>NW_027526335.1:86156793-86599494 GCF_048455015.1 Haemaphysalis longicornis
GGGGCCGATGGCGTCCTGTCAAAAAACGAAAGGCCCGTTCACACTTGCGACGCGACGAAGCGACGAAAGCGAAAGCGATCGCCACCCTTGCTGTTCACACTTGCATGCGACACCGAGCGACGGCGATGACGATTTTAGCTTTTCTTGTTATTGTCTCGCGCTCGGAGTGAGACTTCGCGGGAGGAGGAGGAGGAGGAGGAGGAGGAATAACTTTATTGTTTGCCCATGATGGGGTCAGGGGTAGGGTAGGTTGTAAGTCCCTTCCCCACCCCTCTTCAGCCATCGGCCAGGAGCCCCCTGCTCCTTGGCGGGAGTTTCGCTGCTTGTGGAGACACAGCATCCGGGTGCTTTGGCAGGATATGACGTCAGGAAGTCTCGCCTCCTGCTTCCGCTTCAAAAGCGACGGAGGCGAAAAAAATTGGTCGAGACCGATCGCTCTCGTCGCGCGACGAAAGCGATGCCAGGCCACGAAAGCGACAGAAATTTTCGTCGCTTCCGCTCGCTTTCGTCGCAAGTGTGAACGGGCCTTAATGCATTTTCCCATTGACCGGTTGGTCGGCCGAAAAGCTCTGATGAGATCTCTGGACACACGGCGCATGCGCGAAACCGGGCTTCGATTGTGCCAGAACGGTTACTTGCAAATGGCGAAAAAGGAACAGTTATAGATGACAAGACATGCCTGGATTATGAATAACGGGTATACAACGCATCATGATACATTTGGATCGTTCGTAGATGCGTTTACATCGCGCGCGAGAAAGCGTCGCATGGGTTCGCTTCTCGTTCGCGATTTGCGACGATCGATCGGACGCACTTTCTTTGGATTAAACGAAGCTGTCGCGCTTCTCTCGACTTTCTTTAGGAGGGCATTGTAAAGTTTTTATTTATTTACTTGTTTGTTTGTTTGTTTGTTTGTTGTTTGTTTGTTTGTTTGCTTGTTTGTTTGTTTGTTTGTTTGTCTGTTTGTCTGTTGCCGCGGGGCACTACGTGGGGGCGGGGATTAAAACGAGGAAAAGACGCACAAAGGATCAGCGCACGAATAGAAGCAAGGTTAGAAGTATACAACTGGTATGATACAGTTTGAACAGCTAGTATGACAGTCGCTATCGGTGATGACAAAGGAACTATAGGCACGGCAACAATACAAGTGATTGATTGATTGTATTCGATTTAACGCGTCGACGCTACACAGGCGACGAGGCGCGTCATATGTGGAAGGCTCCGGATTAATTTTGGCCACCTGGGGATATTTAACGTGCGCCGAAATCTCGAACACGCGGGCGTTTTTGCCGAGACAAGGCAAACATTTAACAACTGCTTTCGACAACGCAAAAGTATAAACCCTTCAATTCGCGTTTGTTCCTTACTTTGAAGCGTCGATAGCGTTGTGATTCCCATCTTTGCAACACGGAAAGGCTGAACGCAAAATCAGATAACCGCTCCTCATCAGGATCATCGCTTCCAGCTGTTTATTTCATGACAGCAGTGATATTTTATATGTTACAAGATTACTGAGTAAACACTTTATTATGGTTATTTATTGATTGATAGATTGTAGGGTTTAACGCGCCGACACACCGCAGGCGATGAGGCGCGCCGTAGTGGAGGGCTTAATGCGGATTAATTTTGACCACCTGGGGATCTTTAACGTGCGCCGAGATCACGTACAAACGGGCTTTTTCGCTTTTCGATCATTTTTATTTATTCTTTCGGTGGAACATGTTAGAAGGATGTTGTAAGTTTCCACTCTGCATGAATCTAATGTAACCTCGAACACAGGAGCGTCGCGTATACTGCTTTCTCAATGCAAACATGGTGTTGCGATAGTTAATTAGTTTCTCTAAGCGTATACAATGTGGTATCAACTTGACCTTGAATGTCCTCATGGTTGCACAAACGTGGCCAAAATGTTGGTAACACCGCGACAAGTTATTGAATACGAGGGAAGAAGAGAGAGAGAGAGAGAGAGAGAGAGAGAGACGCACACAGCTTAATGGACATTTACTAACACGCGCAGACCAAGAGAGCAGTCTTCTTCGATCCGCTGGTGCCGCGTGCGGTGAGCTGATCGCCTGCGAGAGCGCCGTCGATAACTGACGTCAGAAGCATAGTCTGCTCCTCGCGTAACAATACCTTCAGAAGTTCCTTAGATAAATACACTTTACCTAAATGCCCTTTGCATTCTTATTTTCAATCAATGAATGTGTTTCTACCGTTGTAAGTGCTTTTTTCAAATTAAAATATCGTCTGTGCGCGTCAGAAGTATTCTCGGCTCGCGTAATAATACGCTGGCAAGTCTGCTGGCGTAATAATACCCGAGCAGTCGACACTTCTGAAGATCTCGCAGACGATCAGCACACGGCACCGACTGATCCAACAAGACCGCTCTCGCGGTCTGCGCGTGTTAGTGAATGTTCATTAAACTGTGCGCACAAGATATTTTGCACATAATGGATCAAGAAACACCACGTTTTTACCACACCACGCGCAACAAAGTCCGCAAAATCTGCGCCTAATTTCGCACAAAACACTCCTGAACAATCTTCTGACAGCTGGATTAATTTGGTTGGCAATGGGATTAAATTCGCTGGAACCTAGAATAAATTAGATGGCGTTCGGATTAAATTAGATGGCACTTGGATTAAATTGGCCGGCGCCTGGGTTAAATTGTATGGCGATTGGATTAAACTCAGCGGGAAAACCTGTAGTTGCCGGAGTGCCGGCTATGTTTTGAACTTACTCTAAAAACTATGCTTCTAAATTCATTTGCGACCGCATTTTTTTTTCTTTTGGTTTTATGTTTATTCTTTTTTATATATATTTAATGAGTGCACCAGCTGGCAAAGCCTGCACAGCAGCGAAGGGCAAGCGCCAACATGTGGGAATCTATAAACGAGCTCTTCAACGGAGGCATTTGCAAAGCGCGCAAAACAGGTGGTTGGGGATGCCACATATAGAAGGAAAGCGGGTTCAGAACACTGCACTGACATAAATAAGCGCAGGGCACGGGGGAATCATTTTTACGGGACGTGGCCATTCCATATACTTAACATCCTAAAAGTTGGCATTGTACACGAAATTTCCGTGTCATGCTTATCTCGCCAGGCGAAAAAAAAAATAGTTCATGCGAAAAATATAAACGATTACCACGGTAGCTTGTGTAGCGCTTCGTCTGTACTAGGAACCGCTGAGTCTCGAGCTGTGACGCCTCCCCACTCGCAAGCTCCGGTTATATAACCGCTATCTAGCAATAACCCCCAGGTCACGTTTAGCTAAAGTTATCGTCTCATCTTTGATGCGGGCCAGATATGATTCCATCCACCTCTTTGCGAGATAACACTGTCGCGGCAATGTTTCCGTCGCTCGCACCACCCGTAGAGATGAGGTTCTAAATATAGAACGCGCGGAGGAGCTACCTATTACACGGAGGTAGCTGTTCGATTATCAGTCGCACACACTCTTGCGGGTGGTCCGAGAACACTCATCGCCATCGCAATATAATGGATAAGAGAATGCCGCATTGCTTTCTCGCAGGGTCCGTGACAAGTCCGGTATTGATAAGAGAATAGTCACGTCCCGGTAAGCAGTTTTTTATCGGCGTATCTGGCCAGCATAGTCGTTCGACTGTGTAGCTTTGTTGGTACACACCACATAGCGGATGATTCCCGCGTACACATCGGAGATCGGGAGACACAACCCGGGAGAACTAGTGATGCTGACAGCAAAAACCCTGACTCCAACACATCACTGGAGCTTTCGGATGGGAACGAAGCAGCTGCGCGCGCGTCAGCGCTTTCCCGCTCGCCGCCGAAATGCTTCCGAGCGTGGAGCCCCGCGAAACACAGACGGCAACGCAGACGAAGCCGAGGAAGTCGCGACACGAGTGGGTGCAGTAGTGTGCGCGCGCTGCCACCGAGCGCCGCCGCCCGCGATCCTGTTTTCTGACCGCAGCGTTGACCAGCTATCTCGTGCGGCACGCTCGGTTTCCACGGTGAGGATCGCGACGGGAAAAGAAGAGTGCGGCGGTACTCACCGCTTCGCGAGGAAAAACACCGCCGGCTGGCTGTCAGGGGGGCGACGACCGGCGATAATCCCATGAAAGATGCCGAGGCCAGCCTTCCCGGCGCGCCGAGCGTTCCTGCGCCCGTCGACGATGACCGCAGGATCGTACGACGAGGACTCGCCGCGAGCCGGACAGGGGCCTTCGCACTGGGGCTCGCAAAGTGGGTTGGCCGATCGTCGGCCCCGCTGCAGGAACCGACAAAGCGCACGGCCGCGGAAAAGGGGCGGTGCAGAGTGCGACGGCTTGCTACAGCCGTTACAGACAGCGTAGCGGGAGCAGACAGCGGCTTCTCGCGAGGGGAGAGGTGAGAGGAGGAGAGTTGACTCAGCGCGCCCCTGGCGGGTTGACGAGGACCTCGCTCGATCACCATGGTCGGCGCTCAGCCATAGCGCTTCGTGGTGGGGCCAGAGTTTTATGCTTTCAGGCAGTGGGGCGTTCAGCTTTTCCTTGTTCCTCTGAAGTGAATGAGAAAGTAAGGCGAGCGGATGCTGGAGCGCACTCGACTGTCGACCGCGCGGAAGTTCGGTCGCTCTGACGATCTGTTCCGTTCTTTCATTTCTTTATTTTTAGTTATTTTGCGAGTTTATTGGATCAGCGGCATTACGAAACCGTGGCGTCAACGCTAAAGGTAAAATATGTACACGCGTGGCAGCTGACGAGAATTGCCACTGCGAGCACGGGGTAAAGAAAAAAAAAGCTCCTTCGATGCGAGCGGTGGTGGAAAGAAGCGCCTGGGGAAAAATACCTTGTTTGTAAATGTGCGCTACTAATTGAAAAGAATCCCTTCGCCTCACCTGCTGTGTCCGCCGAAAAAATTCCCCGCATTTCCCCGAGGGGAAGAATGTGAAAGTGCGAATGCACGAGTTGAATTTGCGCGGTTCGGTAATGTTCGCGAAAGAGAGATCACACACACACACACAACTACAAAGAAAAAAAGATGCATTTATTCACAGACACCTATTTGTGTTGTCGTTGTACTTAATTGCTAGAGCGGATCTCAGCTTTGAAATTTCGTGTCAGTACTCCTTTAAGCAGGTGCATTAGCCCTTCTCACGCCCGATTCCTGGCCAATCCCCCACGTGGGTATGTGCCATGTCAGCGGCCAGGCAGCGCGCGCCCATCTCCCCCCGTTGCCAAGGAAGACGAGGAGATTCCTGGCCAATCCCCCACGTGGGTATGTGCCATGCCAGCGGCCAGGCTGCGCGCGCCCATCTCCACGCGCGCGGACATAGCCGGTGGACGCAGGTTCAGGGTCGCTTAAGAAGTGCATTGCACTTAAAAGGAGATTCCTGGCCAATCCCCCACGTGGGTATGTGCCATGTCAGCGGCCAGGCTGCGCGCGCCCATCTCCACGTGCGCGGACATCGCCGGTGGACGCAGGTTCAGGGTCGCTTAAGAAGTGCATTGCACTTAAAAGGAGATTCCTTACCAATCCCCCACGTGGGTATGTGCCATGTCAGCGGCCAGGCTGCGCGCGCCCATCTCCACGTGCGCGGACATCGCCGGTGGACGCAGGTTCAGGGTCGCTTAAGAAGTGCATTGCACTTAAAAGGAGATTCCTTACCAATCCCCCACGTGGGTATGTGCCATGTCAGCGGCCAGGCTGCGCGCGCCCATCTCCACGTGCGCGGACATCGCCGGTGGACGCAGGTTCAGGGTCGCTTAAGAAGTGCATTGCACTTAAAATCTGCGTCCATGAGTGCTAACCTATTTGATGTGGAATCTGTGAAGGATTGTCTTTTATAAGGTTCGGGGCTAAACGTATTGCTGACATTTCAATTCTACACCTGGTATATCTCTTTCGCGCTGAAGGCAAGCATATAGTTTGCACAATTGTTTATTCCCGATACAAAACGTGTAAGGCAGAAACGGCACGCGAGAATTAACGTCTGCAAAGCTTGAGTGCCTCAATTGCAACGAAATAATAATCCCAGAAGAATAATTTTGTTCCTGTGGGGTAGTCGACACTCCGCACACAATGTTAATATTTGTGCTTGCCTCCAATTTGAAGATACAGCCCGCTGTCAACGAGAGCCGCTTTTTCAGCCATGTAAAACGGGTGCAGAAAAAGAAAAATGTCGGGAACAGCCACGCTGCAACAACTGTTTCCTTGTAACTAAATACAACAGATAACAAAGGAGCAGTACCCAAATCACAGATGCGAGGTTTACTAAAGAAGCGCTAAAGGCTGAAGGGCTCTCGTTTTAACAACAAGATCAGACAATTCAAAGCTGCTCTGGCTATTGTTAAATGGCAAGCGATGCTTTGTTTGCTTCGAAACAAATGTATTTAAAGGGACCATGCAGACAGAATACAAGTTTGTTTTATTCAAAAGATATCGTGTTTTGTAGCGCCCCCAGCGCTTGTCCGGAAGCAAACGAGGCTTCATTAACTGAGAAATTATTCAATGTAAGTTAAAATTTCGCTCCTCCCGCCAAATCGCGTGTTTTCTTGGCGTCTGCAATGACGTCACAAGAGCAGGTCTTCAGGCTAAACCAATATAAAAAAAGTATGCTGCGGAGGATGTTTACCGTTAGTATGGCGCCACCATACCGCCGTGGGCAGTTTTCTGCCTTTGCTATTTGTTTCTGGCTTGTGTTTGTAAATGTGCAAAAAATTCGTTTCGTCGAGACTCGAGCATTGTGTTCGCTTGACAAATACGGTCACGTAAGAAACCGTCGCTTACGCCAATCGGCCAGTGTCGTCTGAAACTATCCCGAAGCGGCGCAGTGGTGTGCAGCTAAGACTAGAGCCACCTCATCTAGTGGCTCTAGCCACGGCCGCTGGATGAAAGGCGCACAGCGGCCGTGCTCTAGCTAAGACAAGCATATACAGTGCGCGCAGTACCGACAGCAGTACGCATCGGCACTTCTAGGTTTACGTGTATTTTCGTAACTTCCACTGTTTACTCTTACTGCTTACATTCTTTGCTATAAAAAGGATGTGGCCTTTAAATTTGACCTCAAATAACCCGTTCGGCAAGCTTGTCCTGCATACTTTGAGTTTGCTTTTGCTGACCTCAGCCAATCACGCAGCAGGGCTTGTGACATCATAGGTTCTGTAGCGGGAAATGAGCGAGTGGGTCGCATGGCCAATCCCTTTTCCCCTAAGAACGCGGGTTCGATTCCCGGCCGCGGCTGCCGCTTTTCTGATGGAGGCGACAAGCAAAAATGCCCGTGTGTACGAGATTTCGGCACACGTTAATTATCCCCAGGTGGTCAAAACTAATCCGGAGCCCTCCACTACGGCGCGCCTCATCGCCTGCGTTGCGTCGGCGCGTTAAACCTTACAATCAATCAATCAGCTGCTGGATGTCGTATAGAAATAAACACTGACAAGGAAAATGTGGCAATGGCTCTTGCATTCACTCACAACACTCTGACGGTACTTACGACAATGCAAAACATCTGACCCTAATCTAAACTGGAACGAATCTTACCACCTGTCGTAGAAAAAGAACCTCATTTACAATGTTCAGTAGCTAAAGCTCGTGCCCCGTTGAAACGCCCACAAAATCTCGCTTACACTTCTTTCCCACTCACATGCACTTGCTATCATCTTAGTTTTAGGGAACTGCTCAGGGAAGGTCTACCAAATTCCGCAAGCAATTTGACCATTTGCAACATGACAAATCGCAGTGCGGGAAAATGCAATGGGGCTGCGGTAGCTGTTTTCGCGCATTTAGGATTTTTTGCCGTAACAAGCAACTTTTGTTGCCGCGAATAGTGTACTTGCATTCACGGAACGAATCTTTCGATAGAGGCCAACTTGTTTCTACATTTCGTGGTACCGTTGAGTAAAAAAGCCTTGCACGCCCCGTTACCAGAAAAGGCGGTAGATGGTCATAAAAAATCCTCCGTCGCATGCCCCCGCGCGAGGGACACGAATAAATGCAGAGCATTGGGGTCGTTTACGTGGCGTAGCACGTCGGGATGTAAACCACGTCGCGACTCTTGCGCGACATCTCCTGCCGCAGCAGAAACCACGCCGCCTCCTGCGCCGACATCTCGACGCCCTTGAGCACGTTCACCTGCAGCTTGCGAAGGAGCTCCTTGTAATCGTCGTTAGGGTTCTCCTTCAGGATGTCGGCGACGGCGCGCGGTGAGGGTGCGACATGCCGCGATCGGCCTTGTTGACGTAGTCCACGACGTACGACGCGCACGCGTAGTGGTCAAGGATGATCTGGAGGTCCATGTTGGAGTCCAGGACCCTTCCGATTCACGGGTTGAACGCGTTCACCCGCTTCTCGGCGGGGGTCCTCGCGTGCAGGACGTGCGGACGCGTCGCGCCGGCCCGCAGAATCTCCGAGTACTCGTCGCGGGACCGCACGTCGAAGACGCGCAGGAACTCGTCCAGGCTCGCGAACTCTCCGTGCTCCAGGGCCTCGTGCATTTCGTCGTACTTGGCCTTGAGCCGGTGCCGACGCACCCGCTCCGCTTCCGTTGCCTCGTCGGGATCACGTGTACACCACGCAGCTAGCACGCCGCTGAGTCGCCAACGCACGCCGCTGACGACGTAGTTTGAATGAGTCAAGGATATAAGGCGCGTTCGTAGCCTTTGATTCTGTGTCGTTTTGTGGCGCAGTGGGTAGAGCACCATGTACCTTGCGTTCCGTCCGCAGGGTCGTGGGATCGAAACCAGGCGCCGGTAACTGTTATTTTTTTTTCTTTTTATAGTGTAGGGGGAGGCTGGCTGCTGCGAACGCCGACGCACGGGTGACATCGTGAGTTATACAAATGCTCTGCATTTAAAACACGTAATCAAGCGTGAGGCATGAGCGCCGAACGGGGAGAGCGAACGGTGGTACAGTGGATAAGAAAGAGAACACATCAGTTGCCGCACCTGCCAAATACGGGTGCGCCCGACGCAGCGACGGCTCTTAGCGCCCAAAGAGCCCAGCAGTCGCCAGCGAGCCATAGCGCCAGAGCCCTCTGCGCGGCGCGCCGCCCGACTTTTTTCTGCCACTGCGGTCGCATCTGCTCCTCTCGGTACCTAGAAAGATGGCGGCGCCCACAAAGCCAGCAGAAACAACTTCAAAAATTGGAGTGCGCCGCGAAACGCGATAGCGTTATCGTACACGGCGATAAGGAAGACTGCACCCCCCAGCCCCACCCCCCGCGCGCCCCTTTCCCGCGACACATTTTTCCACCCTCTTTTCCATCTCCCTTCTCCATTATGCTCACTACATGAATTCCACTCTACGCCCTCCCCTTCCCCTCCACACCTTTTTCCTATATTTATTGCGTCCCCCGTATACAAATTCTCTTAGGCGCGCCAATCACTCACTAATTTCCAGTGGCCCAGTCGCGCACTGGGGAGCAGACTTGCCGATAACATTGCTGGCTTATTCAAGTAAAAAAAAAACAACATTTTAGCGTTTAGGTAGATTGAGAAATACTAACGTTCCCAACTCGAAAGCCGTTTCACTACGGTGCATGGGAGTGGGTGCACAGGGGAGGACAGAGCACTCGCGCTGGGAAAACGCCGCTTTGCCATTCTTGGTTACCTTTATTTATTTGACCTCTTTGTTTTTATTATTTCATTTCATGACTACTTGGTTGCGTTTACGCTGTTGTCCAGTTCGACGAGCGCGACCCTAAGCATCAATATGAGTCGAAGTATTGGACCGTCCATTCCTTGAAACTATTTCGAGACGATAGATGCGATCGATGCACTAACATGAGAAGATAAGGTCACGAAATCTGGAACACGGCCATACATACACCTCTCCCCTCTGTCGTCCCCTGTGCATCCACCGCGCCCTCAACTGCCACGTGGAGCAGTCGCTGTACCTAAAAGTAAAAAGCTCAAATGCGCTTGGGCAGCTCGTTGCCTCTCAACTTTTCTTGCTGGCGCAACATTCTTTCGCTTGATTGACAGGCTGCGATAGACACTCCGGCAAAAGGGCAGACCCAATATTAAGAGCTGGGGCACCGAGTGCTCTCGCCCCAAAACAAGTTTTTTTGGAGGGTCGCGGTGTTCATTTTCAAGGCGATGGTCTTGCTTGCGCTACCTAAAAGCGAAACTTCTGGTCTGCTTGTCACTGGAAGCAGCCAGTAGATGTCCACGTTTGTGGGTCACCCAGCCTCTGGAATTGGTGGGTACTCGGTCATTCCTTGTTGACGGTAAATCATTGGCGCACCCGTGTGTCACCCCTAGGTGACGTGGCGCTGGTGAGGGGAGCAGTGACGTAGATGGAGAGAGGAGGAAATGCCGGAGGGGAAGAAGTAGAGTGGGATCAAGGGAGAAACGTTTGGGAAAGAAGGGGAAGGAGAGGGGTGGGATACGAATGACGAGGTAGCGGGAGGTGTGCAAATTCGGTGTAACGAAGGAAGGAGGAGGAAGTAGAACGGGCGATGTCGAGTTGCGCGGGAGGAGGTGAAGGCAAGCGGGACTAGCAGAAGGGCTAAGGGGAGGGGAGGATGTGAGAAAGAATGGGGGGAGAAAAGGGAGAGGAAAATCGAAAATAGGTGCAGTTAAGGGTGGTTCGGAACGGGGATAGGGGCGATAGGGGAGTAGTAAGGTAAAGTAGTGACAAGAAATATGAGAAGACCTACCACCGCGGTGGCTCCGTGGCTAAGGCGTTGCGCTGCTGAGCCCAAGGACGCTCAAGGATATGAGGAAGCAGAGGAATAGAGGACGCAGATGAAACAAAGGTCAATGGAGAGAAGAATGGGAGAAGGGGCAGGGGAAGAAGAATAGGAGATAATAAGAAGTGGAGAGAGGGGGACGGGGATGTAGAGCGAGGGGAGGGCGGAAGATTAAGGGGGAGATGGTGCGCATAATACGGAGAGCGAGAGAGAGAGGGCAGAGTGCGAGGTGGTAGTTGAGGAATGCCTGACATGAGGGGGCGTAAAGTGGGAGAGGGAGGACAAGGGGAGAGATGGGGGAAAGGAAACGTATACGATTGAGAGAGGGCGGAGGAGATGAGAAGGAAGCGAAAACAAACAGGAGGGAGCGGGAAGGAGCAGGGGTTTCGATGCGAGAGGTATAGAGGAAAGGCAAACTATGATTGAAGGGCCATGAAGATAAAATACAGTTTTGTTTAATTTGAAAGAACTGCTCTTCAGTACCACACTCAACTCCGTTCCAAACACTAAAGACGTTTTTTTGACCAAAAAATGCTATAAGCATTGAAAAACTTTCAAATTTCGCGCTACAGTGACGTGTTATGAGAAGGAGTGACGTCATATTAGCCCGGACTAAACAAAATCTGCAGAAACTCAGCGAATTGTTTACTAATGCGCAGAATTCTGATGCTACGTAGTAGCAGAGTCCTTCAATGCTTTACATTGAAGGACTCTGGTAGTAGTCAAGAGAGTGAGTTCTTTACAGCCAAATATGGCTAGGAGTAGTTAAAAACATTGTATTATTTATTCTTTTTGAGTTTTATTTTGTTTCTTTTGACCAATGATGTAAATATATACCGTTATGGCGATGAAGCCCCTTTACTTCGCTAATTATCTTTTTTTTTCAGAACTCCCTACGTTCTTTTGCGGACTTTGTTTCTTTATGCTTCGGTTTTGAACGAAATTTATAAGATGCATATTTTTTATTTTGTCAGATTCTTGTTACAATATTATTTTTCTTATTTTCTGGTTTTTCAAAATTCTGCTAGACCAATTAACTCTACTCAGGGTATTATAACGACTAAAGCTGTAACTTACGCGAAATCTGCATTTTTTGTGGAAATGCAGAGCGTTACATGGTTGCCTTTTTCGCTATTTTTTATTTCGTATTTAGGACGTTCTCACGTTCTCTTGCAGACCTTTTTCGTTGATTCTTCGGTTTTGGAAGGAGATGTATGAGACACAAATTTTTATTTCGTCTGATAATTTTTATAAATTTTCTTTCTTCTAATTTTCTTTTTCTTTTAATTCTGTCCAACCAATCATCTCCATTTACACTATTGTAACGAATAAAGGTGGAACTTCCGCCAAATTTTTTCAGTGTGTGTGTGTGCGGAAATGCAGGGCGTTACACGGTGCAGGCTTGGGGGGGGGGTACTCGGCAAAGAATGCTACGCATTAAAGCATATTTCTCTGTGTGTTAACGCACGTGAGGTCCTGCTAAAATCGGTCAATGACGTGCCTTAGCAATGGGTTACTTCGGCGGTCGCCAATCGCACAAACAAGATTCAGAAGTCACCGAAAAGTCACAGAAAAGTCACTGCTCGAGATGTTTTCCTTAATATCTCCATTATTTGTTCTAAGTTTGCGATAAAATTAATGTCGCTGTTATCGGGACAAGGCGATCTTTCTAAGGAACCAAAATGCCTTGGTGGGGAAGGGGGGACGTCGACGCTACGTAGTAGGCGGGGCCTGCGCAAACACTCGTCCTCCGACGTCATCTCAACTCATTTAGAGCGAAGCAAGCAAATAAGCGGTTATACACGAGCTTGGGAGCGTGGTTGTGTTGGGACAGCGCAAAAAAAAAAAAAAAAAGGACGCAAGGGCGTCGACTAACAGCTGGCGTTTATTGCACTAAAGAACACTTATATTTAATATTCCGTTGCAACAAAAGAGGAAAGGAGAGAAGGAGAAAAAACACATGTACTCTTTGAGACACCGTTGTTGTTCACATACGATTACCAGATAAATAGCAATTTCTTTGTCTGTTAATAACGAGTGAGGGCAGCTGACGCACGTTTCCTTGCGGGAGTCAATCTCGTATGCTCCGACGATCTCCCGTGTCAGGTGGTCGTTACTTGTGTGAACTGCAGAGCGTTAACGAAAACCGGGGTAGCAACCACGATGTCCGCAGTATATTCCGAGGTGCCCGGTGTTTGCTTTTGCCACGTTCTTGCGCTGTCTATCATTAACACTTCTTCCGGGTTGTGCGGCCAATTTTATAGCTTCGTTCCGGGCGGCACAGGCGCTTATGGAAGCCCACCTTTCCAATCAGGTCGTCCGTCTGTCTAAAACTCCCACTGGAAATCATATTCTCTGGCGGCTAGGTATAGGTCATATTGACTGCCCTGAGGCTAAAATTGCCCTCCCTTCTGAAAGCCATGCAAAGCTTGTAATTAAACCAATACCCCGCAACATGCCTCCCATACACCACGCGAGCTGCAGGGAACAGAGAGCACGTGCTCTCCTAAAACGACTCCCGCTCGATCCGACGTGGTCTATGTGGATGCTGCAGAATACAGGCACCGCGCCGCATTTGCCATTGCAGTTATTAACGACCATGACAATTCCCCGCTCGACTCCCTAACTTTAAGTACTTCCCATCCCGTCACGGCGGAAGAGGCGGCAATAGCTTTAGCCCTCTCCCAAAGGCCGACCCCCTCGATAGTAATCTCCGACTCCAAAGCGGCCATTCAAAATTTCGCCAACGGCCACGTTTCGCCACAGGCATCCAAAATTCCCAGACGCCATCCACCTAACTCCCCGGTAGAAATTGTCTGGACTCCGGCGCACGCTGGCCTCGCTGGCAATGAGGCTGCCCACAATACGGCTCGAGGGCTCACAATCCGAGCCGGGGCAAACCTCGAACCCTATCACGGGGCCAGATTCGCCAGAGACAGACTTAAGTCTGTCACGGTTATTTCTTTGTACGTAAGAATTCTTACGTACAAAGAAATAACCGTGCATTACCGCTTCAACTGCCGCAGGTACCCCTTGGCTCACGTCAAGGTAATTCCGAAGAACACACGTGGCGTCTCCTTCAGACGAACACGTTCCCCAATCACTCCACCGAATCCACCCTTCATTATAGCCTTCCCCAGAATGCCCTGCATGTGGAGCCCTCGCCACCCTTTCCCACATCTTTTGGGGGGTGTCCTAAAGATTCCTTTCCCCTAATTTCCTCTGATGAGCAGTGGGAGGAGGCGCTGGGGAGCTCACACAGAGGTGCAAACCTGCTTGGTCACCAGAGCTGCCGATGTTGCCGCCCGGCACAAGCCAGCGGCCGTAACCTCCCCCTGAGCCACATGAAGCTCAATAAAAATCTCTCTCTCTCTCTCTCTCTCTCTCTCTCTCTCTCGGGATGCTCTCGAACGCAGCGATAATGACGTGCGCGTGATTGTGCCTCATAACGCATTAAAACATCAGTTTTTGTTTCACTAGAAGCCACACGTTTGTTTTCGAGCGGATCTTTATGACAGGGTAAATGAACGTGAAAAGCACAACCCGTGGGCAACGCCTCTCTCGTTCAAGTTTATGTTCTTCCGCTGTATACATTACCATACAGCGAGCCCCGCAAATGGCGAAGCCTTCATTTACATAAAAGCGGCTAAAATAAGTAACTCTGACGACGTGACCAGCTTCCTCGTCAGCGCACCACCGCACAGTCTCGCCAAACCATGCGCCAGGAACCCCTTCGAATTAATGCACGAATTCGCGAAAACAAGCCATCTGCCCAACTCATTTGAGAAACAGCGCACGCTACCCTGCTGCGTAGGTCGGCGGCTGCACTCTACCATCCCGTGTCTCCGTCTACACGGCCGTCTAGACGGTCCCCACCCTCCAGAGTTTGTTTAGGGGTAGGACAAATCATTTGAACAAAACAGGCAAGTCGGTTTATTGTTGACAACAAACGTCGCGATACGAGGGTGCGTCTTCTAGTCATCATCGTAATCATCGAAGACATCGCCCCCAGTAAAACACTGAGGAGTTCGGGTCCTAACACTGGTGTCCGCGGTGTCCATGGGGTGCGAGTGTCCATGGTTTGCGGCGGGGCGCACAAACACGACTGGCTGCACCCGGGGCAGTCTGCCCCTCCCAAGGGCGGCTGCGGCCGCCCAAAGAAACCCTACGGCGAGGCGATCACTGCTGTGCCACTTGCGAAAAGCCCGTACTGTGTGCGAGGCCAACCTGAACAAAAAATACTGAGCCAGCAAGAAAGAGGAGCATGCGTCTCCGTTGCTAGGCAACGTATGGGCAGCGCAGAGCGGCTCGCCTGTTAAGCGCTGGAATTCTAAACCAGCAAAAAAAAAAAAAAAAAAAAAAAAAAACAGGCCGCGTCTTTCTTGCTTGCAGAAACGCCCTCGGCGCTGCTGTGCCTCCCAACGTTACGTGCCTCCCTCGTTGAACGGTTATGAGCTGAAGAATGCCGAGACAGGAAGAAAGAGGAGAACGTGTCTTTCTCGTGTGGCGGAAACCAGTGCAAAGCCCTAATTAAATGGTAAAATTTAGCGCCGTTTCACGTTGTTTAGCTCACAGCGCTGTTTCTATTAACTAACTAAATTTTTTTAACTTGCTTGCGGGTCGTTAATGCCGTTTTAGTTCTCATAATAGTATAGCCTTGAAAAGTATGTGCAAATAAATTCGTATAGCTTAACCTGTAACAAATCGAGAGTTGTATTAATGTTGTTGCCATTCGTATACGCACAAGCACCTTCGACACAACTATCGTCTTACTAAAAATTACAAGGGGCAGCGCCTTATTCTGGCGCTAATCTCTAATTCCCGACGTGAAACGAAGCATACTTATTTGGGGGGGGGGGGGGGGGGGGGCGTACAATTTTTTGGCTCGTAAGCTGAGATTTCAAGACGGTCGATTCAAATTTCGGTCCCCGTGTTTTCGTGCTGACCCCTGGATGCTCCCCGGCTGAGTTGATGGTTGGACGTGTATACGCTAAAGACGGCCTTGGCACTACCGCACCCTCACGTATCGTCGGGCCCCGCAAAGCAGCTGAAGCAGAAGGTCGGACATGAGAAGCACGCCCATCCGCCACCTCCCGTGCAACTAGGGAACCCTGTCAACGCCATCATCGCACGAAATTTTCGAGACGCCGGTGCACCATGGGTTCCGGCAGCAATGACCGCAACGCCGGGTGCATGCCCGTATCGCTGATGTAGCTTTGCCGGATGATCGATCATGGAGAGTGCATCGGAAGCATTTGCATCCAGACATATCCACAAGGGGAGGATGGAGCTGCAGTGTGCTGCGCGAAGCTCCGCAAGGGGAGGAGGGCGACCAGCGATCCCCGTTGGTGAACCACAAACACCGCCGGCTCGGAGAAGCACAAGACGACCCCTCCGCGATATTGGCCGCGAGACCCATGGACGCATTTTTTTTTCTTTTAAAAACGATAGCCTTTCTTGGTACTTAAAGAAATTTTGGTCTGTCTGTGTCTGAAGCGGTGAAAAAGGATCCCTTATTAAGGGTCCGCCGCAGTCACCCCACGCGGGCACGACTGCTCGCTGCCGACACGAAGGTTCCTGGACAACAGGATCCAGGGCCTTCGATAGGTGCTCATATGGCCAATGTCTCTGGCCTTTAGTAGCGACCAGTCTAGGAGGCACGCACTTGCTAGGACCGAGGAAAGAGGGATTGGCTCACTTCTTAGGGAAGCTTCTCGTCCTCAGTATCGGGAGTAGGACTGGTCGTACTCTATAAGGATTACTCCTTCCACCTGATGACTGCTGCCCGTATGGGGAGGGTTCCCTGGTGGGTGAGTGGTTGGCATAGGAGCACATTAGAGGTCTACCGAAACCCTATAAGTCACATAGGCTTTCCTATGGAGATAGGTGATTCAGGTGCACATAGGGATCGACGGATGCATACAGGGTACAGTTACCCTGTCTGTCGGACAGTTAGCTTTACCAGTATCCGAAACCGTCGAGACGAGGGGGTTAGTACCTATGTAGGCTGGGCAGGTGTCTCTTGAGTACTCGGGGGACCTGGTGGGTGTTAGCCGGGGGCTGGTTGTGAAAGGGGTCCGGAGATTAGGTGTCGTCACTCCGTCGCAGGTTCTCCCTGTTCTTCGATGTCGGGGCTCAGATGGTTGGAACCTATAGTGGGGTCCGCTGAATTCCAATTGGAACCGTCTGACGCCCATCCTGAGTTTTCAGGCCTATTTTAGGAGTCAGACATCTAAGGATTAGAACAAAAATCTCGCTGTCCCCATTCCCACCCACTTCCCCATAACCCATTCCTTATTACCACCATCCGCATCCCTCATCCCAACCTTTCCTGCTACCGTCCCAGGGGAGATCAGGGGAGTCTCCCCGGGCCCGCTCTCCTGGCTGTGGTGTCGCTGTGTAGCATTTTTCCCTTTTATTTTCCACTTCGGTGGGTATTTCCTTCTCTTCAAAGCTCTAGTTGACCTCGGTCCAGTTTGTTTATTTTTAATTGGCGTCACCCGTGATACGTATGTGGTACGGGTTGGGCTTTTATTTTATATTATAGCCCTTTAGCTTTATGTCTGTCTGTCTGTCTGTCTGTCTGTCTGTTTGTCTGTCTGCCTGTCTGTCTGTCTGCCTGTGACTCCATTCAGCCAGCCGGCCATAGTGAAACAATACCTGCGCAATAGTCTTATATACTCACAGCCAAATATAAACGTCTAGGTCTGGTTTTAGTGCTCATACTTCTCAAAGAAGAACAAGAAATTACGCAAATACAAGACAGAAAAACAATACATGAGCATCATTTGCAGTGTCCCTTCATAAAAAAATTCACAGATGCTTGATTTTTGCCAAAGAAAATACTACATACATTGCAGAAAAAAAATCACTTGGTTGCCTGATGTCGCCCGCGCCACTATAGCTTCTGGCGGCATTTTAAGAAATCAAGCGGCAAAGGTTCCACTAGATAGGTTCCACGTTCTGCTTGGAACGCACGTGGAGTAAGGCAACGTGGTTAGGGCGCCTCGATTGACGTGCGTCTCTGCCATACGGCAGGCTGGCATCGAAGCACCCGGCCTGGAGCAGTGGAACGCGGTAAATTTAAATTTACTTGAGCAAACCTTTAGCGTGTTTACCTTGGAAGGAGCGCGACGGGAGAGGAACATCATGAGATGAGAGCGGGAAAGCGAACGGAGGGATGTACTTAGCAAATTTCAACAAAGACTATCGTCTCTTGTCGACATTTGCGACGAAAGCAGTAGATACGCGGCCATTTTTTTATGTGAGGTAAGTGCGATATTCACCGTCAGCCCGTGGACGAACATTTCCTGCTCTCTGCCTAGTTGAGGAGGAGTGTAGCGTTCGGCCGATACTTAATGAAGGCGTGAACAGATGGCGCCACCATCCTGTCTACCTGACTGTCCTACTTTCATCGCTTTCATCCACATACGCAGACGGGCAGTAGTAGCTGAGTGCTGACGCGGGAGGTGTCGGCTGAGCTGAAGCGAATAAGTCTTGCCGCCGATGTCATGCATGGCTGGTTTGCTCGCTTGATTCCGCCTTTCCGGGCGAGGCCTAAACATCCCACCTTTTATTTACTAATTTCCCAGGCCAGGTATCATCCGGTTCATTTGCGTTCAGGGTCCCCTGTCTCCACTAGAGGGACCAAGAACTTTCCTTGCAGAAATTATTGCCTTCTCGTCTACTCAATGGGCTCCTCGAAGGTCATATGGGCTCTATTCAGAATAATTCGACTATTGCCACAGATGCCTCACAGTGGGAAGAAAAGTCAGGAATAGGTGTTTATTCCCCTTCATTTAACTGGCCTTTTTCGCTTCGTCTAGTTGGTTTCATCTCCATATTGTATGTGGAGTTTTTGGCGATCATATTGGCACTACAGAGGTTAGGTGCATCGATTGCTTCCCAGGTTGTAATCACAGATTCTCTTTGAGTTCGCTCTGCCCTAACTGCACCTAAAGATTCCCTTCTCCAACGAACATTTAGATCTATTGTGCCACCTCATCTGACTGAGGCTAACCTTCTTTGGGTTTTTGGGCATGCATGGATTTCTTTAAACGAGTCTGCTGATTCGTTGGAACGGATAGCCCTTTTTGGGCCAGTCGTAGAGGTCGTCCAGCCAACCGCATTAATTACGGTGGCAAGGTATCGTAGAATGCTGAAACTAAAGTGTGGCCAGCTAAAAATGCTCAAGTGTGGCCAGCAGCAATCAGTTTTATGATCACTGGCAGAATTTATACATCTTCAATTTCGCTGGAAACCAGATTGGTGCCCTTCCAGTAAACTTGAGGTTATTTTAACCACAATTCGCTGTCGCGTTCTACAATTAAACAGGTGTCTTTATAGGTCATGTTTAACTCAATCTCCTCTTTGTAGCTACTGTAATGAAGACGAGTCCGTTGACCGTTACGTGATGGCCTGTCGACGTTTGCTACAATCAGGTTTGAGCTTCTTGAAGTTCCGCTTTGCAGCCTGGGGATTGCATTATCTGTGCCGACTCTTCTTTCGCTTGGGGCGTCCGAGACGGGGTTCTGCCGCCGGGACGTGTGCTCAGCCCTTCTGAGCTTCATAGAAAACTCTAACCGATATTTGTTCTAATTGGATTCCTTTACGCTGGTAACTTACGTAATTGGCTCGAGGTCTTCCCAATTCTTTTTTATCTGTGATTTTACTTTCAAAAAGTATTTTCTACCGTTATAAATTTCCTATTTACACAAGCCTGTAAATAAACAAGATCTTTTTTCATACCCCTCATGTTTGGCTGATCCCCTGTTTGGGTATGTGCCATTCACTAAATAACATCATCATCATCATGAACTGGTCCGCCGCCATCACAGAAAAAGGAATGCCAACCATTCTGCTATAGTGCCTAGAATATATTCTAGGCACTATAATTTTGCGACCGCGGCTCGTCCCTGTCGACTATCCCAACGTGTGCGGGGCCGTTCTATCCGGCCCATCCTAGGCCGCAGAGCTGGATACACCCATACGGAGCCATCCCCGGCTGTACACGAGATCACCCGAAGGCTCAACAAGAATTGGTGGCCCTGTTCGAGGTTCCTTCCGGCCTCGTGGTTTTTGCTGTGGCCATATAGGTGGAGGCACCAGGCAGCGGTCCGAGCAGCACGCGGGCTTCGACCCTGAACACCCAGTCACGGTTCGTCTAGAAGCTGGCCCTGTTCGAGGTCCCCTCCGGCCTCGTGGTCATTGCTGTGGCCATAGGTGTCGGCACCAGGCAGCGGTCCCAGCAGCACGTGGGCTTCGACCTTGAACACCCCGTCATGGTTCGTTTAGAAGTTGGTGGCCCTGTTCGAGGTCCCCTCCGGCCTCGAGGTCATTGCTGTGGCCATAGGTGTCCGCACCAGGCAGCGGTCCGAGCAGCACGTGGGCTTCAACCCTGAACACCCCATCATGGTTTGTTTAGAAGTTGGTGGCCCTGTTCGAGGTCCCCTCCGGCCTCGTGGTCATTGCTGTGGCCATAGGTGTCCGCACCAGGCAGCGGTCCCAGCAGCACGTGGGCTTCGACCCTGAACACCCCGTCATGGTTTGTTTAGAAGTTGGTGGCCCTCTTCGAGGTCCCCTCCGGCCTCGCGGTCATTGCTGTGGCCATAGGTGTCCGCACCAGGCAGCGGTCCGAGCAGCGCGTGGGCTTCGACCCTGAACACCCCGTCATGGTTCGTTTAGAAGTTGGTGGCCCTCTTCGAGGTCCCATCCGGCCTCGTGGTCATTGCTGTGGCCATATAGGTGCCGGCACCAGGCAGCGGTCCGAGCAGCACGTGGGCTTCAACCCTGAACACCCCATCATGGTTTGTTTAGAAGTTGGTAGCCCTGTTCGAGGTCCCCTCCGGCCTCGTGGTCATTGCTGTGGCCATAGGTGTCCGCACCAGGCAGCGGTCCGAGCAGCACATGGGATTCAACCCTGAACACCCCATCATGGTTTGTTTAGAAGTTGGTGGCCCTGTTCGAGGTCCCCTCCGGCCTCGTGGTCATTGCTGTGGCCATAGGTGTCCGCACCAGGCAGCGGTCCCAGCAGCACGTGGGCTTCGACCCTGAACACCCCGTCATGGTTCGTCCAGAAGTTGGTGGCCCTGTTCGAGGTCCCCTCCGGCCTCGTGGTCATTGCTGTGGCCATATAGGTGCCGGCACCAGGCAGCGGTCCGAACAGCACGTGGGCTTCAACCCTGAACACCCCATCATGGTTTGTTTAGAAGTTGGTGGCCCTGTTCGAGGTCCCCTCCGGCCTCGTGGTCATTGCTGTGGCCATAGGTGTCCGCACCAGGCAGCGGTCCCAGCAGCACGTGGGCTTCAACCCTGAACACCCCGTCATGGTTCGTCCAGAAGTTGGTGGCCCTGTTCGAGGTCCCCTCCGGCCTCGTGGTCATTGCTGTGGCCATATAGGTGCCGGCACCAGGCAGCGGTCCGAGCAGCACGTGGGCTTCAACCCTGAACACCCCATCATGGTTTGTTTAGAAGTTGGTGGCCCTGTTCGAGGTCCCCTCCGGCCTCGTGGTCATTGCTGTGGCCATAGGTGCCCGCACCAGGCAGCGGTCCCAGCAGCACGTGGGCTTCGACCCTGAACACCCCGTCATGGTTTGTTTAGAAGTTGGTGGCCCTCTTCGAGGTCCCCTCCGGCCTCGCGGTCATTGCTGTGGCCATAGGTGTCCGCACCAGGCAGCGGTCCGAGCAGCGCGTGGGCTTCGACCCTGAACACCCCGTCATGGTTCGTTTAGAAGTTGGTGGCCCTCTTCGAGGTCCCATCCGGCCTCGTGGTCATTGCTGTGGCCATATAGGTGCCGGCACCAGGCAGCGGTCCGAGCAGCACGTGGGCTTCAACCCTGAACACCCCATCATGGTTCGTCTAGAAGTTGGTGGCCCTGTTCGAGGTCCCCTACGGCCTCGTGGTCATTGCTGTGGCCATAGGTGTCCGCACCAGGCAGCGGTCCGAGCAGCAGGTGTGCTTCGAGCCTGAACACCCCGTCATGGTTCGTCCAGAAGTTGGTGGCCCTGTTCGAGGTCCCCTACGGCCTCGAGGTCATTGCTGTGGCCATAGGTGTCGGCACCAGGCAGCGATCCGAGCAGCAGGTGTGCTTCGACCCATAACACCCTGTCATGGTTCGTCTAGCAGCCGCCGAGCTCAACATCGAACTGCTCAACTCCTCCGCTCCCGGCAGTTGGCGGTCTTCTCATTCGCCGGGCGTGCCACACGGAATGCGATTCGTAAGCTGTGACGTCAACATGACGGGCCGCCTCGGGGACTACTACGAAGAATCGGACAAAGTTTCGGACAAAATTTCACCGAGCAGGTTCACCAAGCGGTCAACAGCAAAAATGACATTGACATTTTTATGGGCTAACTTTTTCTTTGTGACTTAGCAAGGCGTTGCATGCAAAACGTGTTCGTGAACTCGGCGCCTGAAAGTATTGCAAGCCATCCCAAGAAGTCTTTATGTCATGTCAGACGGGCCCTCTCCCTCTCTTTTTTTTCCACACCCGTATTCCTTTACACAGCCGTTTTTCTCCATGCCCCAAGGGATTCAGACGCGCGCTCACTCAAGGTCGCCCATCAACCGAAACGAAATATTTAGTAATTTTGTCATAATAAGGTCTAAGTGGAAATAATGAGTAGTCATGCATAAGTACAAAAATAATAGTCGTTTTAAATACAATTACAGTTTTGGTACATCACATCTTCCAATTGTCTTGGGGTGGTTATTTCTCATCGTGGACAAGCCAAGCCGCATCGTGGACAAGCCAACACGCCATACTTGCGCGGTCGCTGTGGCGTGCTGGTGTTGGAATCCGTGAAATGGTGCTTGAAATTTTTTGTCTTTCGTCGATGCGATATGATCAGCAGTTCGCCGGGAGGTCCAACTACATCAAAAGGATGGCACTGTTGAATGCGGTGTTAGCCGTCATTATACTGGATGCGCGAAGTGTGCCCGGAGCTCTATCGCACAAGGAGTCACTGTTGTGATAAATGAACATTGGATAAATTCTAGGACACCTCAGATTGCGACAACTATCAAGAACTCGAAAGTAAACTCCGACGGTGATCAAACATAGCCACCACTATAATTCCCGCTGTATATTCACAGCTACGTCCCCTCCCAAACTTGCAATGTAAAAGGGACTGGGTTTCACACTCTTAAAAAATGGCTGCGTATCTGCTCCTTTCGTTGCAAATGTCGACGAACGACGATAGTGAACTGGCAAGTAAATGCCTCCCTTCTCTTTCCACTTCACCTCATACGGTTCCTATCCCGCCTGGTTCTTCCCAAGATAAAACGCTAGAAGTTTGCTCAAGTTAATTTAAATTTATCGCGTTCCACAGCTCCAAGTCGAATGCCTCCATGCCAGCGCTGCCGTACGGCGGAGACGCGCGTGAATCGAGGCACCCTCCTATACAACGCTTATAGAATCGCGTTGGCCTCTACCATGGGCGTTCCAAGCAGCACGTGGAACCTATCTAGTGGAACCTTTCGTTGCTGTTGCCGTTTGATATGCTAAATGCCGCCAGGTAGCGCGAGCAACAGCAGGAGACGGTTTTCTACAGTTGATGTAGTATTTCATTTGCTGTCGCAAAAACCAAGCATCCATGAATTTTTCAATAAAGCAGCACTGCAAATATCACCCACATATTGATTTTCTGCGTTATATTCGCGTGATGTCTTGCTCTTGTTCAACAATGTCAAGTATGAACATTAGCACCGGACTTAGACGTTTAGATTTGCCTGTGAGTATATAAAAATATTGCGCAGTTTCTGTTTAAATTGGCCGGGAGGCTGAATCGAGTCACAGACAGACAGACAGACAGACAGACAGACAGACAGACAGACAGACAGACAGACAAAAATTTTTGGGTTTAAGTATCCCAAGAACGACTATCGTCTAACGAAACACTAACAAGTTACTTTTCTTTGTATACACTATAAGTACTCGGTAACTGGAGGTAGTAAATGAAGCACTAGTCAGGGTTACTAATTAAAGCAGGCAGGCGTAACCACTACCTCCACTAGTAAGTCTTGAGCTGCATGTGTTTGCTAACTGGCCATGCGTAACGTTATATAAGCACGACCTAAATCTACTGTATACTAGATAAAGCCCTCGACACGTCTCCGAGGGCTTTGAACGCTTCTTCGTGACGTCAGCGGGAACTGCTGTCCCGGCTTCGGTGCTCACCACGACAACCATGATAATCCGCGGCGCAAGGACTTGATTGGTTGTAGGGTTTAACGCGCCGATGCAACGCAGGCGATGAGGCGCGTCGTAGCGGAGGGCTCCGGATTAATTTTGACCACCTGGAGATCTTTAACATGCGCCGAAATCTCGTACACACTGGCGTTTTTGCTTTTCGTCTCCATCGGAAAAGGAGCCGCCTCGGCCGGGGATTAATTGCACCCGCGCTAAGTGTTGAACCAGAGAACCACGAGAATCTTCAGTGGGGCATTCACCGAAGATTCTCGTGTTGAACCACTACCACTTACTGTTTCCCACTTTTAAATAGCTCCTGCCAGCACTATACTGGGGACGTCACAAAATCGCCCGTCTATATATTATATTGCCGCGAACCATGCATTGGGTTTGTTTATTTGTGTTTTGCTTTTGCCGCCCGGTTGCGCCGGTCTGTGTTATCGGTGTTGTCTGTGTGCCAAGGGAGGCGCGTGTTCCGTTCTTTCTTTCTGAGCCGCATGTGTTATCTCTTCTGATAGGGAGAGCGTTCCGAACTAACGTGAACAGCCTAGAATAATCATCGTTGATCTACAGTGTTCTGGATACACTTCGACTATTCGAGAAACCCTCGCGCCAAGTGATGAATTCCCGCAGAGCAGATGCTGCTGCATTCGAATCGTCGCGCTCGCCTTCGCACGTCACTTTGTTAAGTGCTGCTTCACCGCCTGTATTCTTTAAGTTGTTAGGGGAGCACAAGTTCGCTCCAATGAACTTGTTTTCCTTGAAGACAACTGCGTCGTCTTTGGCTTCGTGACATCTGGTGGAGGTGCGGGGTACATGAACCCTAAACCCTCTTCAAGCCGACAAGCAAGCCCAAGTGATGTCAGCCGCCGACAGCAAGGTCTTCAGCCAGAGTTTAGACTGCTTCCGGATAAAGTGAAGAAAGAAGACGTCGTGAAAACAACCATGATCAATGCAGGCACCATGACCAGCGCTTCCAATCCTGCCCTCGTTCTTCAGCAACACAGGGAGCCCCCATCATTCCATGGGGCGCCTGCGGAGGACCCCGAAGACTGGTTGGATCAGGTCGAACGGGTCAGGCTGTTTAACCGATGGGACGACGCGGAGACACTGAGGCAAGTGTTCTTCTATCTTGAGGACTCAGCATGGATCTGGTTCGAAAACCATGAGAGCTCGACAGTCTTGGAACGATTTCAGAGCACAGTTTTTAATGACGTTCACCACGGTTGTGCGGAAAGAGCGGGCCGAAGTATTGCTGCAGACGCGGACACAACAACCTAATGAAAGCATTGTTGTGTACGTCGAGGAGATGAAGAGGCTTTTCAGGCGTGCTGACCCTTGTATGGCGGAAGAAAAGAAGTTATGCTTCTTGATGCGCGGTGTGAAGGAGGAACTGTTTGCTGGACTTGTCCGCAATCCACCCAAAACCGCCGCCGAATTTGTGACCGAAGCCAGCTCAATTGAGAAGGCCCTCGAAATGCGTGCTAAGCAGTATGATCGCAACTTTGTTAGCGCGGCCAATGCGAACTATTTCGACAGCACGCGGATTCAGGCTGACAGCCTACGCGAGACTATCCGCGCAATAGTGAGAGAGGAGCTGCGGAAACTTCTCCCAACGCCGCCGCAACCCCAAGTCGCTTCCCTTACCGACGTCATTAGGGAAGAAGTGCAGCTAGCGCTGGGAACTTCAACGATGCCAGAAGCACCCCGCGAGCCGCAAGCCATGGCCTACGCGGCCGCTGTCCGTCGACCTCGCCCGCCTGCCCCCTATCGTCCCGAGGCTCCATACCGTCGTCCCGTGTCGCCGGCCAGACCACCTGCGGTGCAAACCCCCGCCCCAAGGAAGACCGACGTGTGGTGAACGCCAGATAATCGGACGCTGTGCTACCACTGCGGAGAGGCCAGCCACATGTACCGTCGCTGCCCCTACAAGAGGCTCGGTTTGCGAGGGTTCTCCGTCGACGCCCCACGCCCCCGGCCCGGCCAGCGCCCTACTGAAATCGAAAATTACCTGTCCAACGCCAACCGAGGTCCAGCGCACTTCAACCGTTCGCCGTCACCCTACCCATAGCGATCGCCAAGCCATCGAAGCAGCGCAGATTTTACGCGTGGGAGTTCCCCAAGCCCACGTAGGGGAAACTAAAAGCAGGACCTTCTGGAGGTGAAGTTGCTCTACGGCGAAAAACCTGAAACCCTCCAACGACGCAAGGACGCGCCGAAGATAGTGATTCACGACATGCCCTCATCCCGACGACCCAACCTAACCCTGACGAGACTCCCGAACACGACAACTACACGGCGCGACGCGTACCCGACACGACCGAGACTGCCGCTGAAAAGACGACGACAACGACGACGCACAGTGCCCGACCGTCAACACGCACAAGCCGAGATGCGACGCCCCGACGCACCCGGAACTCGAGGAAGGCGGCGTCCGACGTCGAGGTGTCCATCGACGGCTTTGATGTAGTCGCCCTCTAGACACGGGAGCCGACTACTCAGTAATGAGCGGACTATTTGCGTCTAAGCTGAAGAAAGTTATGACCAGATGGGATGGCCCGCACATACGCACAGCAGGAGGCCATCTCGTGACGCCAAGTGGAACGTGCACATCGCGCGTCACCATAGACGGCACAACGTACCCTGCGGCGTTCGTCGTTTTGCCTAACTGCTCCCGCGACGTAATTCTCGGAATGGACTTTTTGACGGACAACGGCGCAATAATCGACCTGCAGACTAAGTCGATAACTTTTTACCCGATCACTGCATGACGCCGGAACCGAACCCCGAACATTGTGCAGCTGTAAGGATAGCCGATGATCATGTCACCCTGCCACCCCGCGCAAGCTTGATGATCACCGTCTACTGTGAAGGTGCTGCTCCTGACGTTGACGCTATCGTGGAGAGCGACCGAAGTTGCTTCTCGACCGCGGAGTATCTGTCGCAAGAGGCAGTCCGCACTTTAAGAAACTCCGATCCAACGCCTTGATCACTAATTTCACTGAGGAGTATCAGCATTTAAACAAGGGAGCTGCAATTGCGTTCCTAGAAGAAACGTAAGAAGCAAGTGACGTGATCGCGGTCGCCGTCTTTCAACGCACATCCGAAGATACCTTAAAGCTTCCGCAACCCTTCGACGTGAATCCGGCGCTACCACAAGAAAAACGGAACAAGTTATTGGCTTTGCTGCGTCGCTACAGCGAGTGTTTTTCGTCTAACTCAAAATTACGTCAGACACCTCTAGCGTAGCACCGAATAATAACGGAAGACGGAGCCCGACCTACCCGACAGTCACCGTACCGCGTGTCTTCACACAAGCGGGAAGCGATCCGGACACAAGTGGAAGACATGCTAAGCGACGACGTTATACAGCCATCGAAAAGCCCCTATGCTGCGCCGGTCGTACTGGTGAAGAAAAAAGACGGCACCTTAAGGTTTTGCGTTGACTACCGGCGTCTGAACAAAATCACCAACAAGGACGTGTACCCGCTGCCCCGAATCGACGACGCCCTCGACAACCTCTGCTACGCGAAGTACTTCTCATCGATGGATCTAAAGACAGGCTACTGGCAAACAGAAGTGGACGAGAGATACCGAGAGAAGACTGCATTCATAACACCGGACGGCCTTTACGAGTTCAAGGTGATGCCGTTCGGGCTGTGCACGGCACCAGCAACCTTTCAAAGAGTCATGGACACCGTGCTAGCTGGCCTGAAGTGGCACACCTGTCTCGTACACCTCGACGACATTGTGGCATTCGCTCGAAATTTCGACGAACACCTTGCAAGATTGGAGTCTGTACTCGAGGCTATTCGCACGTCGGGGTTAATGCTGAAGCCTGAAAAGTGCCGCTTTGCGCACGAGGAACTCAAGTTTTTGGGCCACGTCATCAACGCCGCGGGAGTCCTGCCTGACCCAGCGAAGACTTCAGCCATATCGAACTTCCCAAGATCGACAGACAAGAAGGGCGTGCGAAGATTTCTCGGGCTGTGTGCATACTACCGCCGCTTCGTCGCAAATTTCGCGCGCATTGCAGAGCCACTAACGCGTTTGACGAAAGATAACACACCTTTCAGCTGGGAAAACGCCCAAGAAAAAGCATTCTGCCGGCTTCAACAAGGACTGCAAAACCCTCCCGTGCTCGCTCATTTGGACGCAAACGCCGAAACGGAAATGCACACGGACGCCATGATGTAGCGTTGGGTGCCGTCCTCGTCCAAAAGCAAAGCGGTTGCGAAAAAGTAATTGCCTTTGCCAGCCGTGGGGAGGAGAAAAACTACTCAGCCTCCGAGAAAAGAAGAATTATATGGGCGATTTCAAAATTTCGCCCCTACGTGTATGGTAGACCGTTCAAGGTTGTGACAGACCACCACGCGCTGTGTTGGCTCGCCAATTTGAAGGACCCCTCTGGCCGCCTTGGGCGGTGGAGCTTGCGCCTGCAGGAGTTCGACGTTACAATCGTCTATAAATCCGGCAGAAAACACTCCGATGCCGATTGCCTGTCCCGCGCCTCCGTCGACCCACCCCCACAAAACTCCGATGAAGACAGCGCGTTCTTCGGAGTCCTCATGGAGAGCGAAATTTCCGCCCAGCAGCGTGCCGACCACGACTTACGCGTCATGATCGACTACCTCGAAGGACGCAACGTCGCCGTGCCTAAAGCGTTCAAACGCAACTTACCAACATTCAGGTTCAAAAACTCCGTCCTGGTGAAGAAGAATTTCAGCCCAGGAACGAGAACGAATTACCTTCTTGTCATCCCCGCGGACCTTCGTGACGACATCTTGGAAGCGTGCCACGACGACCCGTCTTCCGGACAACTCGGCACAGCTCGCACTATTGGCAAAATCAAGGCGAGGTACTACTGGCCCCGCCTTACATCTGACGTGACCCACTACGTCCGGAGCTGCCGTGACTGCCAGCGACGAAAAACGCCGCTGACGAGACCCGGCGGACTTCTGCAGCCAATCGCCGTCCCATCGAGGCCCTTCCAACTGATTGGAATGAACCTTCTAGGCCCGTTCCCTACGTCACGATCCGAGAACAAGTGGATTATCGTAGCGACAGACTACATGACGCGCTACGCAGAGATGGCCGCTCTTCCGAGGGGGACTGCACAAGAAGTCGCAAAGTTCTTCATAAACCAAGTTGTGCTGCGACATGGAGCCCCTGAAGTCCTAATCACGGACCGCGGAACCGCGTTCACTGCGGAGCTTATGCAAGGAATCTTACGCTGCAGCAACACGGATCACTGAAGAACGACGGTGTACCACACCCAAACGAACGGACTTACGGAACGTCTGAACAAGACTATCGCGGATATGCTGTCTATGTACGTCGACGTGGAACATAAGACTTGGGAGGAAGTCCTCCCGTATGTCACGTTTGCGCACAACACAGCGACCCAGGAAACTACGCAGATGACAGCGTTCGAGCTTGTCTACGGAAGACTGCCGGCTACGATGCTCGACGCCATGCTTCCGCACGTGGAAGACGACGACCTCAACGCCGACGTCCAAGGACACCTTCAACGTGCGGAGGAGGCCCGCCAGCTCGCTCGAGTTCATATAACGGACCAGCAGATGGTGGATGCCGGACGCTACAATCTCCGACGCCGAGACGCCGAGTACCACCCTGGGGATCGTGTGTGGGTTTGGACTTCCATCCGACGACGTGGACTCAGTGAGAAGCTCTACGACGGTATTTCGGACCCTATAGCGGATTCTACAACGTGTTGGCCACCTTACTTACCAGGTGATCCGCGATGGGGATTCCGGAAACTCATGACGACGCACGCGGCCCGAAGTCGTCCACGTGGTTCGCTTAAAACCTTTCTACGCACGATGACGGACTTTTATTCTTTATTTGTTCGGACTGTCGCTTATGTTAGTATCGGGTCGATGCACTCTTAGAGGGGGGGTAATGCCGCGAACCATGCATTGGGTTTGTTTATTTGTGTTTTGCTTTTGCCGCCCGGCTGCGCCGGTCTGTGTTATCAGTGTTATCTGTGTACCAAGGAAGGCGCGTGTTCCGTTCTTTCTTTCTGAGCCGCATGTGTTATCTCTTCTGATAGGGAGATGTTCCGAACTAACGTGAACAGCCTAGAATAATCTTTGTTGATTTATAGTGTCCTGGATACACTTCGACTATTCGAGAAACCCTCGCGCCGAGTGATAAATTCCCGCAGAGCAGATGCCGCGGCATTCGAATCGTCGCGCTCGCCTTCGCACGTCACATTGTTGAGTGCTGCTTCACCGCGTGTATTCTTTGGGTTGTTAGGGGAGCACAAGTTCGCTCCAATAAACTTGTTTTCCTTGAAGACAACTGCGTCGTCTTTGGCTTCGTGACAATATTCTGCATTCAACGAACTAAGAAACTTCCTGCTTTCTTGTCGTTTCAACATTTCTCTTCCACAGTGTCACCAGTGGTCCTCCTTTTCGAACAAATACCTATGACAACTAAAAAAAATAACAAAATACACAATTAACGATGGGAAGGTTACGTGGAGTACGCTCATGACCTCTCGAAGATTGTGACTTCTTATTTGTAAATTATTCCTTCTCTTGACATTCTCATTTTTTTTTCATTTTCTACAACTCACCAGACTCCTCCTTACCACTACCGGCCGACACGTCCTCCAGGTTCTCGGATACCCGACCCCACCTGCTTCACAAGCCCTTCAGCGCATTCCATCTTCAATCCGGTCCCACATCACTGTATCCAGAATTCCTAACAATATGCACCCAGAATTCAACCAAGGTAGAAGGCTCTCCCGGGTTAAGCATCTTCGATCACAATTCCACTTTCACCCCCGATACTCGCTACACCGACGCCGCCCTCTACCCCACACGCCAGGCTCATGCTCTGGCGGTTGTAAACTCAGAAGGCACACTTCTCACCTCCCTCACAACTCTCTCGACATCAACCACCACTGCCGAAGAAATTGCCATAGCCATCGCCGCTACAATTGGCTCCGAATACCTTACAATAATAACAGATTCCCAGCAAGCCTGCCGTAACATTCAACGTGGACGCATCTCACTTCCCGCATTACGCATACTCGCATCAATCAATTCCCTCCCCGAGCTGTACATCGTCTGGACCCCTGGCCACTCGTCCCTCGAGGCAAATGAGGCGGCTCACGCCGCTGCCCGCGCCCTTCCACACCGGGCATTCCCGTCGTCTCCCACCACCACACTGGCGCCTCTCCAGAGAGGACGCTACAACTTGGCGGCGGCTCCAAACGAATACGTATCCACATCCCACCCGCCTCCACCTCATCTTCCCCACCCAACAACCTTCCCTCTGCGCTTACTGTCCCCAGCCTGGCACCCTCTACCACATCATATGGGAGTGCCAACGAACTCCAGACTTGCCCCCCCTTTCCAACCCAACCTTCGAGCAGTGGAGGGCTTCCCTGGCCAGCCCGGACCCGGATATCCAGCTTAAGTTGGTGACCCGAGCACGGACGGCCAGCCGAAGTCAAGGCATCCCGGACTAGGGACGCCTTCCACGGGGCGACGCCCACACATCAGCCTCTGCTGGAGAAATAAAAATTTTTTCTCTCTCTCCCTCAGGAACAGAACCCACGGTCCAGCCTCCTCCACCTCCCGCTGTTCCATCACGCTACCACGACATCCTGCACCATTATCGCAACCTTCGCCTCACTTTGCCTCAACCTCACCCTCAACTAACCAAGGAGGAAGCAGTCATCTCGCACCCATATTCCACGCTATCTCCCCTACCCAATACACCCTCACCTGCCAATTCTGCCTATCTCTTAATACTACCTACCACATGGTGTGGGCCTGTCAAAACACCCCATCGCTAACCCCCAATCCCAGACCTTCCCCAGAGCAGTGGGAGGGCCTGCTGACCAGCTCCCGTCACACTGACCAGATCTTTCTGGTCACCCGTGCCAGGGCTTCAGCCAAAGCCCAAAGCCCCTTCAGCCAAAACCCAAAGGTCCCCCTGGACTGAGGCGAACCCACCCCACCGAGTGACGGCTCAACCACCACCGTTTGCTCTATTAAATGTTTCTTCTCTCTCTCTCTCTACATGTGTTGTTTTTTGCACTTTGCTTCCTTTCATGTTTTTCAGCTCCTTTTTTTGGCCTGACCCCGCCCTCTCCTCATCGAATTCAAATCCTGCGCAGGGCACTGGTGGGCTATATTTCGTATTTCTCCCTGTTTTTATACACCCATTGTTTATTTTCCTGCGAACTTAAGCACAATTTCATTGGGCAATTTTCTAGGGTCTCTATCATCTAGTTCATTTTCTTCCTTGGGTCGCTGCCTCCACTAGGGGGACAAGACACTTTCGATCCTTGGAACGTGCGCTGGCCCGCCGCCATCGTGGACGAAGGAATGCCCACCATTCCGACACCTCGGCTCATACTTGTCGGCGATACCAGGTCGTCCGGGGCCATTATGTCCTGCACATCGCCGGCCGCACAGCCGCCACCACCCACGGGGAGCCTCCGCGGCATTATGCGGGATCGTCCTGATGTCAAGAGCGTGGTGCCTCTCTCCGGGGTCCCCTCCGGCCTCGTGGTCCGCGGTCCGAACAGCTGGGGGATTCCCACCCGGAAGACCCCGTCATGGTTCGGCTAGCGGCCGCCAAGCTGGACTTCGACCTTCTCAACCCCTCCGCACCCTGGCTGTCGGCGGTCTTCTCGTTTGGCGAACGTGCACGCCACGCACACTTAGGTTCGTGAGCAGGGACGGCAAGAGAACGCGCCGCCTCGGGGACGATCGAGTACGAAGAGCTGGACGAAGCTTTACCGAAATGCGCAACAGCAAGCAAGACATTGACATTTTTTGAGGCGGTATATTTTTGCTTTTTTGACTCTGCAAGACTTTGCGGACAGAACTTATTGGCGGGCAAAGCGCGTGAAAGCATTGAAAACGATCTGAGAAAGTTTTCCGTCATGTCATACGCGCCCTCTTCCCGCCATTCTTTTCCTCCGCCCGTGCTCTTAACGTCCTGTCGTCGCATCGAGAGGTTGAAAGACCCGCGCTCACTCATGGTCCCCCAAGGACAGAAACCGAAAATATAAAAACATAGGAAGTATGTAATTAGTAGTTCAGAGTGATAAGGTAATTTGAAATAAATAAAAGTAATACTGATTTTAAATATAATTTGGCAGTTTTGGTGCATCACTGCTTCCACCAATCTTGAGATAATTTGTTTCTTTAACCTAGACATGCGGCCGTACCAACAACAGCCACATGCAAGACAATCCACATGCCACCCTTGCGCAGCTTCGCTACAGCATACTAGAAGAGACAGGTGTGACGATCGGGGCCGATAGGAGGGGGGGGGGGTGTCCTTTTTGCGATGAAAATTTCTGCTGAGGGTAAGAGGGAACACGTTTGTTATATTGAGTGGTTGGGCGGCTCTCCACTAGGGTCTTGTGCCACGTGCTGCAGTTCCCGTCGGGGTCAGCAGGGGTGGTACCCTTGGCCCAGGGCTCCAACGGCCTCTGCTGCTATGCGTTCCCGCTGCGACAGATCGATCTGGTCTTCACAGGAGTCGCTGGCCTCCAGCGCCTCCCATTGCTCCGCATTAGGGTTTCTGATTTCGGGGACAGCCGTTGTACTTCGGCATTCTCATGTGGTGTGCTATCGAGTCGGTTTTTGATGGCACAATGGGCATACGTCTGCATATCGAGTGGGGTAAATTCTACTCAGCACGTTTAGGTTTGGGAACGTGACTGTGTCCAGCTGTCTCCAGTCGGTGGATTCTGCCATCGTCAGGGATACACGCGGTGGAGGGTATACCTTTTCCTGATACCCCTGCAGTGTTCCAATGTGGCCGATTATTACAGGTGGACTGGCGTGGATCCTTCAATCATCAGGTGCTCGGTTGATAGTACAGCCTCGAGCTACCCTGTCCGCCTCTATGCTTCCCTCTATTACCGTGGGCGCCGGGGCCCACATCATCCTGTGTTGGATCTAGGTGGATGCTCAAGGTGTTGGTATTCGGCGCCTTTAGACTGGGGTAGTACACGGAGTGCGTGGTGGCTTATTCGTCCCTTCAAAAAGTGTCGACAGACCTCTTGCGAGTATCAAATTATTGTTAGTGGCCCGTCCGGCAGACTTTCACCGCTGCTATAAGCGACAGGTCCTCGCCGTCTGTCACGGTACATTTACGAACCACAGGGGATCTTATGGAGGTCTGAATCTATCATTACAGCCACGCTGCGTCCTTTCCTTGGATCTTGTGTGGATGCATCCACGTACACTGTGTTGTTCCTGGAGGAGAACGTACGGCGTATGAAATCCGCTCGTGCTTGGCGCCTGCCCTGATGGAGGTTGAGGTCCAGGAACTCCTGTTGGCGTAAGTCGGCGTAAGCTAATTGGTAAGCTGGCGGCCGCTGCTTACCAATTGGCTTCAGAAGTTTTGTTTGTTCAATTAATCCTCATTTATTGCCTTAAATAGCCTTGTTTCTTCATTCTGTGGCATAAAGTTTTATAAAACCCTTTATATAACTGTTCAGTTTGATTTAAAAACTTTCAGGTGGCGCTGGCAGCGACAGGAGTTCTCCGTGGAACGCCTGCGCTCCATACAATATTTAACCACGAAAAAGATAGAGAATAGTTGATAGAGAGAGAGTTGAGCGGCTAAAGTGGGCCCTGTGGCCAGTTGGGAGTGGTCTCTTGTTTACTGGAGCCCTTATGACGTCATGGCCGCCTGCGTTCTGTAGACCCAGAGCGAAGCTTTTGAGCGAATCGTTTGTATATGGTGTCCGCAGTTATAAAAACACCAGCAAAATGCCGAGTGCTCGTGCATGCGTGCCTTGAGCGCACGTTCGTCAATCTAGGGAGGTTGGTCAATATAGGCAGACAGGCAAAACAACAGCAACAACAACAACAAAACTCCAGCGAGCGCACATTTCTCAAGCCAAGCATACCAACTTAGGGATATTGGCATTGGGCGCAAAAAAATCCAGCGTTCGCCGTATCGTGTCAACACTTGCTTGGAACGAGAAAGATATAGCGTACGCCTCCCGTTCGTTCGTTCTCGTGTCGTCATGTGCATGAGCTCTGCACCGTATAAGATTGATGATTGATTGATTGCAGGGTTAACGCGCCGACGCAACGCAGGCGATGAGGCGCGCCCGAGTGGAGGGCTCCGGATTAATTTTGACCACCCGGGGGTCCTCAACGTGCGCCGAAATTTCGCACACACTGGCGTTTTTGCGCTTCGCCTACATTAGAAAAGCGGCCGCCGCAGCCTGGAATCGAACCCGCGCCCTCGAGCTCAGCAGCACAACGCCGTAGCCACTTAGCCACTGCGGCGGGTGTAAAGATGAGCTGCGACATGAAGCTGCTGTAGGTGATCTTTGGCTTCACATGGCCCGGCTGCAAAATTCGCACGGCCGTGGAAGAGGCGCGCGCTTCGAGAGGCTCGGCGTGCAAAGCATCCGCTAGAGTCGATAGGTCGCACTTGCAGAGTGGCGCAGGAAAACGTACACCCAAACGATGAGCAAACTCGGCCCGATTTAAATCCTGCATGCGTATGCAGCTGTTGGGGTATTATTTGTGTTTCTCATTGTTTTTATATTGCAATCTTTATTTTCATTGGCCAATTTCCCAGGATAGGTATCAGCCGTGTCATTTTCTTCCTTGGGCCACTGTCTCCACCAGAGGGACCCCGAATTTTCCTTGCAGCACGCAGTGCTACGCACTGGCCGCCGCCATCGTGGAGAAAAGAATTCCAACCGTTATGATACCTCAGCCCGTCCCAGTCGGCGATACCAGGGTGTCCTGGGCCGTTCTGTCCGGCACATGCTCGGCCACAGAGCTGCTCCCACCCACGCGGAGCCGCCGCGGCTTTATGAGGGATCGTCGGGAAGTCACGAACTTAGTGCCCCTGTCCGGGGTCCCCTCCGGCCTCGTAGTAATCGCTGCCGCCTCCGACGCGGGCAGCCAGCAGCGGCCCGAACAGCAGGGGGATTCCGACCGGGAACACCCTGTCTTGGCTCGGCTAGCGGCCGCCGAGATCGAGTTCGATCTGCTCAACTCCTCCGTACCCGGCAGTCGGGGGTCTTCTTGTTCGGTGGACGTGCCCCGCCGACTTCGATTCGTGAGCAGGGACGGCCACAAGACGGGCCGCCTCGGAGACTGGAAGAAGGTTTACCCAGAAGGTACAGCAGGCGCTCAACAGCGGAAATGGAATTGACATTTAGTTTAGGTGCTGCCTTCTGCTTTGACTCACCAAGGCTTTGCATGCAGAACGTGTTCGTGGACTGCCCGTGAATGTATTAAAAGCCATCCAAGGAAGTTTCGTTTTTCGGCTTGTCAGACGCGACCCCATGGGCGTCGGTAGGGGTGCACAAAAGCGGCACTCCCCCCCTCTCCCAAGCCCCATGAGCACAATGTTCCCCTCCCCCGCCCTCTCTCGCTTGCTCCCCTCAAGACGAAATCCTGCCGACGCTCATGCGCGGCACTCACTTTTTATTTTTTTATTTTTGCACCCGTGTTGCTCAGCCTCCTGTCGGTGCGAGAGGATCAGTTCGCATCATTGACCTCCCCCTCGGTAGCAGTCCCAATGCCCGATTGTTCTGGTTGTCACAATTAGGGCACAAATGAAAACAGATTCTCGCACCTGTTGTTCGTCTGTCCAATAAGTAGGGAGGAGCTAATCAACGTGCATGCCTCTACATGGCTCGAGCTGTCACAATTGGCGCACTGACATACGGCGCCCCCATTTACGACCTCAATAGGACGTGCTGTTCGTATAGCCACTCTGAGAACAATTACCGCCCTTCAAAACACACCCGCATCGACGGCCTCGAGCGTGCTGCCCCCATCCCTCCGGTAAACACTATTATGCAAGGTACGCGATGCCAGGCTGACGTTAAACGCAGCCTCACAAGAAGGGAATTGAACTTATGGCATAATAAAAAAGTCCCCCCCCCCCAGAAATCACTCTACCGATGGCGTTGGCACGTTGGACGTTCACTGTAAACGCCCTAAGCCACATTTCTAGAGCAGTACCACAAAACAAGTGCCATGCGAGAAAACTGTGTTTTCGGCATCCTATGAACACCAAACTCAAGGGGAAGTGTACATTATCACAGATGCAAGCATTAGACCGAGTGCTGTTGGCACTCCATGTATTAGCGCGGAACAAACAAGGCAGCTTTGCACTCAGCTATGATTATGCCACTAGCCTGGAAGGTGTATTGCACGTTATGAATAACGCCCTCAGTCATCTATGTTATCATCTTGACACCCGGCCCCCTAGATAAGTGCGCATCCTCTCGGATTCGTTTGAGGCTGTACAAGAACTACAAAATCCTTTCTCCTGCAACCGAATAGTAAACTCTATTTTGCTGCAAACTGAACTCGTCGGAGGATAGAGTATACAATGCTGTATCGACTGGACGCCGGGCCATGAAGACACGAACACAGGAAATTGTTGCCGTTGTTGTTGTTCCTCGTCGGAATCGGGCATGAAGGGGGCTAATGCGCCCGCTCACAACTTAAAAGTGGATAACTAATCATTTACACCTAGAAACAGCGCGTGTATGCGAGAATTGTTTAAAAATTGAAAGTTGTGGTTTTTTGAATTTCAGAAGTCGTACCCGTAATAATCACAGCTAACAGGGCAAACGCCTGGTTTCGGACACGTGTGCATGAATGGCTGCAGCCCCCCCCCCCCCCCTCACCCCCCCCCCCCTCTGTGTCAACATCCCTATGATTTGGCCCCAAGCGAAAGTAGTACGGACATGAAAATAAGAAGTCCAATTCGTTGTCATGGTGACGTTGTCTCATCATTGAATAACCACGGCAATGGAATAGGACGTGTTCTAGTACCTCATGTTCACCGCAAAAAGCACATAGGGCGGTGAAGGCGAGACCAGACCTGTGCATATAGAAGTTCAGTTGGGGTTAACCCTACATCTGAAGTTGGTTAATGTGACCTCGCATTGACGAGATCCACAAAAACGGGGATTTCAATTATTTATTAAATGGGCACACTCTTCAAAATAAGGGATGACCCCTTCCTGCGTTCTAGTTAGGTGTTTATACCGACAGAACCTTGCTCCCACTACTATAGCCGGAACAGGGCAAAGATCAACCGAAGGGCCATTCAGAGACGGTCGCGGAAAGGGGTCAGCCTTTTCATTAAGGAATCGGGTTGCTGACGTGGCAACGAAGGAGAGCATCGCTCGTTCCTCTCCACCGAATTCCTCGTTGTCCCCCAGCTCTTCTCCTGCTCCAAATTATGAAGGTGAAACAAGTCGGAGCTGCTGATCGTGCCGCCGCGAGGAGTAAGAAGGAGCAGGACGGCGGAGCCGGACATCACACTACGAACGAGCGACGGAACGACCATCCCGAGGGTGAAAACGCTGCGAGTGCTCGGGCTGCACATGGACGCCGGGCGTAGCAACGGACTAACGATTGCAAAGCTGGACGCGAAGGTGTCGGCGGCGATCCGACTCATCCGCAGAGTGTCGACGAGATATGCGGGCATGAAGGAAGCCAGTCTGCTGAAGTTGGTACAATCGTTTGCGGTCAGCCACGTGGCCTACGTCGCAGCTTTCCACGACTGGAAGGCCGCGGAGCGCCAGAAGGTGGACGCGCTTATACGCAGGGCATACAAGGCAGCGTTGGGGCTTTACACGTACACTAGTACGGAGCGACTCTTGGAGCTTGGGGTCCATAACACGCTGGACGAGGTGGCCGAGGCGCAGTGGACGGCGCAGCGGGTCAGGTTAGCGAGTACCAAGACTGGGCGGTACATACTGGAAAGAGTGGGATATCGCGGAGGGCTGCAGGGAAGTGCGGGCCGATCGCCGTTGCCACGCGGGTTGCTCAGCTCGTTGCAGGTGACGCCGATCCCGCGCCACATGAACCCAGAGGTGGATCGAGGGCGGCGGCTGGCGAGGGCGAAGGCCCTCACGGCCACGCATGCGACGGACAACGGAGCACGATACGTCGACGTGGCGAGGTACCCGGACAAGCCGGCAGCCTACGCCGTGGCGGTGTGTGCGGCGACTACCGGAGAGCTACGAGCGTCATGCAGCGTGCGGGCGCGAAGCCCGGGACAAGCGGAGGAGCTGGCCATCGCGTTGGCCCTGACGGACCCACACTGTACCACGGTGCTGAGTGATTCGAGGAGCGCGATCATGAACTTTGCAACGAACAATGTGTCCCCGCGCGCGGCCAGGGTGTGCGGGGCCCTAAGACACAGAACGATGCCGGTCACCGTGAAGTGGTTCCCGGCCCACACGGGTCCGGTGAGCACCGGAGAGAACCGCAATGAGGGAGTGGACCGGGCGGCGCGTGCTCTCACAAGTCGCGACGCGTGCCCGAGCCCCCGACATGCGGAAGACGAAGACCGCGACGAGGTGCTGCCGATCACCTCCTACCGGGAGGTGTTGGAGTGGTACCGGGAGGGCAGGCGAGTGTACCCGCCGCCCTACCGAAAAAGGTATCTTAAGGAGACTGATGCTCGAAGGCGCCGCGCTGGCCGTGTGCTGAAAGCATGGAGGAAAGAAAATTGTTCCTGCGTGGCGTGCGAACTAAACTTTTAAAGAAGGGCGATGACCCCGCGCCGGCGCCGGTGCCCGCGGAGGCCGCAGACGCGGCCGCGGAGACGCCAGCGCCATCTCTCGCCCCCGCCGCGGATCCTCCCGCGGCGAAGTGCGAGGAGGTGGCGCCGCTCGTCGGCACCCTACCAAAGAAAGAACTGAAACTAAAGCATGGCAAACTGTTCGCATGGCAACGCAGTGAAACATCCCCCTCGCGAGGGGCACGATCAAATGCAGAGCATTTCCGGGGGCGCACGACGTTAAGTAGTTTGCGTTACGTTAATGTTGTTGCACTTGTGGCAACTGCTGACGAGAGGGCGCTCGACAGCAGTAATTTGAATGAGTCAACGATATAAGGCGCGTTCGTAGCGTCCCATTCTGTGTCGGCTTTGTGGCGCAGTGGGTAGAGCACCATGTACATTGCGTTCCGCCCGCAGGGTCGAGGGATCGAAACCAGGCGCCGGATAGTATTTTCTTTTATATAGTGTAGGGGGAGGGGTGCGGACAACGACGGTGCGGACTACGACGGGACAACGCGGGTGACATCGTGAGTTACTGAAATGCTCTGCATTTAAAACTCACGAGGCAGGAGGCGACGACGCTTATTTAGTGGCTCTAGACGACTTTACGTCAACTACAGACCCGAGTGGTGTGGACACTGGTGGTTGCAAAACACGTGTGCCCTGAGGCATGGGCGTCCGGAAGGGGGGGCAACTGCCCCCCCCCTCCCCTGGAAATTCGGATACTTTTAGGCACTACAAGAAAGCTGCACAGCTTGGTTGCCCCATAATTAAAATAACTTTGCCCTGATGGACGGAAGAGAGGAGAGAACGACACCGACGTTCTCTCCTTTGTCCCGTCCTTTAGCGCAAAGTTTTTTTTTAATTATTTCCGTGAACCAACTAGCGCAACAATCCACGCTACTCGAATGATTAGCACACTCAGGTCCTGCGTATCCGTATCGAACGCCCTTCAGGACAGCGGTCAACATTGCACTTTAGACACTGACTAACATTGCTGGTCGTGTGGCAGCAGTTAAACAGACTGCCTGTGCTGGCTATTGAATAAGCGAACAATTCTGGAAGGTTTGACTTTTTTTCTAAACTCTAGATTTATGCAGTCTTACCGCAAGAACTTCAATTTTCGGACAAAGTTGCAGCTATATCTAGCAAAAAATCTTCACCGCTACACCTATTAGGGAGAGTGTAACATCCTCCCGTGCCGTCCCATCACCTTGTACACACTTTCCTTCAAAATTGCGAAATTTCGGCACCACCCAAGCCCCGAAACAAAACCTATAAATCAGCCCCTCAAGACGCTTGAACGCCTGTACTGCATTGAAAGCCAGGCAGGCGAGTAGCATCTTTATTGCGTGAGCCATTTCAACAGACTTCATTACACATGTCATCTCGCAATTTTCCCAGAAAAACACGAGGCGTGTGCAGCTGCTATTTATGGAAGATTGACGGATTGCAGTTCTATGTATGTGAATGTATTGTACTGTGTGCTGGTGATCAGTTGGCGTGAGTCGAGAACCCTCACGCAGCGAGACTGGCCACTCTTTACAAAGTGACAGTAACTTTTCGCATTTTCTTTATTAAATTTCTTTGTTCGCCAATAAAATCCAATGTATATCCTCCAAGTCTGGTTCTAATTCGCTGTTTGTACTTTTTGTAACCACAAATAGCGCCTTTTTGGTGCTATCTAACCGTACCCCCCCCCCCCCCCTCCCGCTAATGGGTGCCCCCCTTGCAGAAAGTTCTGCGGACGCCCTTGCACTGAGGTGTACGCGAGTGATGTGTGCGTGGTGTGCGGCAAGGGCCGGGCGACCATGGCGCACATACTGTGGAACTGCAAAGTGAGCGAAGGGACTGCAGACGCGTTGCCACCGAGCCTGGAAAAGGCGGTGGCTAAAGCCCCAACCACATGGAGCGATTTTGCGAGCGACTTGGGGCGCGACGCGACTAGCGACGAACTACTTTTCGCCGCGCACCAAGTCGCTCATCGAATCGCTCGGTTCTGGGCCGCCAGAAACAGTCGCTCGCCTCCCGGAAGTTGCCTCAGCGACTAGCCAATAGGGGAGCCCCTACGTAAGCACGCAACCTCCGGTTTAAAGAGAACGGGGGGAAGATCCACGCAGACAACGTTTGCGGTGCAGCGGCAAAGAAAGCTTTGCGTGGCAAAGCTTGAGTACACGCTGAAGCAGAAGCAGGAAGGCTCCCGCTCACACTGGGTGAGAACCGTTTGGGAAAAACGACGTCAAGAAAGCGAATTCTTCACGGCGTTCATGTTGGAGCCGAGAAACGAGGCGCAGAAGGAAAAGCGTGCGCTATCGCTAGAGATGCAATGAAGTGCAAAAAGCAAGGTAGAAAGGCGTAATACTTTTTAGTCATGCTTTTTATGACAAATGAACAAAAAAAATGTTTGCAAACATCCAGCGTATCAAGCGCGTTACTATGCGCAGTGCGGAAACATTGAAATCGCCATCCTCAGTCGCATGCTCAGTCGCTCGAGCGGTCGCTGTCATGTGGTTGCCTCGGCGAGCGACTTCGGTTCGGCGACTGCGGATCCTAGTCGCGTCGCTCGTCGCGTCGCTGGAAAAATCGCTGCATGTGGTTAGCGCTAAAGGTTGACTACGACGCCCAGCGCGAGGCCGTCCAGCAGACGTTGGTGGCCCTCGAGCGACAGAGGCCGAAAGCGCAGCCCTGCGAAGGGGCGGTGCGAGTAGGCAGCTGAAGCCGAGCGGCCCGCCAACGTGACGTTTAGTCCGCGTCACAACTTGCCGGAAATAAAGATGTTGTTTCTCTCTCTCTCTTCAATGTTGGCACGCAACTAAGAGCGGATAGAGTATTCATAAATAAGTTTGGTGCTGACGCCGCGTACACTCTTCATATAATTCAGAAGTGGACCCGCGGACCTCAACGACGGGAAAATTGCCCTTATTGCAGTCTGGGCCAAATGATAAATTTACACCATCTCATTCTATGGCGGATTCTATGGCGTCACACCCCGTTTACCTTCTCTGAAATATCAGACAATATAGACAGCGCTGAGCGTCTTTTGGAGCTTGCTAGCTATGCAATAAGGAGTGGTCTGGCGCGGTTATAGTCGGTCACACTGACTGAAAAACTGTTAAGCGCAACTAAGAAATAAAACTGATTCTACTGTATCCCCCCTCCCATCACAACCCCAACCACCACCTCATTGGCTTCCGCCTTCCAGCTGCAACACACCTCGAGAGATTCAAATATTCAAAAACTCGCGCTCGCTTGCAGTCAAGCAGAGCCCAAAACCGGAAATACATTTAGTAATTATGCAATAGCTAAGTAAAAGTAAGTCATTTAACCACATAAAATAATAGTAATTTTAATACACTTAAATTGTATTGGTATATAACTGCTTTCAACAACCTCGGAATTTTTGTTTCTTTAACAAAGCCGTGTGGTCGTTGTTTCAGCCACAGCCACATCGAAGACAAGCCAGCCTTGCGCGGGCGCGGTGCCGTGCTGCTTCTGCTGCGAGCCGTGAATTTGTGTTTGAAATTAGGCTCGAAACTGTTTGTCTTTGGCCGATACGCCGTGATCAGCGGTGCACACGTCTGTGATGTCGCAGTACGCCAAAAGGATGGCACTGCTGAGTGCGCGCATCTTCGGCGAAGTGTCTCGCCCGACCAACAAGAAGTCCATGCGGGTTGTGCAGTTGTTCAGCGATCTTCCGCACGACCTGAACCCCGAGGTGGTGGCCTGGTACCCGCCCCACCACCAACTAACCACACTCATGTTTCGCCTCCGCATGCATGGATTGTACAGAGACGAGCATCAAGATTTCAAGGAAGAAATGATTCGTCTTCGAAAACTGCGAGGCAAGGGGAGACCGAACAAGGGCGAAGGAAAGCGTGCAATGCTGGCGAAGAAGTAGTGCGAGTCGCAGCATTGAGCTAGGCATTGTATAAAGAACTGCAACCCATCAGTCCCTTTGTTAGTAAAAAAGAAAAAAAAAAAATATGACCGGGTTATTGACAAGCGTGACCTTGTTTATTCCCCTCGTCGCGTGGTGTTTGGCCAGTCACACTGAGTCACACTATGTTCATTTTTTAGCGTTGCTCTCCGCACACTTAGCGGCCGCATTTCGGTATAGTCAGTGTGCTCAGGTGGGCTTAGTTTACAGCAAAAATGAATGGACGGCATTCATTAACATTTAAAAGAACTCGTGCCGCAGACCTTGGACAACTTTGTAGGTGCTGCCCCACAGCGTTTGTATGTGCTGTACGTGGAGTGCTATTTTTCAAAGCTTGAACTAGTGTGCAAATATTAGTTGAGATTTATCGTAATTTTATTACCGGTTATCAACAAGCCGGTATGCAAAGCCTGCTTTCATAATAAGACGCTGGCGGCGCTTCGCCTGGAGTCTCGTGGGACAACGCAATTTTGAGCAAAAGCTTAAAAACATTCAAAAAGTGCAATGCTGATGAGGTTTTATCTTTTTTTTTCACTGTAGTCATTACTGATTAAGAGCATTTTGTGAAGTCTTTAAGCTGCTAAGAAAGGGCAGTGCAGAGAGCTCGAGTAAAATCGATGCTGTACGTGTTAAGCCAAAATTCAAAACGTAAATGCGCTTTCTGTGCCTCGAAGATTGCACAAGCAAGTCGTGGATAGCAGCTGCCGTTAAATGTACATCGAAATTAAAGACTCGTTTTTTGTTGATGAACTATCTCCCTGCAAGACCGGCGCTATCTATCATCCTGCAAGCCTGCAAGCATGGAGGAAGAAAAAGCCTGCAAGTACACAACGGTACCCATCGTTGTGGTGTGCCACCACTTAATCGGTATTTATTCAGGGCAAATCTGATAACCACCCCTTTGTGCCACTTTTGCCAAGAAATTGAATCCGAAGAGCATTTCTTTCTTTTTTGCCGCCGATTTTCCAACCATCGGAGAAGGCTGCTGGAGATTCCCCTGCTACGTCTTGGACTGCCTTTAACTGTACCTGTGCTTTTGTCGTTTGGGGGGACTAGTCTGGGCCGATGCCATAGGGACGTGTGCAACGCCATCCACTCCTTCATTTCGGAGACAGCTCGTCTGCAGTGTTAAAAACATTCCGATTAGGCTGATTTTTACTATAGTTTTCCTATTCTTCTCTCTGTGTGTTTTTTTTTTCTCGTGTTTCCTCTCTCTCTCTTTCATTAACCTAGACCAAATTCTTTCTTCTGCTCCATTATTTTGCCTCGCTTGATTTATTCTATTGAAAACATAACTCTTCTTGGCCAATCCCCCTAAGTGGGTATGCGCCATTTTTCGGGCCACCACCACCACCATTACGCAGACAAGCAGACGTCGTTGGTCACGTGCTAACATAGGCCATAGCCTCGTTCCCAAAGCGCTAACATAGGATATAGCCTCGTTCCCAAAGCCTTGTAAGGTTCATGGTTCGGCGCAGGTTCGGCTAGGTAGGAGGCAAGGCGTAAAAAAATGCAGGAAGCTGTGTCTGGCGTTTGCGCAGTGAAATTCGAAGTGTCCTTTATTTAAGGGTGATCGGATGAGTTTTTCAGCAAAGGAGGAGTGCGCGATCAGTGCAATCACTTTCGGGCAGGGAAACCTGTTGGGCTATTGGGTAACTTCCGACGACGGCGAAGTACCGCAACATGGCAACGCTGCAAGCAGATGTGATGTCCGAAGCAAGAACGTTCGTCAAAAACGCACCACTGACACTACCTAAACGCCGTGAGTAAAAGAGAAACGTTTTCCGGTGCTCTTACGCAGTTGCTGGGGGCCATTGTCAGGCTGAGTCAGTTCCAGCATGATGGCGGTTTCCTAAAGTGTTTACTGGTCGCATAGCCTGGGTACCCAAACTTGCGTTATTCAGAGCACCAGGAATTAAAAACGTTGCTCCGGAATCGAAAACAGCCAAAATCAAGTGCTACCGCCAAATCACACTTGCGCCTAGTAATGCAAGGAGGTAGCGTCCAAAAAAATTGATGGAGATTGCGTGTCAATTGCCCGCCGCTTGTTTCGCTATCGTGGCTTGTTTATGGGACTTTTACGGCACGTGCCAAACCGGTAAATTTGAAGGAAAAAAAAGTGCTTTTCAGGTAGTTACCTGTATTTTCAATGTCGCGAAGGCTTCTGTTGCGAGTTTATTGACGGCACCCTTGGTATTTCCTATTGGAAATGCTCCGGCCGGCAACAAAAAAGAACCACCTCTTTCACCGACCTTGCGATACCCGCGCAATCGGACAACATCGAACACAGCCGCCCAAACCGAAAAAAATAGACCTACTTTGGGATCTATTGTCTATGCCACAGCATTTACCGCTGAATGCGAAAAAGCGTTGTAAGGTTTTTTCCCAAACGAGGTCAGGATGCCGCCTTTTTCATAACGCAGTGTCTAGAGTGCCGTCCGACGGCTGTTTAGCTGGGCCTTGCAGTGCCGTCCGACGGCGCTGCAAGCGTATGTTCCCGTGCCGTCCGGCCGGTCCGGCGCTTGAGCGGCCCCTGTACAGACTCTCAGCACATGGCCGGCCTATCCGAAAGAAAATAAGTTCCTTGTGAGTTATGACGCACCAGCCAGCTCAACATCGGACGCTCACGGGTGGTTATATAAGCCGTCCTGTTAATTAATGTATCCCTGTGAGCAAGCGAGCCGAAACCAAGGTGCAATGTGCTGGAGACTTACACGTCACGCGACGCCGCAAACCGATGAGGCGGCCTTCGCTTTTCGTCGCTTTGCGACAGCGGAGCAGATCGCTCGTCCCTCGTTGCGCGACGACATCGCAAAACCGGATAGTTAATCACGGCTGCAGAGTCGCCTGACGTAGCCGGTTTGTTTACATCCGGAATGCCAAGCGGGGGCGAGCCGCCGTCCGGTCAGAGTTTGCCCAGCCCGCCAAGGCTGGCCCGCTGGGTCGGCAAGCGGCGTCCCGTGCTCACCGGCTCATTGGTCAGTATATAGGAGGCTATGCTTCAGCGTACACATGTTCCAATCGACGAACAGCGTGGGACTCATCAGTGCGCAGAAATATTTTTGACTTGTCAAAGCAAGTCATCTTTGTAAGTAGCTGGATGCATATCGGGACGGTAGGCTGACTTGCAGCCTTGTACCTCTATCGGCGAGTAGTAAACATCCATAGAGTTTCGTTGTGTGAAACTATGGTAAACACCGTAGAGTTCGAAGGTGCCAGAACTTCTGGGTGTTTGAAAAGAAGCGAACTTTGCGGTCTGGGATGCAGGCCTGTTGTGGCGTGAAATTAAGCAAACGTGTGTATTTCTTCCTGCAATAATATGCTGAAAAGTGGCTGCTTGAGTTCATTATTTTTAACTCTTCCTGCAACCCGCAATGCTCTCGGTGCTATTCCAGGTTAGTAGCACGTGTTTTAGAGTGATTTCTACCTGTTTTTGTCGCTTTCGTGCAACATCATTTTCTTCGACTGCGAGTGGTTGAAGCACCAAGGAAATCGTACAGGTCGGGTAACAGCGCCACTTAATTAGACTGTAGCTAAATGCAGTCGCATCACCTCTCGTTGTGAGTGCGAACACCATCTCATCTCGCGACATTCCCAGAGCCCAAGTCACTGGGTGAGCGCACATTGCACCTTGGTTTCGGCTCGTTTGCTCACAGGGATACAGTAACACGTCTTATAACCACCCGCGAGAGTCCGATCTTGAGCTGGCTATAGTGCGTCGTAAGAAACTTCTTTTCTTTCGTATAGGTATCCTAAGGCGACTGATGCTCGAAGGCGCCGCGCTGGCCGTGTGCTGAAAGCATGGAGGAAAGAAAAGTTGCTGAAAGCTCTACCGCTCAAGTGCTGGGCCGACCGGACGGACGGCACGGGAGCATACGCTTGCAGCGCCGTCGGACGGCACTCTGGACACTGTGTTTTCATAATGATGATCTACAAAAGAGGTGGCTTGAAATGAAAATATAAATATAGCAAGTTCACATGTATCGCCTAAAACTGGCGTCATCCAAAAGGCGAAACCTGTGCAGTCTGGTGCTAATTGCTGCCTCACCGTATGACCTACTGTTGGCAGGTTCTACCTGAAGTCCACGCTGATGAAGGGACTTTAGTTCTACGTTTCCAGTTTTTACTGCAGCTTTCTTTCTATCTCGCAGCTAGACCAACAACGAGAGTGAGGAAGGGGACTAAGGGTATTAACATTATAAGTTGGCAGACTTTTGAATCCGAAAACTATGGTTGCACAGCAGTGGGAGGATTGTGCAGTTACTCGGCAAGCACTCCCAAATAATGAAAAGCGAGCTACCTCTGTCACTGAAAAGAATATTGTACAACCAATGCGGGCTGTCAGTGATGACATTATGGAGTATAAGCTTGTCGCCTTATATCCCTGCTCACAGGCATTTTCAATCCGGATTGAAGTGAAGCGCGATTTACTTTTCGAGCGCGCTCAACGCACCACTGCTGCTACACGGCACGTTTCAATCCCGATTGAAAATTTGCACCGGTTGCACTCTCGTACGCCAGACGGCGCCAAAAATGTAATTCACGGCCGGCGTCTAGTAACTTTGCGTGGTCGTAGGTATACGTAACTATATAAGCGTTACTGCATGCTTATTTGGATCAAGTTATTTGATACCATTTGTGGCATCAGTAGAAGTTGTCAACTTCGGTGCTAGTAGTCAGCGAGGACGAGAGTACCAGCGCTTTCGTCCGATCTCGCTTGAAAACCTTATTTGCTCTTGAGAAACTAGGACTGAGTTCGGGCGGGATCAGGCTTGATCACAACTGAAACTGCTGTGTAGGAGCGCTCGATCCGGATCGACTCAATTGCGATTGAAAGTGCCAGTGTGACAGGGGTAAAACTAAACTGGAAAGAAGGCTTTGGCTGACCCAGCGTGTCATGGAATGAAGGATCGTAAGAGTATGCTCAAAGATAGGAAATGAGCTTCCTGGATCAGGGAACGAACTCGAGTAAAAGACATCATAGTCCAAATTGAGAAAAAGAAATGGATTTGGGCTGGCCACATAGGGGGACAAAATGACAACAGGCAGACCACCAAACTAACTGAGACAGGTCTAAAAGAAGGGGAAGGCCATTGACTCGATGGAGGGTCAAAATAGAGAAATTTAAGGGTGAAGAATGGACTCGAGCACCCCAGAACAGGTGCAATTGGAGGTCAATGGGAGAGGCCATTGCCCTGCAGTGGACTTGAATATGATTTGCACAGTTGGGAAGAAATGATGATACCTTCAGTGGCGTGAGAGATGGTGATATTGCACCTGTTCCGTTGCGTTTTTGAAAAGTTGCCTTTACACGATGAGGCTACTCATGTTAGTGTGGAATGGCGTAAGAAGCGGGCAAGAGATGGTGATGCACACCAGAAAATCTTGATGACAGGGCTGCTATTTTGGGAGGGCAGGGCAGTTAGTCAAGTCTTAACTGTGCCAGGCTAAGGTCAAATTATGCTGTAAGCTGCATTACAAATTTATGTGATGCGCTGTTCTGAATTTGCATTTGTTTCATAGTGTGCATTCGAGTGGGCACAATCAGAAACTACTGTGGGGACAAAAGAGAAGCTTTCAAAATGGGCATTGCCACTATTGAGTGTCGCAGGATCCTGCCATAGGGCCTGTAGACAATCCATGCAGGGGAGGACCTGGCATGCGTTTAAGAGGGCAGTTTATTGGAGACCAGAACAGGATATGTGCTTGCATTCACAAAAGAATGTGATTGGCATCTTATTATGTAAAGAAAGAATTGCAGACCGGTAAAGGCAGACCGGTAAAGGCAGACCGGTTTACTAAACATTGTATAAAAGTGCTAACCTGAGGGCACTTGGCTTTCGTTGGTCAATGGTCAAGGGAGCATGTTCACCTGTTTTTGCTTGTACTACATTGTAGTGCAGTTTCTTCATTGGCATTTGTGCCATTATTGCTTAGCAGACCCTTCTTCCTCACAGCAATGACCAAAAGGTATGAGTACGTTGGAGGGCAAATGACTGAAGTTCTTTGATGGGCAGCTCCTGTTTAACATTTTACTAGGGGACAATGACCTGGAAGCCGAAGCGTATCAAGAGTGGCTGGCTGCCAACGACCAGCTGCTCACGTTCTACAAAAGCAACAAGGACCAGCTTGACGACATCGATTATGGGAAAGTAGCAGCATACTTGAGCTCTGCCGTTGCATCCTGCTTCCTCGGCACATCGTGGAAGGTCTTTGCATCTGCACTGGGCATACCAGACTCCCTACTCGAGGTCATTGCTTCTTTCTTGACTTCAAAGCATTTTCATCATTCAACTACGGGTGTTTTGTCCACGAGAGAGAGATTAAAAGAGGAAGGGTGGAATATTGTTATGTAGAGAATGTAGTTACGTTGAATACCAAAGCCCGCATTTCTGATTTTGTTATAACTGGTTAAGCCAGGTGCGTCTTCATTTATGAAGGGCTGTGTGTTAAAAGCTCTACGGTTTCATTTCAATTCATTTGTTTTACTCTCACGGCCATTCAGGCATTACATAGAGTGGGGTAAGTAGAAACAAAAATCAGTGCACAACAAACAATGAAGGGATCAATAAAAGAGATTCGCGAGTGTAGACTTGAATTTCTGCAGTTCACGCGTAGAAAGGATGGCGGCAGCAAGGCTACTAATGGGGAGGGCTTGCCATAGTTAAGTGGCCAAGTAGCATTGGTGGCTATATACCCTTTTCATTCTGTTTTAAAAGGTGCTGAAATTTCTGCGGCATCTTTCGTACTTTTGCGGCGTAAAACACTTCCAACAAACCATTGACATAAAAATGGGTGAAAATTCCACCAGTTTAGTCCTCAGATTTGCTGTTTTCCACCCACTTATTTTTATTTTTCTTCCTTTCCAGCCATTTATTTATTTATTTATTTACAAAAACCTTACAGGCCCCGTAGGGGCATAGCATAAGGGGAGACAGACAAAAAACAGTAAAAGCAATACCAGAGCAGCTAAACATATCAGAGTCCTTCAATGCTTCTCTGGTCATGAAACTCCCGGCCGAGTTTCGTACGGGGACAAAGGCTACCGCGAGGGGTGCCACCGCAGATCGGAGGGCATCGGGCGGCGGCCGCTGCTCTGTAGCCAGACCGGCAGGCAGGAACGTAGTAGCAGCATGCCCGTTTGCACCAAATTTTTTCGCCACTCACAAAATGACAAGTCCATTTGAGCAGCCCACGACACGTAAAGCGAAAGCGCACTGCTGATAAGGCGGCGAGCATCGGTTTTATCTTGCTCCGTGGTCCGTTCCCTGCCAAACACGCTCTGACCAAGCCCCCGGCTGCGCTCCAATCAACACCAGTGCCGCGGTGCGGCAGTGTACGAAGCTCTCCCATAGCGTGATGGCGAAGTTTCACTACCAGAAAGGCATTGAAGGACCCTGATAATATGTACCAGGTGTGGCTAACACTGCATTTCGAACACCAGGCACAAAAACACAAGGACGCAATATACTGCCAAGATGTAACTATAGATTATAAGGTGCAGAGCATACACAATACAACTTAACAAACTACTTCACAAAAATACGTCAGGCAACAAAAAGTCGGTGAACAATTTAAGAAAGTAAACCTAAGAAATGACTGGTTGCACGGTGGTGGAAGGAGGCATGGTTTAATATGGAAACAATGTTATTGGGCAAATCGTTCCACAGACAGATGGCACGTGGAAGCGCAGAACTATTGAAAGTTAATGTATGACCGAAAATGCGCGAGTAACTGAGATTGTTATGCGAACGTTTTGACATGCGCAATGGTCTTCCGAGAGCAAGGGGCCTATTACATAAATGTACCTACTTGTGAAACAAGCACAGAAGTGCAATGGAATGTCGTGCATCAAGTAAGGGGATGTCATTATCATGTTTAGTCTGGGTGACGCTGTGAGAATTCTTATAATTGAAAGAAATAAAGCGTGCTGCTCTGTTCTGCACAGCTTCAAGCATATTGTTAAGATATTTTTGGTGAGGTGGCCATACAGGGCTAGCAAATTCCAGTTGAGGACGGACAAAAGTAACGTAGGCGAGTTTCCGTACGCTGTTGGGGGCATTTTTTAAGTTTCTTCGTAAATACCCCAGCGATTGCAAGGCCTTGGCACAAATGGCGGTGACATGGGAAGCCCATGACAGGTTTGAAGTGAAGTGAACACCGAGGTATTTATATGAAGTTGCTTCAGAGACAGGAGAGCTGTTTAAAGAGTATGTGAACTTAGAATTGGCATGCTTGCGACTGAAAGAGATAGCTTTAAATTTAGATTCGTTAAGAAGCATTTGCCAGGTATTGCACCAACTTGAAACAGTTATGAGGTCATTTTGAAGAGCAATGTGGTCATTAGTATGGGTAATGTTACGATATAATATGCAATCGTCAGCCATGGCACAAAAATAGCTGAATGTATGACATTTTGGCATACAATAACTTACCCCAAGTATCCGCAATAACCCCAGTTGTCTGCTACCACACCACGCGTCTTATATCGGGAGTAACTTCGACACTGTAGAACTCAAGTTGAAGTCATTTTATTGAGAGGTATGATGCGTGCTTAAAAATACGCTCATTTGGGCATCTGTCGTGACCTATTGTTGTCGTCATTGTTGACATGATGGCGATGGTCGTGATGTGTGCACTGAGATATGTCACGGTACATCATAATTGGGGTGAAGGTTCGTCTCCGGGATAAAGGATCAATCAGTACACCCACCGCATGTCATTGTAATCTGTTTTCTTACGTGTGCCTACAAAAGATGAACCATTCCAAAATTTTTCATCTAATTTTGAAGCTCATAAGATTGGCAGGAACAGTCCTCATTCATCTATGACAGGGAATAAATGAAAGGGCTAGGGACAAAATTTGGGGTTTTAAGACAAAGTAGAGGCATATTTTATAAGTGCAGGCAACGTACAGGTTGTACAGGATGCTTCACATGTACTTGTGTGATAAGCATCACATAGGAGCAGTTTCATTTTTCTTTCAAAGTCTGCCTTTTAGGCTTGCACCTGTTGACAAACAAGAACATGTGAAAAAAAAAAAAAGACAGGCTGGTAGTTGGCGAAACAAATTTGTCTGTAGTGAGGGGCATAAGAATTTGGAGTAAACGAGTTTTGCTGCACATATATGTGTGTTGATATATGCTACTCTCTGGGAAAATAAAAGTGGAAAAGAAATGGTTTGTGGCCGAGTGTTGAATATCATCCAGCTCACTGGGTGGGCATTTGTATAGCTGTCTCGGTGCCTTTCTAACGTGAAAGACATGGCCACTACCTTCCCCTCTGTTGCCTGTGACAGGGTGTGGAACAGCGTGCCAAGTGGGCCAAAGTGGAGCCCCTGCAGCTGGCCCTGCAGGAGCTGTACCCTACCCTGAAGGCCTGCTCGCGCAGCTGCAGCTTGGGCCACCTGGTGGAGGTCCTCAGGGAGTCTGGCCGCTGGGACGTGCTCAACAAGATCCGGCCCCAAGTGCAAGGTGTGCAGGGAATGGCACCAAAAGGGGCACTCTGATCGGATCGGAACAAGCACGCGCAGGGGGGGCTCTTCAATTTGCAGTGTCTCCTCAAAGGCCAACTGCACTCAAATTTCACCGAGGCCAAATTTACTTTGAATGTACAGCATGTACCACCAAACCAACTGGTAGCCCTCTGAGATTAGATATTGTCGTTTAAAATAGCTCCGTCGCAGGCGACTGCACTTGTCGGTGGATCACGCAAACAGTCGTGAAGCGGAACTAACACTGCGGCCGGCCCTGCGCTTTTTCCTACGACCAGCCGGAAGAACTGGTCGAGCTCCACTGGGTGCACTTCTTCCAGGACTACGGCCAGGGCATTGCGTGCAGGTTTGCCCTGGGTGGCTGGCCAAACGTGTTCCGCTGCTCGCTTGCCGGCTGAGCCGACTGGAGCGTCACGTCAGCCTGGCTGTAATGGCCGCGCTCTTCTCAATTTTGGTGTTAAAATAATTTTTCATGGCCGTTTGCACCGCGTATACGCGTATTTCAGCTGTCGTATTTTGTATCTTGCAGTCTTTATAGGCAGACCATATGGAAATAATGTTTCCAGGAGGCTTAAATTTTGAGTGCAGTTGGCCTTCAAGACTCCTGGCCTGTGTCCCCTCCCCGTTGACTCCTCAAGAAGCACTCCAACATTCATTTTTCTCAAAAATTTTTATGGTGTGGAGAATCCTCAGACTGTATGTGGTGAGTCCGGGACTGTAAATCAAAGAGCCCCCCTGTGTCCTTGATTGTGAAAGTGTGCTGCAAAATATGGGCATTTAAATGCTCTTAACACTTCCCTGCTCACTTTAAGAGCAGTGATTTTGGGTAGTCTAGCAAATATTTTATTCCTGGTCGCAAAAAATATGTAACACATAAGTCCATGGCATCGAAATGCAGATGGGTAAATTTCCTTTGCAATGGCAATTGTTTCAAACAAGAATATTTGAGTGAAAAAGAAAAGAAAAAAAAGGCTGTTCAGAAAAACTTTGCGACAACCACAGAAAATAAGCAAAAACGTAGGTGTTGCTCCCCTGAGAAGAAACACAAAAAAATTGAAGATATGCATTTTGCACACATACTAGCAGTGCAGAACTCCTGCAAATATCAAATGCCTAACTGTAAAATTTCTTTCTTAATTAACAAAAAAAAATGTGGTTGATCCCTCTTTTATAGGAATCCGTAAAACACAAAAGTGAGATGTGCGTTCACAGGAGCAGTTGAATATTTATTCGGCGCTGATATGAACTTGCACATCGCTATTTATATTTCGTCGGTATGGCACCGTCAGACTTATCAACATTAGACACTGGATTGCACGCGCCGGAGCACTGCGTAAACCCGAATGAAACCACACGCGCTCGCAAACCATGCGAACAAAACTGAACGGGTTGCCAGCGAATCGTTTGGTGAAGTCAGAGTACGCAACAGCGAAGGGAGCATGATTTGCGGGGCTGTCTTGTGGGTGTGCGTGGCGAGCGACAACCTACTAGCGCGTCAATTTCGCAAATGTGCAACCACTGTGCCCCTGCTCCGTGTAGTGTACGGCAGACGGTTGCATTGCGACGAGCTCAACTGGCGCCAACTGTTGGCACTTATTATTATCGTGATGCACTACTTCGCTTCACCTCTCATAGATCGCAGCACCATCGAAATAGAGGAGGTTATAGGAAAGATATATGGCGTGTTCATACGGCTATCTGCGCTTCAGTTCGTAGCGGAGTCGGTAAAGCGCCTGCACCTCCCGTTGCAGCAACAGAGCACCCGGCCTGAATCCTGGCGCAGCCGCGTTTTTCTGCCGATGTCATTTCCATGACGGATATGACGTCAGTCAGATCTTTGTGGATCCCGGCATAAAACACTTAAAACAAAAAAGGTTCAACTTCCAAATGCATTGTTCGAACTTCATGATGCATATTCTTCATTATATATGAGCTGGGTTGCTTTGACCAAATTGCCTCTTGCTCTTCAACAGTACTTCTCAAGGAGGCAGCGTGTCGGACGGCTTGCTTGAAGGAGAGGGACCACTACCAGAAGCTCGAGACAGTGACGTATGCGCCTTCATCTGAGGAGTCGTTGCTGTGCTCCAGCCTGGACTCTGGCGTCTGCCTCAGTGACGTCAGTGCCAGAGACAGTGTCATCATCGCTGAGGGCACTGGAAAGCAGGCAGCAATGCCAGTGCCACCTGGCACAAAGAGCAACGGCTTTGTCCCCGTGGCATTCTTTTCTCGGCCTGGCATCAATTCGCCACCTTTGAGTGAGTGTGGTTTCTTACTGAGAAGGCTTAGCCCACAGTGTGGCACGACAGACAAAAGAAAAAAATACAGCTCTAGACACTATAAAGTGCAGAAGCGAGTTGCCCCTGTGCAAAGAGAGGTTACAGTGCCGCGAATGCAATTGTACCACTTTCGGCAGTAGCATCTGTTTATCAACGCAGGAAATTCCGAAGAAATGGGAACATGTGGATGCGGGTAAATGCGTGAAAATGCTGCGATTAACTTGCATGCACCAAAGGCTCACATGACTATGATTGCCGTATAACGATTTATAGTTCGTTACAAGCATCGTTCATGAACACCACATCCGAGCGGTTGGATGCATGATGAGAAATTTTAGGTAATATGAAGTTGCATGCTTCTAGTGATGTCATTGGTAATGAGGAATTTGTTGCCAGAGTAGCAACAACAAACATGTTTACTTCTTGTCTTTTATGCTGCAAGTAGTGAAAATTTTAAATGCTAAAATGAAGTTTATTAAAGGGGAACTGACACAGAAGTTTTTTGTGTTATTTATTTATTTTTTTTTTTTGCAATAAGTAGCCAATGACCTGCTTATCGCGTTTGGAAACCTCATTTCCTTCAGCATGCGATGGGTGTTTAATTAGAGACGTTGTTAATGCGGCATGTCGCAGTTTCGGTTTCAGCGGGTACTGTGAAGTGGAAGATTTTGTATAAACAAAGCTGTCCGTGTCACCATCGGAGGGATATCACAGGGCCGAGCTGCCGTAGCACTGTCGATTCTGTGTCGGTGGTAGTTTCTGATAATGCCCTTGCGTACCAATCTCATCAGCCGCTTAATAAAAAGCGTCTGTGGATGTGATGCAGGCGCTGCGAGTGCAAATTGCTGCTGTGGAACGACGTGTGATGCTCGAGGCAGTAGGTAGGGAGGTGTGCGCTGGGAGCAGCCGGCCGGTTTTCCTGCAGGTCTGCCTACAGATGTTAGGCTTAGCACTGCAGCGGATATTTGATTGCCGCTCTCGTAAGCGGTGCAGATAAAGATTTTTAATGCAATTTTCCATGACATCATTACCTCCTTTCTCGTATGTGCAGCTTTGCTTGAGACTTGAGTCCCATTTAGTGCAGCGGTAACAAGCTATCACTCGAGCTACCTGCGCTGGCCTGTGCCACTTCGCGGCCGTGGCCGCCGCCCGCGTAGCGACCGTGCTGGGGGTATATATACGTGACTCCCTCAGTGCACGTGTCAAGTGCCTAACACGTTTTCGCATCCAGTGTAATAAAAAGTAGTAAAAGCAGAGGGCCTGGAATCGCTGTAGAACTTGGGTCGCGGCCAGCTGCCCGATGAGCCAACGAAATCTACGCGCCTCTGACGCCAACGATTGGATTGTTTGTAGCTCGAGAGCAAAAGCTCTGACACTCATCGGAGCGGTGAGAAACGCCGGCAGTTCGGAAGTGCCAAAACAAATTCGTGACGAGTTTGGGTGTTGTTTATTTACTCCACATCCAAGTAGATGTTGATCTCTGGCTGCTCGGTTTCGCTGAGAAACGCCGGCAGTTCGGAAGTGCCAACACAAATTGTGACGAGTTTGGGTGTTGTTTATTTACTCCACATCCAAGTAGATGTCGATCTCTGGCTGCTCGGTTTCGTTATGCACACTTTAAATTGATTTTAAATATGTTCTAGGCTGTATTTGCCACTGGTATTTTGCAGATGATGTATGTGTATTCCCACCAATCTATCTTCCAAGTTATCTCACCTTCAAAATTTTTTGTCAGTACTCCTTTCTTGTCAATTTTCATGCATAGTGTTTATATATTTGTGCAAAGGGATGAGAAAGTAATGTAGCATTGTAGGATGCATAGTGTGTATATATGTGTACGAAGAGATGAAAAAGACAAAGTAGGGTTGTAGGGTACATAGCCAACACTGGCTGCCACTAAAATTTGTAGGAAGTGATAGCACCAAGTGAAGCACTGTGATTGGGGCACACAGCGTCATGCACCTGGGGTTTAAGGAACACGAATTGCCTGCGCACTGCCTCCTTCCTTTGAGAGTGCACCGAGATTGGCCCATTGCAGTCACCTGATAAAAGCCAGGTCAGGGGCTAATACCCCTATCAAACATGCCTTTTTAAGTGCACTTCCACAGAGTGCACTTGGCTAAAATGTCATTTGGGAGCAGCTAAACGGCGAACGCGAATGACACTTCACAAGGAATGCACTTCAAGCTGAGTGTGTCCCCGTGTTCCCCAAACACACTCTACATGGGCCGGCTCGCCGAGTTAGTAATCTCGTGAGCAGAAGTCCGAAAATCGGGAAAAATAACATAAAACTGTGAGTGTTTAATGATAATTAGTGATGTTAAAACTTAATTATAAATATTTTGCTGATTTATTTTTTACAAAAAGAGAAGCAGCGACGAAAAACAACAAAGCAACCTCTCTCTCAATGACGTGCCAGTGCCGGCGCCGCCTGGTGGGGTTTTGCTCCGTGGCGGCTGTTCACCGTGGTGTTCTCATTGGCGGTTTTTTGTGGCCCTGTGATTTTATTCCCGCTTCAACCTTCTCTGTTATATTCTATTGTTTAAGATAATTTCCCCCAAATGATAATGTGGCTGATATTCACTGCGCAGTGAATAACAGTGAAGATATCAGTTCAGTCACTGTCCGACTCCGTTTTTCGTGGACTTGTGCGAGGCGTCCCTTGTGATTTCGAACAATGCAAACACAACGAAATGTTTACATAATTTCTCACGGGGTCAGGAGGGGGAATATCAAGTAATTTTGCGTAATATTTACGCCGGCTATCGTCACTGACATCATGGCCAAGGGCCCCTTTATTTCATCGTTTAGCAGCGCGCAGCCAAAGTATCATTCGCGGAGCCCAAGTGCGCTCTGCATAAGTGCACTTACATAGGCACGTTTGGCAGGGGTTTAAGTTCCACTCTGCATGCAGCTTTTGCCTTGGGAAGTAGAGTGTCTGTTCTGTGGCAGCATGTTGGTATAAAATGATGTGAATTGTGTGGTAATGAGCCAAGTTGAACGTGTACCCTGTGGACATAACTTACTTTTCTAATGCACTGTTCATTGCTGCTAAGTTTTTCTGAAGTTTATCCTTGCAATGCAGCAGTGTGTACCTGCAAGTGTTGCCTTGCTTTGGTATGAATGCGAGCACTTTGATAATGTTATTGTACTAACCAGCTGCCGTCAAATTCCGCTGTAATACACTAAGTGGCAGTTTCAGTTGCTAGCCACAGTGGCTGCATGTCAAGTGGAGATGAAATACAAAGAAAAATATCGCTCATTCGCAAGGTTTCGGCTCATGTTAATGGACCCCAGGTAGTCATAATCTGTAGACTTGCCCTGAAGCGTATGCTTTGTAAATATGGTATAGCTTGTAATCGCTGGCGAGGCGCGCGTGCAGGCAACCATGTGAGTGCACCGTCACTGGTTACGTTGGGCTCCTCGGGGTGGCGGTACTTGCCCGTGCTAAGTACATGAGATGTGTTAAACGTTCCAAACTCTACCCCGCCGAATGCAAAGTGATGCATCGCCTCTACTCCAATGGGAGTGCGATTAGTAACATCTCTGTTGACACAACCGTTGAGAATCGGGTTGATACACAGCAGAAGATGCTTGCCGGTGTTTTTTTTTCTGCGGCGTGCGGGTGCAGTGGCTAGGGTTGCCACCTGCCCGGTTTTGGACCGGCCCAACCGGTTTTTTAAACAGCGAGCCGGTTGCCAGTCCATACTTGAAACCGGCCGTCATTGGCCGTTTTTTGGCCCTCGTGACGTGATTATGTCCGTTTTGGCGTTTTATAAGCGTCAATTCAACAACTAAGGCCACAAATGTGTGTCGACAAGCTGCGCAAAGACACGCGAGCAGAGAAAATACGCGGGCGAGCGCGCTGCCTGAGATGGAGGGTGACCTAAGGGAGGAACAAAACAATGAAATGCTGCCGCCGTGGTCAGCAATCGCGAATATTTTGCAGTGAAGCACATACAGAGCAATAACCAAGCTCTCAATTACTTTCAGTACAAACGTTATCTTGATTTCTCTCTAAGAAAATGCTACAATAAATGGCACTGCATGTCAAAAACACGGTGTCATTTTTTCAACACAAATTAAACCTCTTCCCTGAAGGGCTTTTTTTTTTTTTTTTCTCTCTCTCTCTCGGGGAAAGGTGGCAACCCTAGCAGTGCCACAAGCCGCGCCATGTCCGGGTCGCTTGAGCCAGTCATGTCCGTAGCCGTTTCCACTGTGGCCAAGTGAAGAAATTGGCAGCTAAACTTCTCAGTGAATACCACCTATAGCCTCAGTGCTTTAAACCAAACCTAACTGTATCTGAATAGGATTGCTGGAGAAATAAAAGTGTGCCTTGTGTAACCTAGAGATGTGTAGATCAGTGAGGCTGCATTTTTTTTTTTTTGCTTGATTCAGTACTGCGTGAATGCTGACTGATGGCTCCTGTTGTTTGGGTGGTGTTTTGTAGTCCCGAATGATGCCAGCCTGCCCTTTGCCAATGGCAGACAGGACCTGGACTCGGAATTCACATCTGCATCACTGCTTGATCAGATACTGCCAAAGGTGAGCACATTTTCTTTGTTCATGTTATGGTCACTCGTTAAAAACAACAAAAATAACATAAGTGGTAGCATGCCAAGTGGTTAGACTGTGAGCATCAGTTTACAGGTTTTAATGGTACTGCAGCCTACTTGCAAGGAATAACTTTTGAGAAAATGGCAGAGCGCAGTGTTTTTACAAGAAATAATGTACCAACTAGCCCAGAAGCAAGCTCTCATTAAGAAGAAACTTTGATTGCATGTTCCTATCTTCACACTTGCAATTCAGTCTTGGGACAGTTTTAGCGAAGCAAACAAACATGCTTCAGCAGATGTAACGAATGTTTCGGGGGGAAGTAGGGAAATGAAATCGAAACTTTTTTGCATTTGCGAGGGAATCAAGCTGTAAAAGCTCAATTCTTAGCTACTGGCAGGAGCGTATTTGCGAGGGAATCAAGCTGTAAAAGCTCAATTCTTAGCTACTGGCAGCAGCCTGCGCCAGCATTGCCTGCTCTTAAGCGCGATTCGGGTCTAACTGAAGTTTGCTTCACCTCACCGCACTTTTGGCGGCTCTTCCAGCCTTCTCCGAAGCACTGTTTTGGCAATCAATTGTCATTCTCTCTGCTGCCATGAACAGCATAATGAACAGAGTCCGAACTTGAATTGGCGAAGGGGAAAGCCTCAAGTGCGCTCACTTTTCATCCTTCCAGGCCTCCATATGACTCCTGATTAATTATAAATCATTGAATTTGAAAATTACTTAAAATTAAGTAGTTATGATTCATACCTGGATTTAATGCCTGACTAGCAAAAGCATTTGGTTTCTCAAATCTGGGCTTGCCACATGCACTGCACGGTGGTGACACCTAGGCACATGGCAACAGGCGCACCGAGAAAGTGTACTTGTGCTAAACTATCGACAGCTGCTGCTGTGCAGTATCATCATGGTGTAGGGGTGCGCTCAGAGAAACGATGGGCCTCCTTCGAGGTACTTTGCATGTCTGGGACACGTGCCAACAGCACCATGATGATGTAAATGACAAGGCTGGCTGACTGGGACTGTACAATGAACGCAAAGAAGGGGCAGGTGTTGTTGCCGGACAACTGAAGCACTGGTCACGTGAATGCCAGCCAATCTTGGTGCCATCGGGTTCGTTTCCTGCCACCGAACAGAGCTGCCAAGATAAACCGAAGACTGATGGCAAGCTTCACCAAGTCCACTGTCACCGTCGTGTAATCCAGTGCCTCCTTATTGACCTGCCGCCCACTGAATCCCCAATCCGCAATGATACTCCACTGTTTCGAGGAGGCAGGTTTCTTGTGGTGTGGCAGAGCCTGTATCATGAGCCAAATGTCACCGTCTGACATTGGCACTGCCTGCAGCAGACTATACAGCAGCAGCAGTGAACATTGGGCTGCTTTAGCCCTTTGATGCCCAAAACTTTATTGTTTTGCTTAAGCGTGTGAGAAGCTTTTTATGCTCTAAACGGACTTCTGACATCACAAATATGAAGTAAGAAAAAAATGTGGTTCATTAGGATGGACACTAGGACGCACTGGGCACTGAGAAACACTGGGCTCTAGCTGCCCATATATCACTTGAACAAGAGAGTTACCTTGATTGGCATGATTTATGCTTCAAGTGAAGACAATAACGTAAAGTTTGTATTGCTACCATTTGTAATAACAACAAACTTGCACAATTTCGGTTACCTGTCACTAGCCCATTGAGCCACCTGGGCTCGATGCGAGTTGACACGCATAAACAATATCTTTTTAGCACGCGGAAGTACGTGCTGCCCTCTCTTGTTTAATTTTTGAAGGTCCGGGATCCTTTGTCTGTTGATAGATGGTGTAAAATGTCGAAAAAACCACAAAGTGCAAGAGAAAAAACAACATTGTTTGAGTTTCTCCTGAGCAACACTGGGCATCAAAGGGTGAAGAGTCTGTGAGCTAAGCAAACCCTATTCGAGATGGCTTGGTCTATGCAGGTTTTCTTTTTGTTGATAGAGACCTTGCTGCCACTAAGGATCTATTAACCAGTGAGCATTAAATTGGAATGGACTTGGAAGGAACTGCTGATGTTGGTGCTTCAGATGCCGATAGCAAGGACAGTAATTGTGCCCTTGCACCTGTGACTGCTACAGCCACTGCAGCCATTTGCACATGGTGCCCTCAATTGGGCATCGGTTCACTGATGGTTTCAAGGCATTTGTTTTGTAATGCACTTGTAAAGGGCAGTTGGGTGCACTTGAGTGCTTTTTTTTTAGCTAAGTGGGGTGTTCTGCTTGATCTCATTTATGCTTGAATTGCTGTAGTTCTGATGTAGAAGAGCAGTTTTAAATTCCTACCAGCGTAGTTATAACCAGGCTGGGCTGTTCTAAAGTGTCGATGAATGTACATCAAGTGTAAATATTAGTGTTCTTCAGGAGGTGGCATTATAGCAACACAAACATGGTGCAGAATGCTGAAGCAGTGCAGAAATAGCAGGCCCTGTGTAGCAAGGCCTGGACTGTTCATAAGCTGTGCAAGCATGTGCCACATGTGCAAGCGTGCAAAAAAAAAATTGCACTGCTGATGGGTGTTTCGTGTCTGTGTCCTTGCATGTGACCTATCAACTCTGATCTCTGTCCCTGCCAGGTTGAGCCTGACAAGCTGACTGTCCTCGTGAGCCACCTGGAGGAGGACACCGAGCTTGCTCGCGAACTGGCCGGCATCTTGGAAACTGAGCACGGCTGCTACGTCCTCATCCAGGCTGAGATCCTGCCTGGCATCCACACAGATCCCGCTCTCATAGAGGACATTATTGAAAAGGTGGGTGCGGGGCAACAGGTCATTCTCTCATCTCTGATACTAGCCTGGGAACGGTATGTTTGGCACGGGTGTGACCATGGAGAAAGATGTGTACAGGCCGTGAAACTGTACCAGCATTCATGTTGAAAATGGTGTGTGAAGTGGACAAAAATGGATCAGATTGTTAAGCCACCTGGTGCAAGGCAGCATAAATAGCACTTCAGTCAGTATGTGTAGTGTGTTATTAGGGCGAGCAAGGGAAAACAAAAAAAGGAAACACCAGGAGGCATTGACTCTGGCAACCCTGTGACAAATTGCAAGAGGGGCAGCATGCGATGTGGTCTTATGGTACTACAAAAATTGTACAAAAAAAAAAGGATGCCTGCAAAAAATGCAGAAAACAATATGCCTGCTTATTGCAGGAGTTTATTTTAACTGAAAACATTTCCACAGCGCAGCTTTTCGTATCTGCCTTAGAATGCGTCTACTTCGAAGAAACGATGTACATATTGTATATTCACATGCAGCATCCATGTTCCTGTAAAAGCCACACCACCAGCTTTCTGAGGAAAAGAAAGGGGAAAAAGAGAACACTAGCCGCAAAAATGGTTTCAAGAGGATTGGCGGCTCTATCTTCTGTGTGGTGCAAGGACTCCATGAGTGACGTACACTGGGAAGTGTAATTGGAAGCATGTGCTTATCTGGGCCATTTATCCCCCCGACAGGTAAACGCCATCGTGCCACTGGTGTCGCGGGCGTACCTGAACCACTACGAACATGCGCGGCGCACGACGGACCTCAGCTCGGCGGACAGCACGCTCACCTACGAGGTGTACTCCCTCTTCCTCCACCGCCTCGTGGCCAGCTCGTTCCGCTACCACATGCTGTTCCCCGTGCGCACGCCCGACGTGGAGTACCGGGACGTCCGGCGGCACCACATCTTCTCAAAGTCCAAGGTCCTCTGCAGGGAGGACATTGTCCGGCTGGTGAAGACCATGCACGACTGCGAGAAGTACAGATCTGCAGACCAGAGGAGGGGCTCGCGAGTGTTGTCCTAGCGGTGAGGGCGTTGAGAGACTTTCTTGTACAGTGCGGAGACGGCAGGTGCTGCTGGTAGTCTTGCTCTCTGCACGTTGAGGGTTGCAAGTGCTGGTCAGTTGTATTGTGAAAGAATCGGTATGTGTTGCATGTTCTAGTGCCCAGACAAAGTAAGGGGGCACACTTGTCCTGTTTTCAGGCTTGTGTGTACAAAGAGCATTTGATGAATACAGTCGAACCCGGATGTACTGAGATCCGAAGGAATCGTGAAATACAGTAGACTCTTGTTAAGACGAACTCAAAGGGACTGAAAATTTGTTCGTACTATCAGAAATTCATCTGAAGTGGAGGTTTTTTGCATTGTGGACATTGCAAGAGAAAAAAAGTGTTGCTTATCTTAACCATAGAGTTCGTCTTAGCCAGAGTCTACTGTAGTTCGATATATCATAAATTCAAAAAATCTGCAGAAATTCAGAAAATTGTCCACTAATACGTAGCATTCTTATGCCGCTTGTCTAGAGTGTGAGTTCTTTACAGCCAAATTCTTTCGCTTCTCTAAATTCTGGCCGACCAATTATCTCCATTTACACTAATAACGATTACTGGTGTTACTTCTGCCAAATCTCCATTTTTGTGTGAACGAAGAGCATTAGATACACGGCTTGCCATTTCCCGTATTTTTACATATTTTTCTTATTTTTGGTTTCTCAAAATTCTGTTCGACCAGTTATCTCAATTTACGCTGTTTTAACGCTTAACCCTTTCGCTGTCACCGACATACCGGTACATTTTTACATTTCCCCTCCATAGTGTCACTGACGTACCAGTACATTCTTCATTGTGCGTTAAATTCGCGCCCTGGCCCAAAACTCGCGCACCTGGACTGTTCACGACATCTACGAATCTTTCTAGTAGCTTGTATTTTCACTCACAAGCTCTTATGACAATATATTGAAGAGTACGGAGCGACTGCACCCACCCTTCGTTGGTGGGGGCGTGGTCGCTCCGCACGATGTACTCTGTCAAGATGAGTGACCATGTGGCACGCGTGCAATTCCGTACGGTGCAAGGGCTGTTGGGCTATCCGCAACGAAGTGGTGGCGAGTAGTGTGCTATTATAGGTTTTTCTTTTGATACTCTGTTCACGCATCTGCTACGGCGCACCAGGTTAGCCCAGTGCGCAGTTGCCTCTTCAGTAGACCGAAACATGACTCCATCGCGGTTTTTGCTCACTCGCTGTGCCCTTACTTGCTGCTGTCATCAGCAAACGAGGTTGTTGCATCAATGTGTATCCCCTTTTTATCTGCCATCGTGATTTTGCGACGCATCATTTCTGTGCATTGTGCGGGCTGCCGAAAGGGCTCCCTCCATGCGCGCGATTACTTTCGGATGGCTGACTGCGTGAGGCCTTCGACTGGGGACAGGAGTGATGGTTCTACCGATTCCGATCCGAATAAGAGCCGAGCTCGGATTCGCATTCTGAGAGTATCTCATCCGAGGAAGGGGTGTGAGTTCCGCAGCGTCAGATTCTGATGTTGAAACGGTGGGGTCGTCGTCGCGGAAGCCTGCACGGCGAACTGAAAATATCTGGAAGGAAGGCGATGTCTCTCCCACACGCTTTCCTTTCGACACGTTACGTTCTGGATGCTATCGTAGTCAAATAAACCACTGTGCTCCTTCCCTGATATTCGGGAAGCCAAGCCGACACTGGGGGTGCGTCACGGCCCAAAAAGTCACGCCATATCCACGGAATGAATGATGATAAGTGGGGCGAAGCTCGAGAGGGGGAGATCATCGGTAACCGTAACTCTCCCGTGAAAGTTCGCCCATTACATCATTAAGAAAGACGTAAGACTGTGTGCGTACATTGTACAAATCAACTTTTATTTTCGGAGTCAATGCTCCCAGGCCCAGACCTGGTGAAAGACCCTGCGCCATCGAGGACTACCCCGCACCTCCACCACAATTTGTCACGTAGGATGGGACACAACGGTAAAGAAAGAACTTTTATTTAGGGCGAACTTGTGCCCGAACAAGACGAGAGGAAACGAGCAAAGGTCCTTGCGTCTCGTTCGATCTCCGAGAACGACTGCCTGCGTTCGTGGCGTGATCTCTTGCGTGATCTCCCCCTCGCAGTGCACGTGCGCTCGCGCCTCCGTTGGCGAACACAGACAAGCTCGCGCTCCCGGTGCCGAGTTTGCGCTGCCGGTTGCAGCCGGTTCTTGCGCGTGCAACGCGGCCCACTTTGCGACATCTCCGAAAGCATGCGGCGGTCACGTACCACGATACACAAGGGATGGACAGACCCATGGCTTTAGGAGCTTCACCCCTAAAACACCCGACAGTGAAAGGGTTAAGGGATGAACTTCCATGAAATCTGGATTGTTGTGAGAATGCAGGACGTTACACGGTCCTGGCTGTGGGGGTACTCTGCAAGGAATGGTACGCATTAATATAAAATATGACCGTCTAAAGATTATCTGATAACCTGGCACATCACTGAGAGCTCTGTGAGATCATCACAAGCGGTAGTTTACGGATTTGTTCCTCAAAGCATGGGAAATTCAAGCCACAGTGTAACAACCACCGCACTTTATTTAACACGAAAAAAGCCTGTGAGCTTTGCTTGCTTCTTCTTCTGCGTAATAACGTTAACCAATATGAGAAAATTTGTCGCTGTTCACTGTGCCACAACAGTGGTGAATTTGACTTAAAATCGGCTGCAGTAGGTGGTTGGGAAGGTCATCAGGGGCAATAGTAGGGTCCGCTTCTTCAGAATCGGTGATGTCTGCCAGAGCCTGCACATCGTCATCAGCAATTGCAAACCCGCGTGCCGTTGTCACACGCTGGCACATGGGAATGCTGTCAGCTCTCTAAATTCACTCTCGAGGCACTGAGCATCGTCGTCTTTGGTATCCAAACACTTCTTGTCTAGAGCCTTGCAACGAAGGCACTTTGCACACGACACGCTTTGGAATGGCTGGGTAATGGCCGTGCTGGCGTTGACTTTATTTACGTCAGGTTTGATGCATGGTACGGCGCTCGAAAATGCTGTGAAGAATATTGAATACCTTTGCAACTGACATCTTCTCACTGACCTGAACCCGTAAAATGGTGTTGCGTCTGTTGCTAAATCCAAATTCTTCTGTTTTTATTTTTCGCGACTGTGGCTCCGAAAGACGTCCTGCAGACAAAATGAACATGCACCATGCCGCCCACGATTGGGCCTCCTGCACCAGTCACCACTGGAAGCTGCTTAAGCACACAGAAAAGACGTCAATAATCGAGCGCTGCCGGTCAGTTTCCCCTCCTCCTTAATTGCCTTTCGCACCCAATCACTCCCTGCGTTCTTGCTACCACGCGGCTGCCCCCCATACTGGCGTGCAAGCAGGTGTTGAAGACCGTCGAAGCGACGCAACGCAGCCTTCTCTTCCCCAAGCACGGCAGCGCCTGCGAGAAGTCATCATCATCGCATCCACTCCGTTAGGAGAAGCGCTCTTGGAAGTGCATTTGCGGTGTGGCATTTCGTAAATTGAATGCGCCCGTGATCGGTAGTGCAATGCACGCGTGCAACTTTTGCATGGGATTTCCAAAGGAATGTTCAGACTGTTCAATGTAGACAGTAATTCGATATATCTGGGTTTGATATATCCGGGTTCGACTGTACTTCTTCACGTTTTGCTTTGGAATATGCCGTAACGTTCTGAGAGGGCATCTTTGCCTGAAATATTGGCCGTCCACCTTTTGGGACGGAATATTCATTCCAGTAAAAAAAACCCCAAACATGGGCAAGTCCCCCAAAAGTTATGGTACCTTCAACAGTGCCTTTAAAAGCAGATTTCCCCTCCACAGAAATCATCAGCAAATACCACCAATGGTCCTATTTTGATCAAAAGAGAAGATAACAGTCCCGTGTGATTGGTGAGATACGGGTGAAGTAGAAGTGAAACTAAACATTTTGCTGATAAGACATTCCATATTATAAACTAATGTCTGGGTGAAAAGGAAAATATAGTGAGCAGACGTCCTCTGGATGAAACCGTTAAAGGATGCTTTCAGCGATTGTTGGTGCTCTTGTAAGAAGAGGCTCTCACTGCCAAAGGGAACCACAGGGTTCGCACAGGTCCTTGAAAACCTTGAAAACCCTTGAATTTAGAAGTGTCAATTTCAAGGCCTGGAAAGTCCTGGAATTTTTAAATGGTCCTTGAAAACCCTTGATTTTTTTGGTGAGAATCAATGTCCCTGTCTTTTCACAAGAATTTAAAGTGTTTGTCATGGATTTTAGGTGTTAACAAATGTGAAACATTCTAACAATCAAGTTTCAGTGTATTGCGCGAAATTACAAGTTTGGTGGATTATTACAAGGCAATATTGGGAGCAGGCACTTGTCAGTCTAATCCATGTCACGATACAATTCAGTGAAAGCCAGCTTCTGTTCTCTATCTTGCATCTTCCATCTAGTCTGTGGACGCTCGCCCATTGCATGTTTGCTGTGCCTCATACGCTCCATTTGCGTTTGCTTTTACGTGCAAATGGTGGACGTGTACATTGTTCATCCTGCCTTGCAGCAACACTTGCGGATTTAATTTCAGCTGATACTCTTGCTGCCAAAGCAGGAGATGCAGGCAACATTAACTAAGTTTTGAAACCAAACAGCCTCAGTAAACACAAAGGAAAAAGAAAAACCTCTAAATACCAGCCATAAAATAAAAAATAAAGGCGGGGGAGCATTTACGAACCCGTTAGCACCTATCTAAATGTGCACTAATGTGCTTAGGCAATGGCAATAAAAAACTTTTGCATTTTGATGGAAAAATTATAATGGACCTTTTTCCAGTAGCGATCTGCGCATGCGCGGGCTGCCGGTCCGCCATTCTTGGCAGGCGCCTCGGGCAAAATAAACAAAAGCGCGCCCCTCGGTTTTCTGCTTAGGGAACGGCTATAATCTGCACGTTTTCTTTTTTTTTCTCTCTTTGGACTCCTCGTGGTGGGTTCGTACGTGCATACAATAATGGCTTTCTAAGAAAAGGGGAATAGACTCTTGAGACTGACCGCGCTGCCAGCACGTGGCTGCCAGTGAGGGGGTTACGAAAATGAAAAAAAAATGGGCGGGGGGGGGGGGGGGGGCGCTTCGAACACAGCAGATTAGTCACGAGAACGTTCGCCTGCTACCGTGACATTCATGTGAAAGGTGCGGGTGACGGGTCAGTGCGGGAGGGGCAGCAGGACCAGGATATTTTGTGCACGAGTTCTCCGAAAGCCAAACTTCCTTGGGGGTGTGCCTTACTGCCATTTTTAGTTCGCCGTGGCGGCCGCTAGAGGGACCGGTACTGGAAAAAGGTCCATTAATCCCAGATAAAACGTTAGATGGGGACCTTAAAAATGTGTTTTCTAGTCCTTGGAAGTCCTTGAAAACCCTTGAATTTTTGCTTTTGAAGCCTGTACGTACCCTGCCATAAGGAGCCATTGTGTCAAGGTGGTGTAAGTTTCGTGTCTAAGTCTTCAGGGAGCTTCTGTCAAAACGTACTGTCCTGGCGTCCTTTAAAACCTCCACACACAGAGGTACATAAGTGGCCCTAAGACCTAAAACTGAACTACTGCCTGACCTCTGTAAGCAGGGAACCAATAATGGTATCTTAAACTCTGGAACGGGGTAATGAAGCACTGCAACTCATCTACAATACCAACAGCGATTATCTCTATTATCTCTACCTGACAGTTATCTGTATCACAGCGATGGGTTCAGTGATGACTGGTGAGTGAGGAACGTGTGAAATGCCGCCACTTTTTTGTAGTTTTGGCACTTGAACCTAAGGTCCACCCGTCCCGCATATTTTACTTGTCTAGTAGGTATTCTCTCAGAACATTGCGGTAGGCGTATCGCAGTGAATGGAGCAAGCTGCTTCTGTGTCTGTCAAGTAAGCAGTGGTTATGTGCCTTAAAATGTGTGCCTACTAGTGACGCAGCTGAAGTCCAGCTGCCGGTGGCACGCTTTACGTTACATGTGTTGACATTACTACAGAGCATCATACACTCGACATAGCTTGCTTCAAATAGAGCCGCTGTGGTTTCCTCGCTGATTGGTGCGAAAAAAACAAGAGTGCCTATGCGCAAACTGTTGAAGCTTTTTAAAGAAAGCCAGACAGCCTCAATTAAGCCCAAATGTGCAGTTTGAATATTAAAATCTGTTTTTTTTTTTTCTGTGCACAGAGCTGCAGACTGCAGTGGGGCATTGTGAGACTCCATAATAAAGTTAATAAAATGAGAAAAAAAAAAAAAAGCTTTCAAAGGAGTACTGACACCGAAATTTCATATTCCATTTTTATTGTTTTTGTCAATTATTATTGGCCTGGAGAAACCGAAACAGCACTTTAAATACTTGAGCGCGCGATAATTAATCATATTAAATGGCCTGAAAATCGCCCAGTTCAAATTCCCACACTTCCACCCCAAACGGCAGGCATGACAGAAACACGGCATGACCTCACCATTTTGCGCGGACGTCAAAACACTGCGGAGGTCGGTGGAGGAGGCGTTTCGACTGCCCCACCACGGGGGATGAGCGGCTAAGCTGCCTGAAGGCGTTAGGCCTACCATTGGGTGGAAATTTAATGGCCGCTTTCAATAAAAATCCTAATGGCGACTTCATTGCGATTCTGGGCTATATTATCAGCACCTCCGCGCGTGTACAACTTTATTTTTGGCAAGAGTGCCTTCTTGGGCAGTGTTTATGCCTGCAGCTCTGGCTACGTGCACCAGTTCGTGAGAGCGCCAGCGTCTCGTCGCCGCTCGCCGGGCCGCGCGTGTGAAGTGACGTCACGTGTTTCTGACGAGTGCTGGAGGCAAATGGCTACGTCACTTTTTTTCGCTGCCTGGGGTGATGTCACGCCGATGTCTCTGCTGCGCGGCGCCACTGCGCATGCTGTTCTGTAGGCGCGATAAATGGGATCAAATTGAACTATGCACCACGCGTCGCAGGCCGCTCAAATTTCTGCCCGGTATTCTGTTGAGTAAGGAAGCAAACTGTATAATAATATGAACATCGAAAATTGGTGTCAGTACCCCTTTAATTAAGAGAGAGGTGGTTAAAACGCAAAGCTTTCTCCCATGTAACCTGAGGGAGTCAATATCCGAAATCCAAACAGCTCCGACTATGTCGGAATGGCGCAGTCGGTTAGACATGGGCTTCATAATGCTAGGGACCCCAGTTCGATTCCGACCACGGTAAGAGTTTCTTGCAGCGCTTGCTGTGCCTTTGCTTATCATCATCATCGTTTTGTGAAACTTGGCTTTCCTGCAGTGCATTATGTAGCAACATCAAACTCATCAGTGGGGCATAGAAAGCTTTGCTTTAAAAAAATAATATAGCATAAGCAGTGCCTTAAGTCTTGCTTCCTCCCAACACCACCTATCTGCCATGAGGTTGGCTCCCACCTTCTTCATGGCCTGTGGCGCACCAGAGCTTGCCACAGGGCACTAGGTATCTTTTGTCATTTTGGACTGCCTCACTAGTGTGGACTGTGGACAAAACTGTGGACTGTGTGTGGACCTGCTCACAAGTGCTCTGAGCAGGGAGGGACCAACTATTAAAAAGTTTTTAGCACCCTCCCAACAGCCTTGGTTACACACTGTGCAATATTATATGACCTCTGTAAAGTTTATGACATGCAGTGAGCACTAATTGAGGCCACTGTTCTTGGCCCTGCTCGTTTGTATTCCACTGGCTACTGTGAAACAGTGTACGGGACAAATGCTGTCATGTGAAAGTGGCAAGAAAAAATGCTTGAGCTACTTTTTTAAAGCACCAGAAGCCCAAAGCTACGCTAACTGCCAATGTTGAGAGAAAATTATATTGGATGCAGCTGCTAGCCCATAACTGTTGCGTGTGGTTCTAAAAACAATTTTTACGGTGTCAGCTGCTATTGCTGCGTGCATATGGTTCTAAAAACAATTTTTACTGTGCCATCTGCTATTCCTGCATGCATATGGGTCTAAAAACAATTTTTAGTGTCAGTTACCATGCTGCTTTATGATGTCAGTATCAGTTGATGTTTGGGGGAAAATGGATATTCGAAGTTTCAAGCTGCAGTGAAATTCTAGCACTGATGTGTTGGTCATCCTGCAGTATTTTTTTTTTCTAAAGAACATTTTGTATACTGTAAATTTTGATACATCAATATGTAATTAGTTGAACTGTTTCTCAGCTGAAATAAAGTTTAAGTTATCGGCTGTGAAAGTAGTTCTTTAGGAAAGAAACAAGCCGTGAGCAAGAGGACAAGTTCGCAGCATTTCACTAAAATCCAAATTAAAATCCAAATAGAGGCTTATTTTAATATTCTGAAATGTACGAAGTCCAACTCGTGCGTTGTTCAGCAGAGGTTTTCCTTTTTTGAATTTTTTATTAAGACACTATGACATTGGCAGTCACAGTGTACACATTAATCTGACAAGTTTTTACGCACTGCTCCAGTCCTTTCTGCTGCTGTTGTACAGTAATTTGCATTAAAAGTAGCTGTAACATGTGATTGGTGTAATTTTCTCCACTGCGCATGATGTACACTTAGCGCCATGTTCGAAAAGTGATGCTGCCACTGTTCGACAAAGTTTTGTTCTTATAATGTCGTCTCGGCCCACAAAGATCTAAGACAAGGCCAAAACAAACTTTACTAACTAATGGGTTTTGCATAGGATGGCCGGGGTGATGTAGATGTGCTGAATAAAACTTTAATACCAGGTCTTACTCCAGTTTTCAGGCTGTCAGAGCCAGCAAAACAGTCTCTTAGAATTTAAAGTGTTCTATGACTGCACTTGCAGCCAACGAAAGTCACAGCAGGCAGATTTATAAGTAAACCACAGTACACAGAGTAATGCCAGAAAATAGTGGCTTACAATACAATTGACACTTTGCCCTATTTAAGTGCCCTCTTATCATCCTGCTTCAGCTGTTACAACTTCGCCCCCAAGCAAATGAGTTCAAGGTGGCGCTTAATGCACCAAGGTTACGAACTGGGCTTTATGAGGCATGCCGTAGTGGAAACACAAATTACTTTAGACCATCTGGGGTGTTGCTGCACCAAAATCCAGTTCGTTTCGCCCATTGGTCGCAAGTAAAACCGGGGTAGAAAAAAGACGGAACGCGCTGGCTACTGACTGCACGTGACCCAAGGCTCAATCTGATTGGCTGGGTGTTGTGGGTCGTCTGCTTGGCACCTTCATCACAGTGCAACGACTTATGTACTCGTTCATGCGAGAACCGGGTAAAGCCCTTGCATGGCGTAAAAATAAAGTACTAAATATGTTTATCGATAACCGAAAGGAAGAACGAGCAGTATTAGAAAGCACCTGGAATACGCTTTTCAGTGTGTATGCAATGAGGCCAAGATAGCCACCATAGTGCATGTAGAACCCGAACGGCAAGTCGACGAAAAAATGCCATTTTCGTGTCGAATCTTGGCCGATTTTAGCGGTTGTCGGTGCTGGAAATAGATATTATGGCTCAAATACGTACTCCTGGGTTTGGATATTTGGCTGACTGGAAGAAAAATAGCTGTACTTCCTGAAAATGGCAATTTTGAAAAATCTATTTTCTAGCCAATTTTAGGATTCCAAGACCTTTGTCTCCCCCTGACACCAATTGAGCTGAGCAGAGGCAAGCTGGTCTCTTGATGTGTAATTGGTTTCTCTGTTTTCCGTCGTGAATTCAGATGGAATTCGTTGTGTCTAATCCCTTTGCTTCAGAAATTCTGTGCAATGCAAGTAAGCTTTGGTTGTCTGAACAGCAAAATTCCTGGGAAGAGGAAACGCTAGCATGCAAAATATTTTCTTGCTATTGTTTTAACATTTTGCCATTTTTTTTTAAAGATTGGCATATGTTTGTTTCATTGCAAGCTATTTTTCTACACAGTACTACAAGTGTTGACAGATATTTTGTAGGGAAGGTAGTAATGAATATTGTTGGGGAAGAAACAGTGGGAGGCTTTGTTTTGTACAGTATCGTACTATATCGCTGCGCACCATCGAGAAAGAGCTGTGTAGGATCTCACTGGAATGACCAGGATTCCACTGATTATTCATTCCTATGTGAAGACTAGGAATATCCCACTCCCATTTCAAGAGAGAGAGAGAGAGAGAGCTCTTTATTAGATGAAAGCAAAGAGGTTTGCCGGCATGTTCCCTCCTACATGCTACTCTGCGGCGATCGGGAGAAGGGAGTAAAGGCGCTAAAGCAAAAAGGCATCTGCACGCGTGGGCACCTATGTGGTGCACGGATCTTTGCTAAATGGCCCAGTAAGACTTCCAGAAAAAAAATCAATCCTGTATGATCTAATTAAAAGTAGCAGCCAACCAGAATGTAAAAATATTAACAGCCGCTAGTACAGTCTTGCGTTTAGAGAACGAATGTCTAGTTTTAAGATCAATCGTGCTTTTGCAATACACTGGAGGTGCTCAACGGGGTGACTACAGTGCGAGCATTCCAGCAGCCATGTGGCATTTCGTTTTAATTGAGGATCTACGTGTAGATTAGGCAATGCAAGAAAGAGCACTCGTGTTCATTCAGTTAGTAACTGTCCCCGCACGGGGCACCTTGAGTAATCTTGGTGACGGTATTGGCGACACCACGGACCCCGAGCCCCCAAACATAAGCTGCAATCAATCGTGGCGATGTGTTTTAAGGTGAAGGGTAGAAACCTCAAACGGTGGCTGTCGGAGCCCAGGTCAAGTGGGCTTCCTGTCTGTTTACCAGGCAGGGAGCTCTGGGACCTCTCTCGGTATCAGGGTAACCCGAGCGAAGAAAGTACCCCAGCCCCCCACTATTATACGATGCTATATAGAAATGTCTACCTCCACCCCCCCCCCCCCCTTCCCCCAACGTGATCGGCCCCTGAAAAGGGGCCGCACTGAAGTATCTTTCCCACCATTGCTATCCTTAACATTTCCTGAACCGGATAATTTTTCTCGATTTGTTGTCATGGAATCCCTCAGTCCAGCCCAACCTCTTGTATCGCAGTCAGTGTTCTTGATTGCAAAATATTGTCACGAAGCCAAAGATGACGCAGTTGTCTTCAAGGAAAAACAAGTTTATTGGAGCGAACTTGTGCTCCCCTAACAACTCAAAGAATACACAGGCGGCGAAGCAGCAGTCAACAAAGTGACGTGCGTAGGCGAGCGTCGGCAAGTCGAATACTGCGGCGTCTGCTCTGCAGGCTTTTATCTTTCGGCACGAGTGTCTCTCGAACGATCGATTTACATCGAGAACATTGTAGATGAAAGAAGATTATTCTAGGCTAGGTATATTAGGGCGAAATGCTCTCCTTATCAGAATGAGGTAACCCGTGCGGCAGAAAAATAAAGAATGGAACACGCACTTCGCTTGGGGCACAAATAACACAGCCGGGCGCGGCCGGGCAGTAAAAACAAAACAAATAAACTCAATGCATAGTTCGCGGCAATATCTTGAAGGCATAATTGGAACATCTTACAAGGCTAAAACACAAAGGACTGGTGAGGTCCTTTTCAAGGTAAACGACAAGCAGCAGGCCACAAAGCTTCTAGCTCAAACTCGACTGGCTGATCTGGACATCAGGGCCACACCCCACCGGAGCCTCACCAGCTCCCAGGGTGTGATCTCTGAGCCAGATCTGTTGAACGAAACATATGCGGATCTCCTTTCGGGCTTAAAGGGTCAGGGCGTCACAGCCATGAGGCGCATCACCATCCGCAGAGACGACAAGGAGATTCTCACGAAGCACATAATCTTGACTTTTAGCCGCTCAGCACTTCCGCAACATATAAATGCTGGCTTTATCCGATGCTCCATCTGTCCCTACATCCCGAACCCATGACGCTGTTTTAAGTGCCAGCGGTTTGAGCACGGTACCAACTCTTGCCGTGGCCGAACAACCTGTGCAAAATGCGCAGCACAAGACCATCCTATCGACAACTGTCCATCCAACACCCTCCTCTCTTGTGTGAACTGCCGGGGGACGCGTGCGGCCTACTCCCGCAAATGCGAAAAATTTCAACTAGAAAAAAAGATCATCAACATCAAGGTCACTGAGAACATCACCTTCCCAGAAGCGTGGAAGAGGTTCGCCTCTTTCCCCCTGGGGAGGTACGCCGACGCAGCTCATTGTGGGGCGAAGCGGCGTCTGGTTTCCAGAGGGACCCAGTTCAGCGAGTCTGACCTGGTCCCTGCCCCGCACCCCGCTGGGTTGCCTCAGGCAGCCCAACAAACCATCACCACACCGCTTGCTGAGGCAGCAGCGGTTGTGGTGCGAACCGCTTCCATCGGGACCGGTGCCACTCCCGCTCCTGCCTCCCCGTCCTCCAGTGCGTTGGAGGGTGCTGAGGGAATGGACACCGGGGGCCCCGCATCGGCTCCCATCGCCACTGCACCGCCCGTGCCACCTCTGGCGCCCCCGACGCCCTTGGCGGTGGCGGGTCAAACGAAGGGCTCCCGAAGGGGGGCCAAGTCCAGGGGGCCTGGTTTGTCGGGCACCCCTCTGACATCTGACGAGGACATGGATGTCGGGCCGTTCCTGCCTGCAACGCAGCTCAAGGAGCGGCCTCCAATGTCCAAGCCAACAGAAAGGCCCAAAAAGCCGAATTCCAGAATAACAGCCCCGAAAGACAACACATAAACACACACTCATACACACTCCAGTCATTCTTAAGTGTAAATAATGGAAACAGAAAACATCATTCAGTGGAACTGTAGAGGCCTCATTAATCTAGATGATGTGTACAAGATACTTCATTCACATCAGTCAAGTCTCATGTGTCTTCAGGAAACACACCTAAATAGTAAACATACTAACTTCTTGACTACCTACATAGTATTTCGAAAAGACAGGCACAGTTGCACTTATTCTTCAGGTGGTGTGGCCATAGTGGCCCGAAAATCCTTAGCGTGTCACACCATCCACCTAAAACACCATGCTGGAAGCTGTTGCGATTCGAACAAAAATTTATAATAGGTTCATAGCGGTATGCTCCCTCTACATCCCTCCTGATTACCAACTATCGAACACTAATTTTGAGGCCCTGTAAGACCAACTACCTGAACCATACATAGTCTTAGGCGACACATAATTCACTCTGGGGCTCTTCCCGCACAGATGCCCGAGGTCGCCTAATTGAAAAATTCCTAACATCATTGGGAGCATGCCATTTTAACAAAAACCAAGCTACATATTATAACATAGGACAAAACAGTTATTAAATGTTGACTTGGCTCTTGGCTCTGCAGTTCTTTTCCCATTTCTTGAGTGGCATGTGGACACAAACTTATATAGTACTGACCACTTTCCCACCAAATTGACATACATAGGCAAAGGCGCAAACAATTCCCCTTCTCATTAAAGGTTCAGTGAGGGAAGACCTAACTGCAGTACATTCACAGGAACACCTAAACTACACTACACATCCATAAAACACCTACTTGTAGAACAGGCGACCCAACTTCTCACGGCGCACATCCTCGACGCCGCCGATGAGTCCATTCCACAGGCCTCCGGTGCCTCATACAACCCAAGGAGGCCCTGGTGGAATGAGGACTGCAGGCGAGCACGAGAGGCCTAGAACAAGGCGTGGGGTGTCCTTCGCCGGTACCCCACATCCAATAATCTTGTATCCTTCAAACGGGCAAAAGCACTCGGGAAGCGCGTGCGCCGTGAAAAGGGAGAGTTGGTATGCCTTCCTCACATCCATAAACTCATACACAGACACGCGCAAAGTATGAACACGTATACGTAAACTCAAGGGACAACAGACACACAGCCTGCCCCTGGTGAACACAACAGGGTACACGCTCAAAGATCAGGCCAACACACTTGCACAACATTTCCAACATGTGTCCATCTCCGCACACTACACAAACACTTTCATGAAATACAAAACATCTAGTGAAAAGAAGTCCTTGTGGGATAATAATAATTCAAACACCTCTTACAACTCCCCCTTTACACTTCATGAGCTGAAGCTGGCTCTCAGTACTTGTAAGCCTTCAGCTCCAGGTGGAGACAACATTACGTACAGTATCATACAACACTTACACGCAGACACACTAGAAACACTTTTGCACCTCTACAACAAAATATGGCTTTCGGGGCACCTTCCAGGGTCTTGGAGGAAGACCATCGTAGTGGCTTTTCTGAAGGAGGGAAAGGATCCGTCTGCCCCAGCTAGTTATCGTCCCATCGCCCTAACAAGCTACCTGTGCAAGCTGCTGGAGATGATGATCAATAGGAGACTCGTGTACTTTCTAGAGTACAATGTTCTTCTCGAGAGCTGCCTGGCAGGCTTCCGGGTGGGGCGATCCACAAATCATCAACTAGTTTCTTTAGAGGCCTGCATTAAGGATGCATACATACATAAGCAATGCTGCATGACGGTATTTTTTTATATTGAAAAGGCATATAATACGGCATGGCGCTACAGCATTCTTAGAGACTTAAAATCTTTTGGTACTTCAGGTAATGTGCTGGACACACTATCTAGTTACATGTCTACACGAACATTCCGTGTCAGAGTTGAGTTTCACGTGCAGGAGAATGGCATGCCTCAAGGTGGCGTTTTGAGCTGCATATTGTTTATCGTTATGATGAACTCGCTCCGAAAGGCACTGCCGCCCTCTATTTCTTGCCTGGTTTATGTAGATGACGTTTAAATATCTTTCAAATCATGTAACATCTCCATATGTGAACGTCAGGTCCAGCTTGGGGTAAACAAACTCTCGCTGGGCAGACGAAAACGGTTTCAGACTTAATCCTGCGAAAAGCACCTGTGCTGTATTCTCAAAAAGGCGCGGCATCCTGCCCGATCCTGACATAAAACTCAATGGTGATTTAATTCCAGTAAAAAAAAAAACAAGTTTTTGGGTGTGGTGTTTGACGAAAAACACATTCATCCCTCACATAAAATGACTCAAACAAAAATGCCTAAAAACAATGAATATTCTGGTAGTCCTATCTCACCTATCATACGGTGCAGACAAGCAACTCCTGCTTCGCCTTTATGCCGCGTTGGTAAGGTCACGGTTGGACTACGGAAGTGTTGTGTATGGTTTCAGCCACGAAAACAGCACTTAAAATGCTCGACCTAGTGCTTCACTTGGGGCTTCGCCTCTCTTGTGGCGCATTCCATACTAGTCTTGTCAACAGTCTTTATACAGAGTGCGACAAATGGTGCTTAGCGTACCAGCGAACTTATGTTGACCTTCTATATGCCTCCGAAATTTAATCAATGGATAACCATTCCTTTAAATCGGTTTTTAATGATACATCCACAACTCAACTCTTTTTAAACCGCCCATCAATTTCTGTTCCCTTCTCGTAGAAAGTGAGGGACGAGGTGACTATCATTCAAATCATCTCACTGATCTTGCAGCACCATGGCATCTTCGTCCTATATCATGTGACTTGTCTTTCTTACAATACAATAAGAACAGGACACCAAGAACTGGGATTTTGCAGCATTGCCTGTATCTGCAGGATAAATACAGGGCTGCAGAGTTTTTCACTTATGCTTCTAAAACGTTCACTGCGGTGTCTTGTGCTGCGCATGGACCCAATTTTGAAGAAGGTAGAACCATGAATGTAAAGACAAGTATTTTTACGGCAGAAGCATATGGCTTTTTTCTGGTTGTAAGTCTCATAATTTATCATATTCCTAAAGCCATCATCTATACAGATTCGCTGAGCGTTGTCCGCACATTGTCATCCGGAAAGTCATCGAAAAACCATGTCATTAATCTTGTCTTCAAATTAATTATGCTAGCTTATTCTTCAAACCTTGAGGTGACTGTGTGTTGGGTGCCAGGCCACTCTGGAATCGGTGGAAATGAACTGGCAGATGAAATGGCCGCCAGTGCTGCACTCCGAAGCACAGTACACTACATATAACAACATAACAAAATACTACCTTACGCAGACTTCAAGCCACACATCAGACAGCAACTCCGTAAAACTTGGCAAGCAGACTGGAGCGAACAGACAAACAACTACACGTAATAAAACCGCACTTGGGATCACACACTAGTGACTCACACAACAGACACATTGAAGTTACCTTAGATAGGTTACGGATAGGCCATACACATGTGAAACACGCGCACCTGCTCACTGGATCTCCAAGACCCCTGTGTAGCAGGTGTGGGGAGGGCCTATCCGTGATACACATCCTGTCGACATTACATGACTCAAACACTTCAGAGAACTCTACAGACAACATATTCTATTACATCCATCATACTTTTTAGGAGACGATGCCATGTTTTCTGTTCAGCGCACCTTTAAGTTTCTGTCAGAAGTTCACTTCTTACAGCTCATCTCATAACACCCGTAGTTTTACCCCTGGTCCTATACACCAGCCACCTTATTTATCTTTTTATCACTCTTCGTCTTCATCCTGGCCCTGTACACCAGCCGTGCTCGTAGTCTAATTGATTTTATTCGTGTTCCCTCTAACAGATTTTAGTTGTCACCTATTCATCAAAACACTTTCTCGGCGCTCTTTGCCCTAGTTGGCCTTGCGCCATTAACATTTAAACATCATCATCAATTCGTAACTATAATTGAGTAAAAGATAAATACAACAACGTCGTAACATATACAGAGTTCTGCATAGACAGGCAGGCGGCACACGCTGCGATGGCGGTCACTGGGCCGGCCTTTCCGTCACATTCCGAAAGAGGTCCACGATGACGTGGGTGTACAGCTTCTTGAAGGCAACGTCAAGCACCCTGTACTTGAGTGTATTCAGGCCGTCCTTGTAGATGCGGAAAAAGGATCGCCTGATTAACTTCATCCTGTGAGGTAAAAAAGAAAACAAAGAATGCAGGGTTAATTCTAATTGGAAGGAGCTGGAAAATTAAATGTGACGACTGGTGCATTCGTAATCACGCCAACAAACCCCAGCACATGCCTCTCCCCTGTGTGATCATCACGGTAGGGAGCAGTTGACGTAGTCATAGGGGATGCAGGGGATCGATCCCTTTCTAAACAGTGGCAAGTATGTCATGTACTCTGCCCAGGTATGCCAGCTCCTTTGTAGTCAGAGATGGAAAGGTCATGCTGATGCAATCACTGCCCTTGCGCTGTGTTCTGGCCGCCTCAACAACCTTAGAGTGCGTTAAGGGGGCACATGGGTCTTTGGGACCGAAGAATTGCCCAAAAAAGCATTTTTTTACGTATCACTTTTCTCTTGATTTGCAGTTTTTCCTACGAAAATTCCAAGTGCTCCAAGTGCGTTCGGGGCACATCACGCTATATGCATTATGTGGCTGAAATGTCCCACGCACTCCGCAAAAGAAATTGCCACGTGCACACCATTATTCGCGCCACCGTGGCAGCTGGCGAAATTGGGAATGCTGGCGCTTCACTAAGTTCCGATCAAGGCCACCACTTCATACGTTGCAACGTACCCGCTGACGTGTAGCAAGGAATGAGGCGTGTTGTTTAGGACCGTAACAGAAATAGACTCACCGTATTGGGTTTGCATGCTGCTTGCCGTGTTTCAGCATTGTGTACCGGCCGATGGTGCAGTTTACACGAGCTATCTCATAGCCGCTGAACCGCAGCCTGCAATAGGGTTCGTGCTGTGTTAGTATCTTGCATTATTGCCACCACCGCAGCCATAGGCAGAGTTTTCATTTTCCCCGGGGAGGCTTGGCTCCCCCTTGTCTTGCAGCCAATGATGATGATGGCCTTAAAATGTAATCATCATCACCATCATCATCATCACACACACACGCACACACCTCTAGTGAGCTTGTTTTCCTCCGGTAAGAGTTCGATGGAGTAAATGGAAAGTATGAAAGTAAGCCGGCCACAAGTGCGCCAATTCTATGATGCGGTAAGCTTTTAGCCCCAATAACATTTTAAGTGAAAAGTTAGAGTTAAAATGACCACTGATAATGGCACTTGGGGGACTAGAGGGGAGAAGGGATCACCATCGCTGGGGGGTGGGGGGGGGTGGGGGGGGGGGGGGGTGCAAAGCCCCCTCCGTGAAACACCGGAGGGCACTCGGGCCTGTCAGCCCTCCCTTAGTCTACGCCTATGACCGTAGCTAAAAGCGTTCATTCCAGCATGTACTGCAGGCACGCTGGCAATGCTTCAACAAAAATTAGAATGATTTTTAGAATATTGCACTATCTGGGAAAGCGCAATGCTGTACTTTGCATATGCAGCACCTTCTAAACTTAATGCAAGCAGGCATCCTGGACACTACGAAAACACTATAAAGAAGCATCACTGCAATCTTATTGCACCTTATTACGCTTTTATGCATTGCTTTTGTTTCATCTTAACACCTTTATATTGTGGCGGACCAAAGGGTGATATTCATCGACACCGTAGTGGGAGCCACAATCAGAATACACCAGCCGTCTTTATTTTGCACTCTGAGGGCATGCTGTGGTTGCGTAAGGGGACATTTCACGACTACCGTATTTATTCGCGTAATTTGCGCACTTTTTTGTTGTGAATTAAGGGCTTTAAAAAGGAGGTGCACAAATTATCCGGGTATTTCGCGAAAAAGCCCGAAATAACGTGTAAATGGTCCTAATGCGGACTATACAAATAAGAGAAACTCGAGTATGATAGCGCAAGCGAACGATACTCATTTATTGAGTACACAGTCAAAAGTAAGAAGTACAAAAGTTGTCAAAAGTTCACAGCACATACTTTTGACTATAGTCCAGTCCAGTTGTGGTCTAGTCCGAATCGCTGGTCGAGAAGTCAGACTCCGAGTTGTCGTCATGGCCACCATCAGTGCCCTCCCAAAGCGCATCGTCCTCAGTTCTGTCGAGTGTATTCGACAGCCCCGTCTTCTTGAAGCTGTGCTCCACAATGCTGGGTGAGACCATTTCCCACGCTGCCACGATCCACTCACAGGCCGTCTCTAGTGGCGGTCTCTATCCTCCCAATGGGAGTGGGCCTGTTCTCTCCACTGGCCATCCACTCGACATACATCTTGCGCATGTTGTCCTTGAACGGTTTGTTGACCAACACGTCCAAGGGCTGCAGGACAGATGTTCGGCCACCCGGAATAACGGCCAGGTCGGTCCGCATGTTGTGCAACTTCTCCTTTACACCCTCCACAAGAGGCCCATTGAAGGTGTAGAACACCAACAGCGATGGCAGTCGCAGCAAAGCGCACGGTCTCTTGCCCCAGACAGTGTCGATCCAGTCGCGCATCAGCTCCTCGTTCATCCACCCATTTTCTTGTGCACGGATGTGAATGTGGCCCCCAAGCTTCATTTTGGGCACCATCTTTCTCTTGAAAATGACGAAGGGTGGGTGTTTGCGGCCATCCACTGTCACGGCAAGCATCACCGTGCAAAGTTGTTTTTCGCAGCCGGTGGTCTTGATGGGCATAGGCGAGATGCCTTTCTCGCTCACCGTGGTGTTGGGCGGCATGTCGAACGTGAGCGGTGTTTTGTCAGCGTTCCCAATCTGGGACATGATGAAGCTCACTGTTCGGCAAAATCCAGTCGCAGAGCGATGAAACAACACAATTTTCTCCTCGTAGTCCTGCGGTAACCGCTGGTAGAGAGTTGTTCTCCGTCTGAGAGACAGCTGGTGGCGTCTCATGAAGCGCGTCACCCAGCCTCTGCTCGCCTTGAATGCCGCAGCAGGGACCCTTTCTCGTGTGCGATCTTCCTTGCCTCAAACTGTAGCGTCTCGCACGACACGGCAAGACAGGACGACCCCATCTGTCGAACATACTGCAACAGCTCTTCTTCCACGCCAGGAAACTTTCCTTGCATTGGTCCCCGAAACGCCCTCCTTCCAGGTTTGGTATTTTGAAGCAAACTTTTCTGCTTTCTCCAATACCACACGTGGCTCTCGTTTACGTTGAAGTGCTTTGCGGTGACATGGTTCCCGTTTTCCTCGGCAAACTCAATGACGCTATTGTAGCACACCGCTACTGTAGCCAAAGGTGACTGACTGACGGCAAAACGTGAACACAAAGGGAGGATTCCGTCGCAGCGCAAATGCAGGAAAGGAGAGCCAGCACTTAACAAGGCTGGGGTGAGACCGCAGCGGGGCTGATACTCCTTTCATACCTGCGATGCAGAAATTAGTGCTTCTGACTCCGCGTCTGCCTTTGTGCGTGTTGTGTGCGAGTTCTCAGGGCGGAAAAAACAGGAAAGTAGGAGGAAGGGACACGCTCAAGTTGTTCTGACTCCCGCGAAAAGGACGAGAGAAGCGATGTGCATGTGTCGGGAAGGGCATCGCCTATGCTCCATCACGGAGGGGCGGTGAGGTGAAACATCTAGGCACGGAGAAGTAGTGGGAAAAGAAAGAAGGGACTATGCACACATGCACGCACAGTATCGTGTATATTGCGTGTATCACTGCGCTTCCATGCGCCATGCCGCCGTCCAAAGCGTGCTTGTTTGAAGCACGTGCTGAAGGGTTGTGTATGGCGAGACAGGGAGCGCAAAATATACGAGTAAATTTTTTTTATAAGGGTGAGCAAATTATGCGAGGGCGCAAATTATGCGAGTAAATACGGTACTCAGCGGCAGCAATCGTGGTGCCAAGTGCAAATTAGCCGTAGCAGTAGTCCGTTTCATGTTGTAGACCATGTGAAGGTTAGCTATTTACATGCACACAAATTTTAGAGTTTTCTGACATGCACAATTGATTGTCAGAGCATGTTCTTACAGATGTGCCGCAAGGGCCAAGGTAATCACTCATCATGGGTCACTTCTAATTTGCAGAATTTTGCAGGTAATGCCAAGGTCAATTTAATTTAGGAGTTTTGGGTAGCATGACCACTTTCAATGCTTCCAATGACAAGGCATGGGCACTTATACTCAGAAATGTATTAGAAAAGACATTAAAAGCATCCCTCTTAATGCTTTATTCTCCAAAATTGCTTGCTGACCTGCATTTTTGACAGACTGGTAGAGTGTTGTCAATAAACAGGCCAAACTCACAAGAAGAACGAGATTAGTTAATGTTATAGAGCGTCTTCCCAAAGGACGTCAACCTGCCCATAAGGAAGATGTTTGTTTATTATATGTTTGTGTGCTGAAAAAAAAAGACGTCTATACGCCTGTGCTTCTATTCCTCAAATGCCATTGCTTTTGTATGTAGCTCACAGCAATACAAGAAAAGACCCACAAACCTTCCTTTTTCTTTGTTAGTTTCAGTCTATCAAAAATTACAGTGTATTTTCAGTAAAATTATTGTGAACCTAAATCGTAAGAACAGCAATGGAATTAAAACAAACAATGCAAGCGCTCCTCTTTTATGCAGTCAGGACCAGCACATTCTTTTGACACAAGTTTTTTTTTTACTGCATACTGCCAGTTGTCACACTGGTCCAGCTAGGCTTCGGATAGATCAAACGACTCACACTGACTGGCTTCACTTGTTTGGTCTGGTGTCATTTTAATCATATTCAGCTCATCATCCTACTGAAATGCCATTTTCTTTCAATTTAAGGATAGGTCTTTGGTATTTTTCTGCATTCACTGGTCTTATCAACACAACTACTGTTACTGTAATGGAACTATGTTGGCTCCTGGTAAAAGCAGTGTTTTGTAGTGTTGACACCGTGAGTAAAACAATAATGGGATCAAGTTTATCCCTACTCACCGTATGGACATGTCATCGTCCTCGCCACCCCATCCCCAGTAGATGTTGGGGAAGCCATTGACTTTCTCTATGTGCTCGCTCCGCAGCGCGGACACGCCTCCGAAGATGGTGTCGTAGAAACTGCTGCATGTCAGAGATGCCAAACAGATTTTATATTGTGTCTGCGGGAGAGGTCGTGTTAATAAAAAAGGAATTGGCGAGTATGATACTCCCTAATGCGATATTTGGGCACAGCAGCAATGCTCCGAGGCACCACACACTCGTGGGTTCTCTCGACGGCAGCTATGGCGAGCCTCTGCGTGGGTGGCGCAAAGTGCGTCTCAGGAAGGTACCGCGAACTGCTTCTTAAGCGAACGCACATCATAGTCACGCGCGCGCCCCTCACGTTTTCGCCCCAGCATCGCGCCGTCGAGCGCATCGTTCGGGCACAACATACTGCCCCTCCCCTCCTTCACCGCACGCTTTCGGAGAGCGTTGGATCGCGACGCCACGACAAACCGCCCTCCCCTCCCAATTTCGCGACACTCTCCTTTTTTGCTTTCTGTCATCGTTCGCTTCCCTCCCCTCTTCATATCGCAACGCTCTCCCAGATGAAAATATATGTTTTTTTCTAGCTGGATTATTGAACCAGAAATTTCATCTAGCTAGAAATATTCTAGCTAGAAACAGCAAATTTCTAGCTAGAAATTTGCTATTTCTAGCTAGAAATAGCAGAATTCTAGCTAGAAATTCAGTTTCTAGTTAATTTCTAGCTGGTTTGAGTTTTACTTCTAGCTAGCATTTGTCAGTCCGGCTAGAAGGGAAAAAATCCGCAAGTTAGAAATAATATTTTCTAGCTAGACGAAGAATTTTTCTAGTTAGAATCTGTCGATTCCAGCTAGAATCTAATAATCTAGTCAGAAATGAAGCCGGAAATTATGATTTCTTGCTAGAAATGCTCTTTCCATTTTCACGGGGCCCCTTTGCTTTCTTTCATCGTTCGCTTTTTCTTTCAGTTGTTGGTCCAGGCCATCGTTCCCGCGGTTGCGCCGACAACCGGCTCAGCCCAGAGACGGGCGCCAAAGGGTTGCGCCAACACCACCTAGCTGGGTTCCGCAGGAATTCTTGGAGAGCGAGGGAGAGGACGTTTCGGGGAGAGTGCGTTTCTCACTAAACAAGGGGAGGGTTAGAGGAGGGGGAGAGGGAAGCGGAGCACAATTGATGCAATTGATGCAACAACCAATCAGCCGTGTGCAGAGAGGGGTGACGTCAAGCAGCGCCGCAGCCGCGGCTGCCCTTTTCGCCACCGAATGAACATCGCATTACGGCAAAAATGTGCAAAAACAGCCAAGATGCTGGTGCATGCAGGAATTTGGCATGATGCTTCCTTGCTCCCGGGTTGATTCTTTTGCCGCAGTGCCTAATCGCAGTATTTCATCGAAGTGGAGTGCATTGTCACTAGCGACAGTGCACAGCTATAATGTCCAAAGTATAAGTGTCCAAAGTAAATTTGTTACTTCAGACACTGCATGATTGCCGCACATTTGATTTGTTTTGATTTGATTTGATGAGTTGAGTTCAGCGACACATACTTGTTCAGACCCTTCGCACGCAGTTTAAAACACTCTGCAAGCATTTCTTCATGAATTTATACCATGCCTTTCTTGTTGGCAGTTCTAGCATTCACCGTGACATCAGCGGTACCAGATTCAGGTTGTGATGTAGCGGCTAGGACACTGTGTTGTCAGTGAAGGTGAGCCAACCATTGTTTGCTTGTTCGTTTGATATCATATCGCGTGAGGGTACTTTTTTGCATCGTGCACGCGCAGAGGCCAGAATTCAAAGCACATGCATGGTTGCACAAGGTGCAGGAAATGCATTATGCAACACTACCCGGCATCCTACCAGTGATGTCACACGCAGGTGGCGCCATAGTATCTCCTCGACAAGAGAGGGAAAGAGCATATAGTCGGATATAAACCGTTTTTTTAATAAAAAGGGGGAAGGGGTAAAGAAATGGGGGATCCATTCAGCTTCTTGGCAAAACCCCTTCTCAACAAACGACAATCCTTGCGTCTTTGTGTGCATTGCTGCAGTGTTTTGCCAAAGAGGGGCACACATGCTGCTTCAGTGAAACCTAGTTTTTTAGTGGCTCCTCAATGCCAAACTGTTGCAATGAGCTTAAATTTACTCTGAAATTTTGTGGTGCATAAAAGCTGCAGTACATCCGTCGTGACTCGGATGAACAAAATTGCAAACCGCAAGTTTCTGATACCAAGTTCGGTAGTTTATTAGTGATGGGGAGCAATTTTACAGACAGGTGTGGTTGTGATGGAAAAATTAAGGTTTCCTACATTTGGTTTTACTGGTTTTGTTAATGGTTAGTGAACAGCCCGAGTGGTCGTGGCTCTTGGTCGTTGGCTGTTTTGTTTGAGCAAAGCGGACAGCCACTCCGAGAGTAGTTCCGATTAAAAGAGCAGCACAGAGGAGGAGGAGGAGGAGTTTATGCTTACCCGTACTTCATGGCGTCGATGCAGGTGGATATGTGGAACGGCTTCTCCTGGCAGGCGTACATGTTGTAGTAGTTCTCCGGTAGCATGTCCACATCGTGGAAGATGAAGCAAGTGTAGTCATGCAACACCTTGGCCACCTCGTAGCCAACATTGAGCAGCTTTGCGCGGTTGAAGTCTCCGGTGCCGCTCTGCGCGGTCAGGAAAAATGTTGAAGCAAATAAAATGTGCGCTGTCATGCTAAATATGCCGACGACATTGCAAGTGGGGCTCCTCTTCCCGATCTGCAACAGGGTATGTTGCAGAGAAATGCTGAAGTAGCCACCAGATTCCCCCACAGCGCAGATAAATAAATTAAAAAGAAATTCACAGGGTCTGTCATGTTATTCCTAAAATGACTTGAATGCAAAAGCCTGAGTGTCAATGCATTAAATTCACTTTTATTCACTTGTCATCCACTTTGATCCACTTCAATTCCTCATACTTCACTTTGATTCCTCCTAATTCATCTTTTAATGTAGATTCAATAATCTACTGATCAAATTCCCTAGTTATCCACTTAATTCACTTCGATTCTGCTCAATTCATATTGATTCCTCTATATTTCCTATGTTCATTTTGAGTGCTCCTAATTTTTCTTGTTATCTTCCTTAATTCACTTTGCTGTCGTGGTTTATTCCACCTAACTGGCTTTACGTCGCTGAAGGCGTCCAGAATATTTCCATATCAGCCAAGGCGATGCTAACTACAGTGATAGATGTCAACATACATACAGCATTGCGAATGCTATTATTCTCAAGATGGGCGTTGCGGCGTTGCGGCAACGCCGCAACGGTCTAAATAGTGTTGCATCATGGCAGCCATGGGAGCAGTCATAGTTGATTTCACCCAATCGGCTGAACCGCTTGTGCTGACTGACTAGCCACAGACAGACTGCTCCCATCCAATACAGCAATCCTAGGTGGTGTCGTTTCGCAACTGCAAGGGATCAGTCTGTCTTGATTTTACCCAACCGGACAAACCGCTTCCGCTCACTGACAAGTCAGCCTACTATCAATAATTAACAGTGACGCTAGCGGAAGTGGTCAATTGGTCAGGTTGGCTGAAATCAACTACGACTGCTCCCATTGCGGCCATGATGCAACACTAATTAGACAGTTACCGAAGAAATGTACCCTGACGTCGCCTCACCATGGCGCGATGGTAAGTGCATTTTATTTGCTCAAAATGTGTGGTCATTTGTAAAGGCTGTGCCTCTGCAAATGGAGACGTACTGCGGGAAAACATCGATGGTATACCCAGGCGATAGTACTCACCTTCGGATACCCATGAAAAAGAAAAAGAGAAACGCAGGCATGCGCAAATGATGCACATGAGCGTTGGACTATTCTATTCAAAATGTGTCTAATTTGAGGTCCCAGGCCACGACTGTCCAGAGCAGGCTGTCCGACCGACCTGTTCGATGACGTAGACGCCGTAGTCGAGCAGCTGCCGCTGCAGGAACGGGTGCATGTGGTGCAGGAAGACCCGCAGGTTGCTCAGGCGGTTCCTGTAGGGCACCACCAGGGCCACGCGGTGACGCGCCAAGCAGTGGCTCGGGAACCAGCGGCCGCCCGGCAGAACCTGCGGGAACAGGCGCTCCTGCTCCGCCAGCTCGGGGGCGCTTTTCAGGACCGGAACCTTGCCACCTGACAGATAGGCATCATAGGGCGGGCGACACTCACGTGCCTGCAGGGCCAACTTCCAACTTATAAAGCAAAGTTTTACTACTTTCGTCCAGCGATTTCGTGGAGGGTGCACAAATGGCCTTTTGACCGGAGACACACCCCCGGCGACACACCCCTCGAAGCGCATCGCGTGATTCGCCGGGCCCGCTGTTGGCGCCTGCGGGAGCTGACAGCGGTCGCCACCGCCGCTGCTGTGGCTAGGGGCCCTCGATGCAGCGCTCCCTAGCCGAGTCAGCCAACCACCACCGCAGCCTCCCATGCATGCAGCGCTGGGTCGTTTCTGGCAACGTGACTCATCTCGCGCCGGGCGAAGAGGAACGGTGCGTTCGCCATGAATGAACGCCGCGTTCGCCCGGCCTCCTTCTGTGAGCGTTGCACAGAATCGAACGGCATTGAGAAGAATTGCCGACCACGTCTCAATGCCGTTCTCAATGCTGTATTAATACAGCTAAATCGAAGGTTAACCAAGCGAAACCAAGACTGAACCAGACTAAGCCAAGCTTTTGCTTTGCATATCCAAGGTTAGCGGAGCCAAGCCGCAGATTTTTTTAAAATAAAGTTTAATCTGATCCGATCTGATTGTGTAGAACAGCATATTCTAGGGACCGGTGTGCCCGGTCCGCCCGAACTGGATATCGGTTGGTTGGTTGGTTGTAGGGTTTAACGCGCCGACGCAACGCAGGCGATGAGGCGCGCCGTAGTGGAGGGCTCCGGATTAATTTTGACCACCTAGGGATCTTTATCGTGCGCCGAAATCTCGTACACACGGGCGTTTTTGCTTTTCGCCTCCATCAGAAAAGCGGCCGCCGCGGCCGGGAATCGAAACCGCGACCTCGTGCTCAGCAGCGCAACGCCTTAGCCACTGAGCCACCGCGGCGGGTGAACTGGATATCGGGAGGTCGGCGTTTGCCGCCTCTGGAGCGGCCTTGAGGACGCAGCCAATCACGGCTGTAAGGTCCACTGATGAGGTCAGGGGCCAAGCGCTCGGGCGGCGCGTAAGAGCCCACCACTCTGTCTGGTGGCCCAGCACTGTAGACTACGCTGCAGCCGTCGCCAATTCGTCACGGCGCGCACGGGAGACGGATTGTCTGGCCCACCGCATACCACAGGGATAATCCCCCATTGAGAAAGCAGACGGCGCCGCCGGATTCCGGGAACCGTCGACGTGACGAGCGGAGGTGGTGGGATTACCGGCGTCGAAGCGCGCGCCGCGCGAGACACCATTGTTAACGCGCCCCGGCCGGCACAGTGCACCGTCGCCGCCTTTCGCTCTCACCCCGCGGGGTCGCGCGCACCTGCTCGTCTGCGAGCGTGCTGTTGACCCAAAGATGGCGGCGCCTCATTGAATATTTTGTAGCGTGCTCAGTGACAGCTGTATACGTGACTTTGGGCACTCCCTTACGCGTGTACGAACGCTACAGGGGCGTTCCCGAGAGAGTGTGACCTCGAGGTGTTATAAGGCCGAACTTGGCCGTTAGAAATCGTTCTTGTCTGAGCGCCGAGCTGGGCAGTTCCCGGCGGGACAAGGAGTATCGACCGTTGAAGCTAGGTTGGGATTTGTGAGCCCCTAGGATAAAGGTTAGGATCGCGTCGGAAGTTTAGGGTGCAGCGCCGTACCGGGCAACTAGACGGATCCTGCGGCAAGACAGGGCCTCGGCCGTCGTTTCTCGAGCGGTTTGTGTACGCTCCGAGAATAGGACAGTTAGACGAAGTTGGGGAGCTCGAGCGATTTGTTGCTCACTCGGAGCTAGCGTCTAGCTGAAGTTCGAAGTTTTTCTTTTTACTACTCATGTACCCAGTTATCCTACTGTAAATAGCTGTGTATAAACCTTCGTTTCACTTAATCAACCCCAACGCCTCGAGTTTGTCAATTCGACCGCCATCTTCAAGAACTTCAACACCATCGCCCTGCCAGCCTCCTGCCAAATCAACCGGAGCCCGGGCGATTGGGTTCCTGATCGACACCGGACTTCGGGGAAACGAACCACAACCATCTTTACTCACGGCGTTCTGCTTCCGCTCTGCCAGGCGAACAGCAGACGATCTTTTTACTAGGGTAGCGCTGAGTTTTTGTTTGTTTAATTGTTTTGTTTTGGCTGCGTCTAATCTCATGGCAGCCGTGAGAATTACCTCCGGGAAATTCTCACGGCAGTTTCCATAATAGCTGGCTGGCCTAAAGTTCGCTGAATAATATTACCTCCCAATGTAACCTAACAACCTAACCTCATCGAACGTAACTTAACCTTCCAAACAACAAAGCTAACCTATAACACCCAGCCAAATGACACTGAACACAACCCATATTAAACCTAATCCAACCCGTTCTATAAGTCGTGCTTCGGTCTCAATTGGTATAGTAATAAACAAAATAAAAAGAGCTAATTAACAAAATCACATGAGCGAAAACTTCAAAACATTTGAAGGCGAAAAAAATTGCCAATGCCGGACTTGAATATCTGAGCCTTCTGGTTAAAAGCTAGTGCTTCACCACAGCGCCACTGGAGCAGCTGCAAGAACGGTCTTTTCGGGAATTTGTCCCGGAGAATATACGGGTGGCGTGCTTAACCAGAGGCGACTGCCGTGAGAAATTTCTGCCGTTAATTCTCATGGTTGCCTAATAGGCGCTACCTTTTTTTTCTTGCCGAATAATGTACACAAAAACGGACGAGAATGATCGTCCGCTGCTCGTCGGGAGACCGGCAACGAACGATGGCCTCGCGATAGCTTTGACAGATATTTCTTCGCCGGTTTTTCACGCCGTGTAGGTTGGCCTTTTGTGAAAAATTCAAGCCATGCCCCCCTGCGGGAGCAGTGGTCACTTCCTCTCAACGATTATCATTTGAGCGAATTACCCTTGCACGTCTTGCTTGACCACACAACGCGACAAAACCAACAAGGACTGGCCCCCTTGGTGTTGCGGGACGCGACCTCACGGCGTTCCGTTGCTTCCCAGAATTGGCCATGCTCTCGGTAAGATCAAACCAGGCTTAGAGCCGACGTCGAAGGCGATACCAGGCAAAAAATCGCTGTACAGCGGTCAAAACTGTTAACAACAACGCGCAAACGCGTGGCTTTCGATACGTGCAGCGCAGCCTGCTGATAGCCACCGGCGTGGCCAGCGAGATAGGTGACGGCGCTGCGGCGGATTGGCATGCGAAAGCTATTGCCGATGCTTCCTTGTTTTGGGGGGACAGATTCGGCACCAAAAGGCCCTCACCCCGACCGCCGCCAACGCCTACATTAAACATTATCTGACGCTGATAAGCTGCAGCGCAGTCTCGTTTTCGCCTTTGGTATGTTTCCTACATTCCCCTTTTTTAGATGCGACTGCATCTCATTCACTCGCCTTGTCCCTCCATACGGCGTTGTCCGCACCTCCCCCTACACTATAAAAAAAATAATAGAGGCGCCCGGTTTCGTCCCCACGACCCTGTGGGCGGAACGCGAGGTACATGGTGCTCTTCCCACTGCGCCACAAAACCGAGACAGAATCAAATGCTACGAACGCGCCTTATATCCTTGACTCATTCAAACTACGTCAAGATGCTACTGATACAACGCATGATGGGGCAATGATTAAACACTTACAATAAAAGAAAAGAAGCTCCCACTTACAGCAACAATGATAGAGTAAAGGTCGTTGCGACAGCGAAGCCCCAAGCATACCACTTAGAGAGATTGACCAATAAAACATAATAATAATCATAAAACATAATAATCATACGCGTTCCCGACACGTTTCACGCGATTTCAGAATCAATCCAACGGAAACACCAAGTGAACTCCACGATGCGTCGCATCTACACAGGGTTCTCCTCGCGGGGAGGTGGGCGCATTTTTTATATTGAAACCATACCAAAGGCTATGACAAGACTGCACTGGTTATCAGCGTAAGATAACGTTTAATATAGGCTTTGGCGGGGGTCGTGGTGAGGGATTTTCGGCGTCGGACCTTGCCCACCAAAACACGGAAGCATCGGCAGTAGCTTTCGCATGCCAAGCCGCCGCAGCGCCGTCAGCTAATCTCGCTGGTCACGCCGGTGGCTATCAGCAGGCTGTGCTGCACGTATCGAGAGCCAGGCGTTCGCGCGTTGTTGTTAACAGTTTTGACCTCTGTGCATCGCCACTGCGTGCCTGAGCGCTTTTTGTCGTCAGGCCAATGTAGCTTGGATCGGACAAAATTTCGCTATAGTACTTCTGCGACACACGGCGTACGTCATCGGAACAGAAAACCCACTTCGTTACGAGCGATACTTCGTTAAAAGTGGACATGCTTGGCTTGCAACGCACTACACTGAAGGTGGGGACCATACTTCGAAAAAAAAAAAAAAAAAAAGCCGTTGCACTCAACTTGAAAGCTGTCGGAAGTGCAGAGCAGTGATTCCCCATAGTGGGCTGTGGCGCCGCTCACTGCTACCACCCATCACGCTCTTCGGCATCACGTCTCACTCCCCTCCTGGTGAATACAACGGAGGTTTGTCCAACGCATTTCAAATTTACCGCCTTGCAGTACTTGCGCGCCCCTTGCCTGAAACCGCGAGCGGGAGTTTTTCTTTTTTGTGTGTGTGTGTGTGCTTGGTTTTCATTCCGCACGCGCCGGCGCCTTACTGCGCCGTTTGGAACACGCCATTTTTTTTTTCTTGCACTGTCACTTTTTTACGCTAACTATCGTAAAAACGAACCGAGCGAGCATTCCTAGGCTAAATTAACGCGGGGGCTGCCGGTTAATTACATGCATTTTGCCTCAAAAGTACCTGCAGTTTTCTTTGCCCTAAACAAAGGGGAGATGTATGACAAGCGTGAGCGGTTCACGAGTTTCGAGCGGTTTTGACGGCTGCTTGCTTGTAGAAGCTTGTGTGAAACGCCGTGACGACGGTACGCTGTGGGGCAAGCTAAGACGATAAGGCGAGTCTCTAAAGTGCTCTGCACTTAAAAATTAAAGCCGTTCCGCTCAATGTGGAAAGCTGTCGTAAGTGCAGAGCAGTGATTCGCCATAATGGGCTGTAGCGCCGTCATCCGCTCACTGCTACCGTGCACCCACCACGCTCTTCGCCGCCCTGTCTCACTCCTCTCTTGGTGAATGGAACGGAGGTTTGTCCATTGCATTCCCGCCTTCGCAGTGCTCTTGCGACCCCTGCCTGAAACTGCTCCGGCGGGAGTTCTGTTCTTTTTGTGCTTGCCTTTCCTCCCGCACGTGCCGGCATTGCACTGCTACTTTTTTTTCTCTTACTATCGTAAAAACCAACCCAACGAGCGTTCTAACTAAATGAACGCGGGCGCTGGCGGTTTATTACGTATATTTTGCCTCAAATGTACCTGCATGCTTCTTTGCGCTAAGCAACGGGGAGATGTACTACAGGCGCCAGCGGTTCACGAATTTCGAAGGGTTATGACTATATAAACCGATTGGTTTTCGAAGCCTCTGTGGGAGTGGGACGCCACTACGACGACAAGGTGAGCCCCTAATGTGCTCTGCACTTAAAAGCTAGATTTAGAGCAAAGCTAGCAGTTTCGTAATAATGCTTACTGCCTCGTATCGGCTGTTCAGTGCACTTTTGAAGAGTATCGAACCCTCGGGCCCCTGCCGCGAAGGGGTGGCCGCCGACGGGACTGAGGTGGTTCGCGATGTCAGCCCCGTGCCTGGTCGTAGTCGCAGCCGTGGTCGTAGCCGTGGTCTCCTTGCTGAGGGCGGCGGCCTTGAAAGCCGCAATCGGTGCAGGGAGCGGCGCCGCATCGTCCCCCGCGAAGCATGACCTGGCCAGAAGCGAGAGCGCGACGAAGCCCAGTATCCAGAGTAGCGCGCGCACTCCTCGAGTTCGCACGTCACCGGGCTTCGGCACGAGCAGGCGCCTGGGATAACGTTGCAAATACGAGGGCTCTGCAGTGAGACCGCTGCTGTGGGATACACACGAATGGTCTACGAGGTCTTTCAGTCGCGACCATCCTTGAAAGTTACGGTGCCTTTCACCATCCCCCTGCGTGCGCTGCTCAACTCGCGCTGTCCTTCATTTCGCTGTTCATGGGAATTACTGGTAGGTTTTCTAAAGCTCAGAAGCACAGAGGGCATCCGGTTCCGATCATGAACGTGTCATTACTGGTTACCCCTACCGCAGGGCAACATTTATGAGGTTGACGACTTGGGACGAGGATATATGCGATCGGCTCGAAGGCCGACATCTGGGGTTTAGTGCCTCTGTAGCTAAGCCTGCAAAACACTCCACCGTGACGGGCATTGCATTTGATGGAAACGCACTGTTAACTCCTGGTCTTCCACCGTGAAGCGCACTGCACAGTTTTACACGCTGTATTCAACTTACCTGAACGACAGCATCGTTAAGGATTTTGAGCAGCGTTCTCTCTTCGTGTTCGTAGTATATGCGACCGTCGTTCTTTTAGGGCACGGCCGACAGAATAGGCGGGACGATGATGATGATAATAAACTGGTTTTGTTTGGCTTCCTGTCATCAAGTGTCCATACGCACTTGGGATATTGGCCCGGAATTCGGGTCTTAAAGGAGCACTGACACGAAATTTTCGTTATTTTTTTTTTGTGCGGCTATAGATACTTACGAGCCCACTAATCATAGAATGGGACGTTAGATTTTCGAACGCAGCCTAAATAATTACCTACAGCTCCGTTTATTCGTGTCAGTTTCGGTTTCGGTGAAGCGAACACCGAGGCAGCTGCCATGACGGGAAGGCGCATTTGCCGTCGCTGTTCTCCTCGCGGCTGGACGTAGTCGCACGTGACGTCGGTCCCAAAACCTGTGACGTGATACACAAGGCGGAAAAGCGCGAGGCAGCAGCACCGCGGCCGCCTCAGTACGTCACGGGAGCCCTGACGTCGGCCGTTTGAGTCCAAGCGCAGGTGACGTCATGAGCTTGCTCGATGGCGCGGATGAACTTAAAACGGCGGTCTCCAACTTTTCGCAGAATAACGTGTACCTAGCCCCAATCACACAGAACAGAAGACTGGCAACCAACGTCACCATCAAGTGGTTCCCGGCGCATGCTGGCGAGCTGGACGAGTCGGCTGGCCCGAATCGCAACGAGGAAGCAGACAGGGAGGCGCACGCGCTAACAAGACGCGGGCTCCCGTCATCGCTCCCCGCAATACGCGAGGCAAACCCGACAGAAGCCGCTGCCGAGAACGAGAACAGCGAAGAGTATGCCATCACAACGTACGGGGAAGTTCTGCAATGGTACAGAGCGAACCGTAACAGATACCCACCGCCTCATCGGGACCTAACACGCAAAGAAGCGACCACCCTACGACAACTACAGGCAAGAGCGATATGGACTCCGGTATGGGCGAAACATGTCTGTCCGGAGATATATCACACAGACACGTGCCAACGGTGCAAGAAGGCGCGAACCACCCAGAGCCACATACTCTGGGAATGCTCGCCCCCTGCACCCAACACCCAAGACAACGAGTTGCCAGACGAGATCTGCAGCAAGCTCATCAGCACAGAACTCGGTAATCAACGGGCCGTCGTCCAGCACGTCCTCGAGCTCCTGGACCGGCAGAAACCCGGGACGTCGTCTCGCTTGACAACGGATAGGGTGAACGCGGGGCTAGGACGAAGACATGGAACACCACAACGAAGAAGCAGCAAGACTACCCACAGAGACAAGGTCCAGCACGTGCCACGTTCCCCTAGGAGCGTGAGACGACCGGTGCTCGCCTTCGGGCTCGCAGCACGGCCGCCGCCTCCGTGGGGCAAGCGGGCACGCAAGAGTCTCCCCTCCCACACCCCCTCCCCCTGAACTGCCGGATCGATTCAATAAAGTTGTTTCTCTCTCTCTCTCGTGCGTGCGAAGATTAAAATTGATTTAAAATATGTTCTACTGAACGGTCACGGTTCAAACTTCCGAGTGGGTATTTCCATATACAAAGTAATCTTTTTGCATAGTTATCTGAGCTTTGAAATTTCGTGTCAGTACTCCTTCAAAGCTGAAGCGCTCGCGGAAGTATAGTACCATAATTTAAAGTTTCTGAAGACCGTCACCAAACAGCAGCTGGAATAATTGAATAAACAGGTCGCAAGTAAATACATCATCATCAGCCTTCCAAGAAGATGAAGCAGGGAGGAGGGAGACGAAAAAGTAGGAGGCGAAGAAGAAGGATGACGACGACAACAAAGGAGAACTGCAGTAAGGCAGCGAATTAGCTGAGTTGGATTAAAGGAGCCATGAAGAGAAAATACAACTTCGTGTAATTTGAAAGAACTGGGATTCAGTATCTCACTCAGCTCCATTACAGCCCCAAAAGATGTTTTTTAACGAAAAAAAGTGAGAAGTATTTAAAAACTTTCAAATTTTGCGCCACAGTGACGTGTTATGAGCCAGAATGACGTCATAAGGGCCAACAATAAAACATAATTTTCAGTGCGTTAACTGCACGTTAGCATTCAAGTGATGCAGTCAAATGGAACTAGAGGCCTGTTACGAATCGGCCCGCCGCCATACTTTCCCGCATCACTCCTCGGCTGTGCGGCGAAGCCACTGCGTGCGCCTTTGAAACAGGTCCCCTCTTGTCAGTGATTCATGTTTTCATGCCTCGACAAGCCCGGGCCAGACGCTTCGCTTTCGGCGCGTTTCAAAACTTCGGCGGCTGCCGGCGAGGCTCGTCTCAACGCTCTTCAAGGACACAGAGGCGCCGCGATCGCGGCGGAGTCCTCCTCTCTCCCCTCTCTCGGACTCAACGTGCGCCGAGGCTATCACCTGCTCACGAACTCTGGAAAGAGCGTTGTGTGTGTCTGTGACGTTCAGCGGACCTCTGTGGCCTAGTCGTCTGGTGCGCTAGGTATGTCACCGCAAGCCTTTTGCCAGTCACAAGTTCGAATCGCCGCGGGTACATGCTTTTTTAAAGTGGTGCGGGTTGGGCTTTTATTTTATTCTATAGCCCTTTACCTTTGTCTGTGACGTTCGTGGCGTGTTGCCGCTTGTTGGCGTTTTGACCGTTACGGCTTTTGCGCCCAAGCGCTGTAACCCATTCCTGTTTGAGCAGCGAATCACTGCTGTCACTCTGCTCGAGTCCTGTACTGTTACCTCGCCCATCGCGGCATTGTTTTTCGGCTTCGGCTCACCTCTCGCTATGAAGTAAACAGTTACGTTAGCCTACGGCTTCTGGACTTCTTCACGGCTGCAACAGCGGCTGGCCGCTCGCTTCACCACGCTACCACACGTATGCCGGAGGCGACAGAGCTTGGCTCGGGTCGGCCCACCCGGTCGCAACAACTGGTGTCAGCACTGGGATGACACGGTCGCAACAACTGCCCAAGCAGCCGAGGCCGATTGCCAATGATTGGAAACCCATGGGCGGACGCGGGAAGGCCCAGAGAAAGCTTTGCGTACCACGGCAAAGCTTTCTCTGGGCCTTCCCGCGTCCGCCCAGATATCTTCGAGTCACCTCCTTGGGCCCTGGCTTACAACCGGCATGGCAAGTCGCGCAACAACAGTGCTCCTAACGTTCCTCCGGAGCACTGGACTTATCAGTGAGCTATGAACTCTCAGACAAATGACTATATCGCCTGATTGTGTGTGTGCTTTTTGTGTGAGTTTGTGTGTTTGAGTATTCATGTGTAAGTGAGAGTTTTCATTAATCTTCATCACACCTTCACCCCCATTTGGTGTAGCAAGTCGGGCGCCCCGCCTGGCTGACCTCACTTGTTCATTAAAGATATTTCTCTCTCTCTCCCCATGGGTCCCCATTGGCTTCCGAGCCGTCGGCCACTCATCAGTAACTTGGCTGCTTGGAGGAAAGTCCTCCATGCTTGGCTGAAAGATTGAGTGAGCGCCAAGCAAACGGTGACCGGAAGTAACGTCACACGGAAGGCTCATCGGAAGCCGAGGTTCAGCTGACGGATAAAAGCGCATTTTGGCCTTGAGCTTGCCGAGCCCGTGACGGCGACGCTTTCCTCCATGCCCTAAACGACGAAGGCGCGGCGCATGTCGCGGCACATGTAGGCTCCCTAGATAGTGTCAGACGCAAGCACCTCTGGCGGTAGTTTCCTCCAAAAAGAGAGAGAAACAGGAGAGGGAGTGGCAGGGCGGCAGCGGCCGTTGTGACAGGCATCTTTTGAGAGGAGGCGATGGCACCGTTCCGGGGATAGTAAAGTTTCTAAGGAGTTAGTAAATACAACCCGTTACTACCTTTTTACTAGCATTTTTGTTGAGAGTGTATACACTCTCAAAAATGTGGGATCGTTGGGCTGCCGTTAGCACTATGCTAGTTGAAATAATTCGTTACGGATCCAGCCATAAAAGAACCCGGCAAGCAATTAAGCACCCAGTTTCTGTAGTGGCCGAGATTACAACCGGCACCCAGTCAAAGCGAACTTTCTGCGCACATGTTTGGAATCGGCACTGCGGCTTAATAATCTCATCTCCGAAAAAATAAATGTCGCAGCAAAAATTGTCAAGCGATGAAATAGTTCGATTTTTGTTTTTATCTTCTTCTTCGCCAAGTCAGTGACCACAACGCAGCCACAGTTGGCGCACGTGCCACGTTCTGCCTTCATGCGGCGCGAGGCGCTCCTTGAGGAAACGCAGAACGCAAAATGCTCCCTGTTTTGTGGCAGAACTCAATGGAACACGGTCTCTGCCAGTAGATAGTCTTAGGGCCCGCGACCTTGGGCGGGCAGCGTTGCGTGAATTGGGAGTCGTGGTGCTAACTCGTGGGGATCTTAGCGGGCGACGCAAACGGCACGTATTTGCACCGACAGGGGAGCCAACCCGCAGGCTTTCTAGCGCACCTCCGGGGTTCTTCCGTCCTCTTATCACTCTTCGAAGAGACAATGGCCTCTGGGGATCACATCGCTGACAAGGTGAGAAGCCACAATAGCGTCATGGCTGGATTGCGCAAAACACTCGGAACATGCTAATTTTTTAGTAGGCGCGAGCTGCATAAGCACAGCTGATAGCCTAGACCGGACGCCGATGCAGCGTTCATTGCGTCTGAAGCCGCGTCTTTCTGCGATTGCCGTTAGCAATACTGCCAGGTTTGTAGACGCCGAGTGGCGACACGCAGTTCACCGGGAAATGAGCTTGGGGAAGTTTTTAGCGGCCCCTCCTTGCAAGAATTTTGACGCTGTTTGAGGGGGTATGATAAATTTAGTCTGGGAATTTCGTCTGGAGGTTGGACGCTACCATACCATTTAAATGGCTTATTTTCGTGTCTTCTCTCGCAAGGTTGTGCGAGTGTCGTGGTGTTTCGAACGCAGTATCTGTTGAGCGTGATCAGAGAAGGGGGGTTGGCGGGGCGCCGATTGGCGGACGATAAATCCCTGCGCCTTCGTACTTATACTAGGGCTTTGTTCGTAAATTGGGATTTTGCGGCTACTCGGCAGCTTTTGTTTATGCACAGATCGTTGCGATTCGCTCATTGCAACGGTGACATGGTAATAGCGCAGCTGATTCAAGCTGCACTATTAGCATGTCATTGCGCCCTTCTGTCGTGACCCTGCTGTCGTGACCATTGCGCCCTTATGTCATTGCACCAACATTGCGCCCTTCTGCCATGACATCGATATATCACCGAAAGTTGAGTTTCGGATTTGTTCGAGTGATTTTGCTGTGTATGGTGGACCCGTTACATACAGGTAGCAGGTGGCGACGGTCCGCACGTGCATTTGTCAGTGCCACGGTCATACTCTGCATTTTTGCTGAACGACTGCGTACGAGGATCGGAGGATGCCGACAGTGCCTTCGCCGTTTCTCCATACGCCGAAGACGTCTTCGAGCACCTGCTCGCTTTGGAGGTAAGCTTTTGTCGAATGCGGATGCGATTTGCATGGAAAGCTAGCTGTTCTATTAAATTATTGACGGGATCGTACTCGCTCAAAGCTTTGTGAGGGTGCAAGGCCAATTAGCCGTCTACATTTTTACGGGAACGAGCTTCTCGCTTGTGTAGAGATTTCGTAATAGGTTAGAGACCTGAAGTTCACGAGCTTCTACTAAACGCTGCATCGAATAACGGGTATGGTTCCGTAGGTAAACGCGCCTATAGTGTTGCTGCGCAGGGGGAAAGCAGCCGTGCACGTATACAGATTGGTAGCTTACATTCCGCGAAGAAAGGTCTCCTGTATACAGCCAAGAGGCCAACTCCCGGAAGACAGATGCCTGAAACCGCGGGGGATGTGCATGATATCGTGTCTTCTATTAAATGCAGAGCATTTCAGTAACTCACGATGTCACCCGCGTGTCCGTAGTCGTAATCCGCACCCCTCCCCCTACACTATACTATCCGGCGCCTGGTTTCGATCCCTCGACCCTGCGGGCGGAACGTAATGTACAGTCGGCCAAATCTTTAACTGGCGTGCGCGAAGGGCGACTTTTCTGTGCGTCAGCGCCATATGACGGAGCCAAGTTGCAAACTGTTTGAGGCTAAGCGCATGCCCAGAAAGCCGCGCTCAGTTGTGCCCATCGTCTGCTAGGCTGTTCCTTCCTTAGCGCGTCACCCCTTATGAGCGCACTGCGAACGATCCAGGCAGCGTGGTAAAGCGAATGGGTTTGCGTCACCCCTTATGAGCGCACTGCGAACGATCCAGGCAGCGTGGTAAAGCGAATGGGTTTGCCCATTCGCTTTACCACGCTGCCTGGATCGTTCGCAGTGCGCTCATAAGGGGTGACGCGCTAAGGAAGGAACAGCCTAGCAGACGATGGACCCAACTGAGCGCGGCTTTCTGGGCATGCGCTTAGCCTCAAACAGCTTGCAACTTGGCTCCGTCATATGGCGCTGACGCACAGAAAAGTCGCCGCTCGCGCACCCCAGTTAAAGATTTGGCCGACTGTACATGGTGCTCTACCCACTGCGCCACAAAGCCGACACAGAATGGGAGGCTACGAACGCGCCTTATATCCTTGACTCATTCAAATTACTGCTGACGAGCGCTCTCTCGTCAGCAGTTGCCACAAGTGCAACAATATTAACGTAACGCAAACTACTTAACGTCGTGCGCCCCCGGAAATGCTCTGGATGTTTCACTGCGTCGCCATGCGAACAGTTTGCCATTATAGTTTCCGCGCGCTCCGGTCGGTGTCGCCACGGTTCAAACCACGGCAGGGGAGCTGCGCGGGCGTTCGTTGATCGGCGTGCGTTCCGGCGTGGTGGTTTGATGTTTTTGTTTACGTGTTGGCTTTTCTGATGCCGGTGAGCTGCTGTGCTCTCGGCTACGCAAATTTCGCGAGCAAAATCAGCGGCATCGGACTTTTGTTCAATGAGGCTCCAATAGAGGCGTCTAAACACGGACATAGAATATATTACTGACACTTAGGCTGAGCTTTTTTGCGGAGCACGATCGTGTTGAGGGATGCAACGTTTGTTACCATCATGCTTGAGAAACGCGATCACTGTAAACCGCCGTTTTGATCGCGCACGCGCGTGCATGCGTGCGTGTGGGGGGAGGGGGGAGTGCGTGCGTGCGTGCGTGCGCGCGTGTTTGTGTGTTTGTATGCGTGTCAGTTCGTTTGCGTACGTGCGTGTGCGTGTGCACGTGTGCGTGCGTACGCTTGCGGACGTGCATATGTGTGCGTGCATGTGTGTGCGTGCGTGCGTATGTGTGTGTGTGTGTGTTTGGGTGTGCGCGTACGTTCGCGTAGGTGCGTGTGCGTGCTTGTGCGCGCGCGCGCGTGTGTGTGTGTGTGTGTGTGTGTGTGTGTGTGTGCGTGCGTGTGTGTGTGTGTGTGTGTGCGGCCGTTTGCGTACATGCGTGCGTACGTGTCTGTGTGTCCGTGCGCGTTTGCGTGCTTTTGCGTACGTGCATGCGTGTGTGTGCGTTTGCGTGTGCGTGCGTGTGTGTGTGTGTGTGCGGGAGTTTGCGTACATGCGTGCGTGCGCGTGCGTGCGTGTGTGCGTGCGTGGGTGTGGGGGGGGGGGGGGCGAGATGAGCGCAGGTCCGATTCCTCACGAGATAACTGATAGCACTTGCCAAGCGCCTTCTACCCTACAGACTCGACAGATGCGGCGTACCGTACTAGCATTCCGCGCACGCTCACCAGCACAGCTGATGCCTCTGTACGGCACATACCACGATTGCCTAATGACGCTACGGCGTCTGCTCATTATTTTGGGGGCATTCTTCGGTGGAAGAGGAGCCATCCTGGTGACTTGGGGGGAGGACACCAGGTGGTCGTAGTAGGGCTTGAGTCGTTGAACTTGAACTGTGCCATGGCCACGGTGGCGAATATCAGTACGGTGTGATGGGTTCAATGTGAGAGCTCACTAATGATGTACGAGCGATAGCTTTGTTTGGGCCATATTTGATTACCAATTTCGGGGAGCAACAAGAGTATGGCTGGGAACTTAAAGCCACACAATCTATCCGGGATCAAAGGTCCGAACAGTCGTGCAGTCGTCACGGTAGTTCTTCTGGCGCTGTTGATCTGCACTATCACACCTTAGTATCACACTGTTAGTCGTACCGAAACAGATCCCTGCGCCATTAGTTTGATGTAGTATTTATCAGCTGCCTATATTTAACACTCAACTTTCCCTTGGTTCCGCAGAGGGAGCAGTGCATCCGCCTGGGCTTCCTGTGCGTGCAAGAGAACATTCGGGACCCGGAACGCGCCGACCTGGCAGACTGGCTGTGCCAGCTTCGAGACCGCTTGGACTGTGAGGAGGAGACGGTGTACCTGGCCGTGAACCTAATGGACAGGTACCTGCAGGTGAGCCTTGTCAGCCTTGTGCTGATAGCGTTGACCAGACTGGCGACAATTGGCCTCGTAAACTGGGAATAGGCGTGTGTTTTGTGAATGCAATTTACACTCATATAACGTGTGGCGAGCACCCTGCGGGATTGAAGCCACGCACGGGTACAGATTCGGGACCTCATGCTGCTCCATGAAGCTTTGGCAGCCGCAAAGTGGTGCGGTATGGAATTAACGGAGCGTACTGAAAATCTCGTACTCGAAGGATCATACGCGAAAATCATCCTAATTCATAAGAAAGGCGACATGAAGGACATTAAAATTACAGGCCGATCAGCTTACTGTCAGTCGTCTACAAAGTACTTACCAAGATAATCGCTAACAAAATTTCTGCCACCTTAGATTTCAGTCAACCTAATGAACAAGCAGGGTTTCGTGAAGGTTATTCAACAATGGACCATACTCACACGATCAATCAGGTGATAGAGAAATGCGCATACTCAACCCTATGTATAGCCTTCCTAGATTACGAGAAATCATTTGATTCAGTCGAAACCTCAGCAGTCATTCGGGCATTGCGAAATCAGGGTGTAGACGAGCATTACGTCAGGATATCTACAATGGGTCCACAGCTACCATCGTCCTTCATAAGGAGAGCAGTAAAATACCTATATGGAAGGGCGTCAGACAAGGAGACACAATCTCTCCAATTTTATTCACAGCATGTTTGCAATAAGTATTCAGAACATTGGATTGGGAACAGGTGGGAGTAAGGGTTAATGGAGGATACCTCAGTAACCTCAGATTTGCTGATGACGTTGCCTTCCTAAGTAACTCGGGAGACGAATTGCAAAGCATGCTTACCGCACTGGACAAACAGAGTAGAACCGTGGGTCTGAAAATTAATATGCAGAAAACTAAAGTAATGATCAATAGCCTCGGGACAGCACAGCGGTTTGAGATAGGTGGCGAGGCAGTGGAAGTGGTGAACGAATATATCTACTTAGGCCAGGTTGTGACTCAGGATCCCAACCATGAGGCAGAGATAATTCGAAGGGTAAGAATTGGGTGGAGTGAATTCGGCAGGCATTCTCCACTCCATGTGGGGCTGCCCTAAAGACCCTTTCCCTGTAATTTCCTCCAACGAGCAGTGGGAGGGGGCGCTGGGTAGCTCTGACTTAGGGACACAACTCTCCCTCGTGGACAGGGCTACGCTAGTCGCCGCCAGGCTGGAGCCTGCGGCCACCCCGACCCCTTAAACCTACTGCAAATAATAAAGTTTTCTCTCTCTCTCTCTCTCTCTCTCTACGATAATGAATGGCAGCCTACCATTGTCCTTGAAGGAAGTGTATGACAGCTGCATGTACTCACCTACGGAGCCGAAACTTGGAGACTCACTAGAAGAATTCAACTTAAACTGAGGAAGACTCAGCGAGAAATGGAACGGAAGATGATTAGTGTAACACTGAGGGTCATGAGAGAGCGGAGTGGGTCAGGGAACAAACGCGTGTTAAGGACATATTAGTATAGATTAAGAAGAAGAAATGGACGTGGGCAGGGCATGTAATGCGAAGGCAAGATAACCGTTGGTCATTAAGGGTAACAGAGGGGATTCCTGGAGAAGGCAAGCGCGGCAGGGGGCGGCAGAAAGTTAGATGGGCGGTTGAGATCAAGAAGTTTGTGGGGGAAAATTGGTCGCCGTTAGCACAGGACCGGGGTAATTGTAGACCGATGGGAGAGGCCTTTGCCCTGCAGTGGGCGTAGACAGGCTGATGATGATGATGACTCAATCTGTAAAACGCCTGGAATGAGCATTTACCTTGCTTAAATGTGTGATACAGGGCAAGGCAAAGACGAAAGCGTAAAATCATCGTGTCTTGTGTCTCGATTTTCTTGATTCCCGTTCACTTTGCATGCTTCACTTCGCACCGACTAGCTTAAGCTGGCATGGTTGCCAGCATAATCTCGAGTTAGAAATCTTCCTGGACGAGAATGGTTCTTTTAACCACCAATTCTTTTTCTGGGATGGTGCTATCTTCTCGAACAAGAAGTGCCCGCCTAAAGCCGACATTTGGGGAGAGAAAAGCTGACCCGTAAAATACTGATTCAAGGATCTTGTCGGTTACTGGCGTTACGGGTAATGTCAGCCGTTTTATAATGGACGTTTGATCGCACAATCGCTCCGTCGTGGATGATGCAAGCGCGCCGGAACACACCAAATCCACAATACGAATCGAGGATTATTTTATTCCTATCCGATTTAAAGTTTGTATTCAATTTCTGGACCTACAACGCACTCTTTAAAAAAAGGTCGTGGCATTCACTAATGGAACACTAGCAAGTTACTTGTCCCACTATACTAACTGAAGCGGGTAATAAGGTACCACTACCTTCACTAGTAAGGTCGTAGTGATAACGCCCCTGTTTAGCTACATGCTTTTACTAACTGCCCATGCATAACATAAGCACGACCTTATTCTAGTGTATACAACTTCCAACATCCAGTTAAATTACTCACCATGCAGTTGCTCCCACTACGTTTACATGATAGTATTGACTAGCTCACAAGTGAATCCATGCATACAGGCTAAAGAGGCATGCAGTAGCAATATTTTTCCAGGCATACAAAGTATGCCTAAAAAAGGTATTGCTACTGCCACTATATATCTTCAAGCTTGGTATATATATATACGAAGCTGTCAGTCAAACGGCATATGCAATTTTTTTTTCTAATCTACATTGTGGCATGTAGAACTCTCTTAAAATGAAAAGTCAGGCTTCAGGATGCTTCGAAGTTTATTTACATGTATGTACAACATGTTCAACCGAGCTTCTCTATAGGCGATGGCACTGATCACAGCTGGGGTCAATGTCTTGGAGCTTTGTAAGTGAAAAAAAAAAAAGCCCCCCCAAAAAGCAAAAATGTTCTAGTTCTTGCTGTATTTGATGTGCAAGACCCAATAGATCTCTGTAAAACGTTAATTTCATTTGCGTAATCATGACTTAAAACAGGGGTCGGCAACCTACGACTCGTGGGGAAGTACTATGTGTGGCCCCCGGCGTCACAAGCCCCCCTTTCCTTGTCACTTCCTACCTGAAGGCTGACATGACAGTTTTGACATCAGATGGGGTTAGACTAGAACCAGAGTCCTTCAATGCCTTTGAAGGACTCTGCTAGAACGAAAGACTATCGCTTCCATTTGGCATTGTTCCTCAGCTTCACACTTACCCTGATACCGTCTTCGTTTCTTTGCACAGGCCCAAAAATCCCCTCCTCCTCCCCCGGCCCCCATTTCCCCCCGATTTATTTGCAATCCGGCCTCAGCCATGGCTTCATGCAACTTGGCCCTCCGCCTCATAAGGTTGCCGACTTCTAACCTAAAGGGAAGTTCTACCCAGGGGCGGATTTCTGGTTTCACCCTTTCTTGTAATTTTTGCAATGATGTTGGTGATGATATGCACATATGGGCCTCAATCGACACCTATTTTAGGTTGTGTAGGGGAAGAGGCGGACCCTTCCTCGCCCCCTCCTCAAGTCCGACACTGGTTGTACCGTAGTGTTGTATTTTTATATGTTAAATAAAGTTTCATTGATTGAAATTATTACAAGAAAGGATTACAAAAAGTTTCACTTGAGGCAATTTGCTTCTCATATATTGTTAGGAAAACTATATTTGCGGCACGTCTGCGCAAGTTTCGCTTAGCGACACCTAGCGATATTAACTCACTGCCGCAGCTATACGTAATGTGTTGCATGTTTACAATGAGTACAACATCCATAAATGAATGCTAGTATCAAACAAGCAGCAGTTACTAAGTGCGCTTTCTAGACTAGTAACGTTAGGAATTAGGGTCCATACGTATTGGCAGAGCGTATTGGCCGCGAGTCCCACCACTGGAGAGGCCGGCGCTGCGATCGTTTTGACGTCACTTGTAGGATCACCGTTCCTACCTTGCTGCGTAGTTGGCTTGCAGCGCGTGACACTTCGCCTAGGAAGCGCGTTCTAAAAGTAGTTTCGTGTTAATTTACTTCGTTTGAAGTTAATTCTCAGTGCGTCGAGCGCAGTTCGACCTCATGGGGGCTTTATAACCGTATCTACTGTGGTAGATTATCCGCAAACACCATGAGCGTGGTGGTGTATTACGTATGCGACCGAAGCGTAAGCAGCGGCTTGTTTCCACGATCAACAATGTGGACTACGACGATCGCCGAGTGAAGTTTCTAGATTTCCCTTGTTTGCAAGAAATGTATCAAGGAAATCGTGAAGCGTTAACTGCTCGCAGAAGCACACGCACCCACCGTGCCTGCCCGCACGGCCGACGATGCGGCTCGAACCGACGCAGGTGGCGGCAGCAACAACTTGTCGCCGCTTTTTATAATCACATAAGTTGTGGAAAAGAAGTTCCAGATTGGTGAAAGTGGATGTTAGTGTGAGGAAAAATTCTGATAGGTAGTGTCATCAGCTGTGGTTCCCAGCGCGGTGAAACGTTCTGTTAGGGACTGTCACTCGCAACTCTAACGGTGATGAAATATCTGCTGCGACGCCAAGCCTAAAGTTCCCAACATCCGATTACGTGCATCCGAAGCCGGCTGCGAGCTGTTGAAGAAGGCCCTCCCGTCGCGCACGCGCGTGTTGCGTTTGGGTTCCTCAAACTTCTTGGGGGCCCCCAACGCTCGGTTTTCCTATTCTAAATCTCCCCATTACCCGAAATCATTAACGACGTGTTTCGCCTCGTACGCAGCCTCGCCTTCTGTCAGCAGTCGTGAGTTTCGAAATTGATGCTTGAGAAAAGCCGGCTCATTGTAAACATACAAAACACGCTGCAATTGTAAATTACCATGCCGAGCCCCTAATGAAAACTAAATATAGCCTTGTCTAAATTCGCTCGAAGGCGTTAAAAACTCCCGTTCATACCGTTCGTACATTGCGGACAAGTCGCGAAAAGTAAACATCAGCCGTGCAGAGTACAGGCTACGGCAGTGATCGTTAATCAAATCCGGGCATGACTATAAAAACATGGTAGGGGAAATGGGCACTGATTAAGCCAAACTGCAGACCATAACAATACTTTTAAGCATGTGCGGCGAAGCAATCTGATCACCGTTCTCGCGTAGTCATTCATTTACCAGGCAATACGAGCAGTTCGCGCGTTGAGAACATAAGTGAGCGATGCGTTTCCGTCGCTGTTACAAGGTGTTTCCTTGCACACAGATGTCCCGTCACAAGTATTTCATAATGAATTTACAGCGTACTTTTCTCGGCATCAGTTGCATCGTCCTTGGCGTTAGCTGGCTGCGTTGTAAGAGCTGTGGGTCGCGATGGTAAATTAACTACCTAGACGCGGCGGTGTCGCCTGGAACAAGCGAGTCGCTGATTGCTTGCCCGGATTATTTGGTTTACAAACAACTTTTTTGGTAATTTGCATCAAATCCACAAGGAGGGGGCGAGACGGTGGCCACAACAAAGAAACACGCTTCCGCATACGCACGGGAAATGTGTTGTGCAGACAACACGATTCGGCGTCCTACAAGTGACGTAACTCGTAGGTGCGCGCGACTGCAGCGCCACCTCTCGCTGCCGCTTAGCAACTCTGGGTCGGTGGATATCGCGGCCGGCCGTTCAGCGCACGTAAAAACACGCGCGCATCGTGCGGTTCGACGTTGTGTGGCGGAAGTTTTAAATGCGGAGCATTTCTTAGGCTCGCGATGTCACTCGTCCATGCTGTCGGCGCCGTCCACACGCTCACTGCGCATGCGCGTCGCTTCGAGGCGCAGGTGCGCGTCTCTCCTCCGTACCCTCCTCGCTCTCAACAGGTGCGGCGGTGCGGCAGAAGCGCGTGTACCCCGTGCGCTCCGTCGCTCTCAACAACAGCTGCGGCGGTGCGGGGGGAGCGCGTCTGTGCGCGCATGCGTCATAGGTGTGCTGCGTCGCGCTCAACAGTAACGGCGGCAGGGCGTGTACACGTGATAACGGCGTGGTGGGTGCGTGGAAAGTTCGCGCGCTTGTGTACGGAAGTGTGCGCATGCGCGTCTCTCCCCCGTACTCCTCTCCCTCGAACGCGGGCGGTGTGTATATAAGCGGCGGAGCGCGCGTTCGGAATTCAGTCAACGGCGTCTTTGCTTGGCTTTCGCTTGACTTGACGCTTTGCTTGACGGCACCAAGCAATAAAGACAGACTTTAACTTTACACTCCTTGCCTTCGCTTCTCCTTCATTCAATAAATAAGAATAATAAAGACGAAATAACAATTAAGCATTCCCAAACCATACCCAATTACGCAACATTCACGCGATACCCCCACCACTCTGCGACGCATTTACTCGAGTTCCCCCCGTGGGAAGATGCGGGCGGTTTTTTTTTTTTTTTTTTTAAAGAAACATAGTTATAACTGCAACTTTCAGGGTCCGAAAGGATCAAAATGCTGCTGGAAAGAATTAGTGGCAGTGCCGATACTGCTGTGTGAAAGACTGCCACAATCGCGAAAGGCAGCCTGCCATCGCTCTGTACACGTTTCTCGGGCAGCCGTAGAGAATAAGCGTTCCAAGAAATGGATTTTAGCAGTAAGAAAGCCATGGCATTTTTTGTCAGTGGAAGGGGTAAAATTGTGAGTACGATGACTGTTTATGCGCAGCGCAGACCCGAAGGGCCGTAAAACTAAAACGTTTGCTTTCAGTGTTCCATACACATCGCGAGCTGCGATGAATCGCATGCCGTCGTAGTATTTGCATAACACAAGGAATTACGGCTCCCGCCACTATTGTCTTATCAGCAGTAACCTTTTTTTAGCGCCATTCACGACACCGAATGGATGCCAAAAGTCGGCACAAGAATATGTTCACGGCACTTCGCGGGTGATGCCAAAAGCAATGTAAAGACGGTCAATACGCTTCCCGCTTACTGCCCTACTTTGTTCCCCGAAGTGCACAGAGTTCGGCCACGCATTCCAAGCGAGAGCATGGCAAGCTATCAAAGGCAAGCTTTCATTCACTAGGTGCGACCCGTGCGACCCGTATAGACCCGTATAGATAGGTGCGACCCGTATAGATAGCAATTATCGTCATAGATAACAAGGTTCTGTAGGTTGCGTCGTAGCTGAGCTCACGAAAAAAAGTTTACCCATGCGGAGGATCAAGAATATACGGATCACTTAAAATGACTACCGGAGCAGAGGACGAGAAGCAGAGGCGGACAGAAAACTCAGTGGAAGAGCAACATCGGGAAATCCGGGGATGAAGAATCGATCCTGAATGAGCCGGGTAATCAGCGTTTGAAAGTGTATTGGCGATGCCCTTCACGCCGACAGGCTGCCGCTGCCGGTGTTGATGATGAAAGGGACACTGCAATTCACATAGACACGTTGAACCTACTCGTGCTGGTTCAGTATATTATGCACAAACTTCAGTGGTATTCAACAGTGATGACTCGCCGCCGTGCGAAGTTTTAGAAGAGCGCTACTCGGGTGGAGCCATCGGGTGGAGCCATAGGGGCGGAGGTAGCTCTTGTGCTCCTTGTGCATATGTAGCGCTCTGCGGCTACCGTGGCGCAGATGTGTGGCACGGTACCGCAGCGTGTATGCGGATAGCGAGGTGGGGGCACTTTCTTCGCAACCCTGGAAGATGCAGGGCGAATAGGGATACATGTGACCGGCATCTGGGATCTTGAACCAAGTCTCGAAGACCAGTCCTTCCCGCCTGCAGGACGTGCCCACTTCCGTGGATCAGCTGTACGTGCTGGGCGCGGCAGCTTTCTTCTCGGCTGCCAAGTACGAGGAGCAGTCCCCTCCGACGGTGGATCAGCTGGCCCAGCTGGTTCCTTCGGCATTCTCACGTCCGGACCTGCTGGCCATGGAGCGCTCTGTGCTGGCCACGGTCGACTGGTGCCTGGGATGGCCCAGCCCGCTGCACTTCTTGCGCATTTATGCCAAGAAGACGCAGGTATGGGACGTTACGTCCGCCATTTCTCGTGGTTTCTGGCGCCGTCCGCCATATTGGGCAATCCACAAGTGAACGCGGCAGGGTTCTGTGTCCGAGTAAAGCTGGCGAAAAGCCCCTTCGATTTATCGCTTTCGCGCAACCCTTCTACGAGCCGACCGGGGACAGCGTGGTAACATACAAGAGGGAAAGAAGACGGCAGAATGACGCTGTACTCGCAACTAATTTTATTGAAGCCGCACCACAAACACAACCATACACCCGAACTCACGAGCCCTGACATCATGACGCACAGCTATAGTATCACGAATATCTCAAACTATCAACACAGAGACCGATCAAAATACAAGGATTCTTGCTCGTGCAGCGCTATCGACGGCTCGTTAATGCACAAATCAGCTCTTTAATGTGGAATGCCTCAATGACTTCCCAAGTGAGCTGATTGCCGTGAACCGAAATGGTGGTGGTATCGCGAAAATGCGCAACGCACCCGTGTTCGGAACAATGCCTTGTGACATGTGAATATAAGATTATTAGAATACAAAAACTCACAAAAACACAAGAAATATTCACATGTCACCAGACATTCTTTGAACACGGGTGCGTCCCGCATTTTCATGATCCCACCACCCTTCCGGTTCACGGCAATCAGCTCATTGAGACATTGCATATTAGAAACAGCGGGAATTCGGGCATTGGCGAGCCATCTATAGCACTGCACGAGCAAGAATTTGTTTTTGGATCGGTCCGTGTGTTGAGATTAAGATATGTGTGATAATATAGCTGTGCGACATGATGTGAGGTCACGTCGGTTCGGGTGTACCGCTTACGTTTGTGTGGCGGTTTCAATAAAATTAGTTGCGAGTACAGCGTCGTCCTGCCGTCTTCTTTCCCTCGCGTCTTTTGCCACTGTGGCCTTCAGGGTCCAGAGACGCCCTCGCTCAAGAAAATAGATCTACTCAAGACAATAGTAGGAAAGAACGCCCGGGCAGTGCGTGTGTGATTGTAGCAGTAACAACACCGGCATGACTGAGAACAGGAGAAGCTCGATTACGGGCTGTTATAACGTGATACCTCGTGGGCTGTGCTCGGTATTCGTGCATACCGACGACTTCCGCATGTTCTGCAGGAAACATGCTGCCGCGGATAGGGCTGTTAGAAGAGAAGAAAATGCTACGTATAACCTGCATGTACAGCAGGTACTATTTTGATCACAGTTCGGTTGAACACGGGAGCGCGCGTCATTCCGTGCGCGGGAGCCGCCTGTAGGCGTTCCGGGTACCTTCGCACGCATGCGCAGTTCGTTTGCAACGAGGCTATGTGATGCGCGTGTGACGCGCGCGTCATGACGCGCGCTCCCGTGTTCACCCGAACTGTGATCATGATTGTACAAACAGCTACCATTGACCCACATAGATACGGTGTAAAAATGACTTAACCGCATGTTTGTAAGCAAGTTCTTTTCGTACTAAGCGTGCAGTAATGTCTCTTCATGCAGTTCTAAAACGAGACAAGACCAAAGAGAGAACCCGAAGTAATATCGCCCATTAAGTTCGCGTCTATGAGGAAAGATGAGGTACCAACATGTGGACTATACCACATGTTGGAGGGGCATGAGACGTGGACCCACATACTGGAGCGGGCCAGAAATCTAACCACTGTTTTCAGCACTACAAGTATTCAGAAGGGGCGTTGTAAGGCTTGAATTAGAACGCGCGCAATTATCGCTCTCTTTGTCTTAAGCGTGACGCCTTTATCTCTGAATGTTGCGTGTGGGAAGATTCTCTCGCATTCAACTTTTCCTTTTCTTCCAGCCAAACGAGAACGAGTTTTACCTGGCCAAGTTCGCACTGTACGCCTCCCTGCTCGACCACGAGGCGTCGGCGGTGCTTCCGTCCAAGTTGGCCGCTGCAGCTTTGTGCCTTGCAGTCAAGGTACGAAAACGTCTCGGCAAGGTCACTCAAAGCTGAGCTGGATTGCTGTGCACATGGTCTGCTACTTTAAATTTTGCTATTCCATTTCTCCTTCGAGTGCCCCCCTCGACTCATTTTTAAAGAAGCCGAGCAAACACTGAGCTGAGTATACACTGGACAGTTTCCTGGCTGTGCCTTTTTGTGACCCACGTGGAGCGAAATCTCGCTACTTAGTACTCAGGTAACCTGGGGTTGCACTTCTAGCCTGGCGGCATACCTCTCACGTCGCCCCTACTGAAAGGCATGCAGAAAGTTTGTATTCGACAAAGCAGGGTGCTTTGTCGAGTGACACCATTAAGAAGATACTGGGTGGGAACTCAGATTCTCCAAGGCTTGTTCACTGAGCTGTTCGGAGTTGCTGCAATTATCTTTGTCGCCTTCCTCGTTCGAGTTGATGTCCGGCTGATGTTGGTGTTACCATCGAGTTGACGTTACCATGTACAGTAAAGCGTCGTTGCAACGAAAACGCTTTATTCGAAGTATTTTATTGTCCTCACTGCTGTGTACTGGGAGCACATCTTACCTGCGTGGTATCGCCCATAACGAAGCTACGCTACCGTCCCGAGCACTATACTATAGGTTGCCTCCACGCGGCCCGATTCGTGTTAGACCGGGCCTCAGAATTCATTCGTGCCTAACGGGAGATTTGCTGTTTGCTTTCTTTCCACCTTGGAGCTCCTTGACGGCGCTTGGGACGACAACTACGAGCAGCGCTGCCGCCTCTCGGAGAACCAGCTAGCAGCCCCAGTGAAGATTCTCGCCTGGAACCTACTCAACGCCCAAGAGGGAAGACACAGGGTGGGTGCTGCTCACAGCGAAGAAAAAGAACGGAATGGGGAATTGACTCGCGGAATTCTCCGCATGAGGGCGAGTGATGGGATAAGGATTTATTATCTCCAGGGATACCATAAGGTGCGCCTAACCCGTATTCACGACCGTTATTGCTTTCCACCGGCGACCGTCAGGCGCAACAAAAATTAGACGAAGGACGTGACATACAAGGACAAGTGCTCCATGTACTTGTGTGGCACCGTCTTTCGTCTGTTGGTTGTTCCTGACGGTCGCTCGTTCTCATACGATGTTTTGAGCTCTTTAACTTCGGTCGGTCGTCACTCGGCACAGTTTTGATATATCTATTCTTGCCTCCCGCCCGTATTTTGCTTAGCGCCGGTAATCTTTGCCACAAAACACAGCATGCAGTGCCGTCCTATGGCGCTCTAGCTCAGCGCTACCGGCAAGACTAGAGGGCCGTCCGACGACATGCGAATATTTGGGACTAGGATAGCCAGACACACAGCCTGCCCCTGGTTAGTACAACAGGGGATACACTGGAAGACCAGGCTAACACACTCGCACAACACTTCCAACACGTGTCCAGTTCAGCACACTACACTAGCACTTTCATGAAACACCAACAAATGGCTGAAAAGAGGTCTTTACTTGATAATGATAAGTCAACCTCCTCTTATAACTCGGAGTTTTCACTTCATGATCTGAGGGCCGCTCTGAGCACTTGTAAACCCTCAGCTCCAGGCCCAGACAACATCACATATACAATAATACAGCACCTACACTCAGACACTCTTCTAACACTACTCACCTATATAACAAGATTTGGCTTTCGGGGCACATTCCAAACTCTTGGAGGGAGGCTATAGTTGTAGCTTTCCTGAAAGAGGGGAAGGATTCTTCCTTTCCCGCTAGCTATCGACCCATTGCTCTGACGACCTGCCTTTGCAAGCTTTTCGAGAAGATGATTAACCGGAGGCTTGTGTACTTCCTGGAGTACAATGGACTTCTCGAGGGCTGCCAGGCAGGCTTCAGGGCAGGGCGGTCTACACATGATCAACTCGTTGCCTTAGAATCCTACATCAAAGATGCATTTATTTATAAACAGTATTGTATGATAGTATTTTTTGATATTGAAAAAGCGTATGATACTGCATGGCGCTATGGAATTCTTAGCGACCTTAAGTCTTTTGGTTTGTCAGGCAACATGTTAAATACTCTTGCAAGCTACATGTCGGAAAGAACTTTTCGTGTGAGAGTGGGCAATAGATATTCCTGAGTTCACGTCCAGGAAAACGGTGTGCCTCAAGGGGGAGTTTTGAGCTGCACGCTGTTTATTATAAAAATGAACTCGCTGGGAAAAGGATTGCCACCAACCATTTCTTACTCGCTATATGTAGACGACGTTCAAATCTCCTTCAAATCATGTAATCTGTCCGTTTGTGAGAGGCAAGTCCAGCTTGGTGTCAACAAACTCGCTAACTGGGCAGACAGGAATGGATTTAAGCTTAATCCAGACAAGTGTACCTGTGTTGTATTTTCAAGGAGGCGCGGAATCCACGCTGATCCTAATATTAAGCTTAAAGGTGTCTCAATCCCTTCGAAAAAGGAACACAAATTTTTAGGCGTGGTACTAGATGAAAAACTGACATTTATTCCTCATATAAAACACTTGAAACAGAAGAGCCTCAAAACCATGAATATTCTGAAGGTCCTTTCGCATTGCTCCTACGGAGCGGACAAACAAATACTCATCCGCGTTTTTACCAGCCTTATTGGCTCACGGTTGGACTACGGGAGTGTCGTCTATGGGTTTGCCTGTAAAACTGCTCTGAAAATGTTGGATCCAGTGCTGCACTTGGGTCTCCGTCTTGCATGTGGAGCGTTCCGGACGAGTCCCAGTGAAAGCCTGTATGCAGAGTGTGATAGGTGGAGCCTTGAACACCAGCGTTCGTATATTTCATTGCTGTATGCTATTAAGGCGACTTCTGTAAAAAACCACCCATGTAGTTTTCACATAAGCAACACCTCATCCGGTCCGTTGTTCGCAGCACGGCCATCGATACCCGCTCCTTTCTCTATCCGAGTGAGAGCCCTCGCTGAGGAACTAGGGATTTCATTTGAGGAGAGCATGAAGTGTTCTATTGCTGACCTCATTTCGCCTTGGGAGAGGTCAGAAATTTCGTGTGATATTTCTTTTAAACATAACAAACGAAATGCGCCTAGAGAACTTTTACTATAGCACTTTGTTCAGTTACAACACAAATACCCCCACACCACTTTCTACACCGATGCTTCGAAGTCTTCTTCAGCCGTCGCATGCGCTGCACACGGCCCCAACTTTACCAGTACGAAGACGTTACACAGAAATAGCAGCATTTTTACGGCCGAAGCACATGTATCTTATTAGCAGTCCTACACATTACACAAATTAGAACAGAACACTTCATTATCTTTACAGACTCTCTAAGTGTGGTAACAGCCTTACAGTGCTTGAGACCTACAAAAAACATTGTCCTCCAGCATCTAATTAAAGCTGTAACCTTTTCTGATCACTCAAAACTAAAAATAATTGTTTGCTGGGTTCCAGGTCACAGTGGCATTTTCGGGAACGAAATCGCTGACCAGGGTGCCGCTGTGGCTGCTCTCCGCAGTAGCATAGATGTACCATGCGTTCCCTACCTCGACCTTGAGCCACTGGTACGGACAGCCTTGCGCAAATCTTGGCACGAAACATGGGACACACAAACAGAGAACAAACTCTACACTATAAAGCCACACTTAGGTAGATACATAACAGACAAACAAGACAGACACACGGAAGTAGCGTTAGCCAGGCTACGGATAGGCCACACTTATGTAACACATTCACACTTGCTCACTCGGTCTCCGAGACCCGTGTGCAGCAGGTGTGGAGAGGGCCTATCCGTAGTTCACATACTAATCACATGCAAGGCACTCCACACCACACGACGCAAACACTTTCCAGAAATCTACAGACAACAAATCCCACTCCACCCATCGCACTTCTTAGGCGATGAACCAATGTTTGCTGTCAAACGTGTTTTTAAGTATCTATCAGAAGTTCAGTTTCTGAAACTCGTATCATATCATGCATAATCACAACCTGGCCCTCTACACCAGCCATCTCCATTGTCTTTATTTGTTTTTACCTCTGTTGCTATTCAATTTTAGTATTCACTTTTAATCTGTTGTAGCTAACCATCTGTTTTTGGCGCTCTTTGCCCCAGCTGGCCTTGCGCCATTAAAATGCAACCATCATCATCATCGGGACTAGGATAGCACCTTTCAAAGCGTCTGTTGTTGTGGTGTAGAGGTTCTGTAATAGATTCTTGATGCCATGCTGAGGATGGTAGTTCAGGTTAGTTTTAGGTGTTTTGTTTGGTGATTGCGTTGTGCTCGTTAGGTCATGTGATGTCATGTTGAATTTGTTTCGGTTAAGCTCCCTTGCTTTACGCTAAGTAGAGCGATGTAGTGCCAAACAGCATTTTTTTACGAAACGCCGCTGGACGTCGATATAGTCGAGTGCTTGTAGTACCGCCAGACGGCACTCTAGACACAGCTAAAACAAAACCGCCCCCCCCCCCTTCTAGTACTTGGTATCTCCCCCTCGTTATTATAGGGGGAAGTGATGCTCCAAGAATACACTCAACTGCCATCACAATGCGCGTTCTCTTCAATTCCTTCAAAATAACTGACCGTAACTAATTGGAGTAACTTACCTAAATCCTTGGTTTTCTATGCCACCTGCAGGGTGGACGAGTTTTCTTTTATACAGCAAGCTGGCGAAAGAGGTACCCTTTAAATTCCGCAATGTTCCTTTTCGCTGTTTTGTTCTTTTCAGACAGCCTACAAACGGTACAGCAGTGCGGCCTGCAAGGAGATCGCCCGCACGACCCACTCCGTCGCCACCAAACTGAGGGAGATCTTCCAGTCGTAGAGGCCCATCTCCCACCCTCCTTTTATTCCTTCCTGACCACGTAAACAGTTGTGCTGCCTTTTTCCTCGAGTCTGGAGTGTTCCTTGGGAAACATACAATGAGCTCGGTCTCTCCAGCGTCCTCACTCTTTATCCGTTTGCCACTCCGCACCGGCGACACAAACTTATATTCCCAGCCTCGCTAGCAAGCATCTAGGACGAAGAAAATATGTGGTTGGGCGCTTGCCGGTGTTCCGGCGTAAAGAAAATCCCACGCGACGCTTGCTTCCCTGCGCATTTACGAGGCCTCATTGCTATATGCGAGATTGCGTTCCCTGTGGCAGGGTTGTGAGGTCTTTCTTACACAGTGCCCTATGGGTGCAATGATGATGATGATGATGATGATGATGGTGATTAGTGGCTCTTTTTGAATCGGAGCGTCGGTTGTCAGCAACCGACTTGCCCGTTTTACTCCGCATACTTGCCCTACTCCTAGCTAACCTAATAGATTGGCCTCCATATACCCCTCACCCCTGTTTTGAACTCTCATCGCTCTCACCCCCCTTTTTTTCTCGCCCCGCTGTTCTAAATTATCATCTGTATGATTACTCCGCCTGCGTACCCGTCCCTTCCCTACTTTTCCTCCACCACCATTCCAATCGCCTCTTCGTCACCTCTATGGCCCTGAATTTGAAGCTCCCCCTCACCCCAAATCCCTAAGCCTCCGCCAACGTCGTTTCCCCCTCGCCCCGCGGCAGTCGTATCTCTGTGGAGTCCCAAACAATTTTTGTTGGGTGGAGTGTGAACGTTTCTCCCCGCTGGATCCCGGCATCGCCCCGTCTCGGCGCCGGCGCAAACATCGAAGGTACGCGGGCCGTGTCGGGCAGCCCCAGCCCCGCCGCGATCAGCACATGGCATACCCCCGCCCCGTGTACCCAGCCCTCGAGAAGCCGATCAAGAACCGAGACCCGACGAGATGTGACCAGCCAAGACGTGTCGCCCATGCCGTGTCCCCAGCCTTTTCGTCTGGCGCGGTCCCCAGCACCCACATCGGTTCGTCGAGGCCTTATGGGCGTCGATGTTTGGGGACCAGTCGCCATCGGAGACCGCCATCGCCGTGGAAAAGACTTCACTGTTTATACGCATCGCATCTCATTTTCACCGCACCCATCCACTCACGGTGACCGAGCGCGACCGGGACGGTCGTCTTTGACCGGGGGGTGATGTTACGGAACAAGTGGACAATTCCCAGTGTCCCACCATCGACGATGACGGAGAGGCTGGCGTGCAGCCTGTGCGAGCTCTGCGATGGCCGCCATGTAAATAGTGTCAAATACATCGTCCGCACCTCATGGCTCATGTCCTGCGCCACGTAACAATATGGTCTATAGTTTTTTGATCACTGCCGCAGCATGCACATGTTGCCCGTGTATGCCTGGGTTCTCGGGCACCCCGCCCGATGCCCGTGCTTCGAAGAGCAATGCACTGCCTCTCGTATTGACATAAAAACCTTCCTGATTTCCAGTTCCTCTGTCCTATAAGTCCACAGGGGTTTTTTCGCTTCCATTCTCTGTGCCCACTTCGTCGTCTCTGCTGGCTTTACCTGCTTTTAACTGCTGTGTAAACCCCACTTTCCCTTCAGACTTTCCGTACCGCTTGGTCAGCTGTCTGGTCCTCCGTCTCCACCGCGTGCCTATGCTCCTCATATACAGGTACTTAAACTTGGTTCCGCTGACGGGCCGCCCCCGCCTTGCCATGCGCGCGCATTCTGACGGGCCGCCCTCGCCTTTCCATGCGAGTGCATTCGTTCCTGTGGGTTTCGGACCTCCTCGCCGTGCCCGCGCGCGCAGGCGCAGTCGGGTCCCGGTAGGAACTGTACATACGAAAAGGACGGGAAATACGGAATGCTAAAACTCTAATTACAAATATCCCGAAAATATTCCAAATGCAGCAGCACAGGTAACCGATTTGGCAGAGCATCAGACGCGCAATACGAAGTTAGCGAGTTCGGTTCCCATCCTGGGTGTTTTTCTCCACTTCCTTTAGTAACATACCAGAAATGGTTACTGTTAGATGTGTACAAGTATGGATGGCCGAGCGGTAGGAAGTGACTGCCGCGAACAGTAGGCCATCAGGCCCGCGAGAGACATGAGAACATGCCGAGCCGTTTGCCCAGAACGAACTGAGTTTATTTTCACCACCCGGCCACTCGCCGCTGTGTCAGGCTTGCACGGCTGAACACAAAACCATCAGCGCCGCGTGAGGGCGCTGCACATAAGCTAACATTGTAGCAGTTACCTTCATTCAAAAACAGCCAAATTACTTTTCTTACACGTTCCTTCCTTTTTGCCTCCATCATTTCATTTCTGTATTCATTTCAACGAGCTCCTCATTCCTAATTACATAATCCTACATGGCATTTTCCACAGCGCTACTGTTCATTACGAAGCATTTTCAGCGCGAAAATGAGACGTGCCCCATGAGGCAAAAAAAAAAAAAAATTCATCTTGCCGTAGGGGGAACCCTGAGTAGTATTCGAAGCAGCCATGGGGTCGACTCAAGCCGACTGCGTTTAGGTTGTCCGCATACATCATGCTCACCTCGTCTGTGATCACGCATTTCACGTTGCGGAAGGCCACGCGGAAGGTGTTCAACTCGCTGGCGCTGAGGCCTCCGTCCTTGTTGGGGCCGGTGGTCTTTCGAGAGAGCTTGAAAGCCGCGTGCACCGTGGTTCCTCCCACTGCCACAGCCGCCTTTCCGGTGCTCACGCAGATGACGAACGCGTTGTTGGCGGTGTTGTTGCCGGTGTTGCTGTACCGGTTGTAGAGGTCCATGGCAAGCCGGAGGACGAACGTCTTGCCGCAACCGGCCGGAAGTGCTGACGGCGTCGTCTGCCGGTGGATGGTCTCGCGCAGTAGCTCATGTTGTTCCGCGTTTGTCATCCTCAAATTGTAGTATTCGTCCCGGTCCATGCTGTCCTGGCGCTTGCGCATGGCCGCGCACGGACTCGCGTGTTCGATCAGGCGCACCAAGTCTTGGCTCGGGATGGGGTCGGCGTCTTCGTGTTCCGGAGGGACGATCACAGCAGGAGGAGGTGCTGCTCCTTCTTGTTCTTCTTGTTGCGCCCTCTTCTCCGCTGTCCGCGGCGCTGACACTGGCGTTGACGCTGGCGTTGCAGGTGGCGTTACAGGTGGCGTTGTCCGTGGCACTCATCGTGGCGTTGCGGGAGGAGGTTCCCCTACGGGAAGATGGTTGGTTGAACTGTGGTTGAACGCGAAGCTATCTCGTGACGGATTCTTTGGTTGGTCAATCCCTAGGGGCATCCTGCCACAATCATCAGCGGTGCCTGGCCAGGCATGCGCAGTGGGGGTGTGGTACTCAGGGTTCCCCTACGGAAAGATGACGACGGTGGTTGAACGCGAAGCTATCTCGTGATGGATGCTCTGGTTGGCCAATCCCTAGGGGCATCCTGCCCCACAATCATCATCAGCGGTGCCTGGCCAGGCAAGCGCAGTGGGGGTGTGGACGCCGCACAACGGCGCCTACACAACGGCGGAGGGAACAGGCTCGACCATAAGCTGCTTCGCATCTAAAAACCCGGCATTGTGGTCAGTGGGTGGTACCGAAACCCCACGCGTCATCAACCAGAAGAAACGGTGGCAGTGACAGGAATTGCACCCAGGGATGCACAAGCAATGGCAAGTGACAAGTTCTCTATGTCGACACCATGTGAGATACTGCTTTTAAAGCAGTACTTTAAATTTTAGGACAACAAGGTCCATAGGCGCCGACTATGGGGGGGGAGGGGGGGAGGGGGCCCGAGCCTCCCTCCTTCCTCCTTCCCGGTGATGCTGACTCCCCCCCCCCTTCCCTCCTACTCCCTGAAGTTCCATTGCCAGTGACATTACAGGTTGAGGTTTCTTTTGTGTTGCCTCTATCTACCTTTTCACTTAAAATTATACTGTGGCTAAAATCTTATTGCATCATTGTTGGCGCATGCGTGCAAGTCTTGCTTTCATACTTTCCATTTATTCCTTCAAATCCTTACCATATGAGCACAATCGGTCTAGATGCACCAGCGGCGGTTGCGTCGTCCGTATTTTTATTCTATTTTTTTACTGTTGACTGTGAACACCATGCACACGCAAAATGCATTTCAATATATACACAGTAATAATTTTTATTTTTAAACAGAATGACGGAGCCTTCTAACCATCATTGTACAACGTTGATAGGCCGGATAACCTATGCATGCTCAGGGAATGAGTGTTACCCGCTTTAATTTGCATTGCGTGCTTTTTTGAGCAGGAAAAAAGGCTACAGTCTTCAGTGACCCCTTCGGCAGAGTTTTTTGTCAGCGGCATGTCAAATGTTCATGCGTGTTCTTTGTCTCAGTATTGCTACTCCTTCCAGTAGGCAATCCTGCCGACTCATGGACAAATAAGCTCTCCTAATAATTTACATTTCTTATGGACGAAGATATCGCCCCTTGCACGCAAAGGTCACAAATATATATAATTCATTCAGTACTGAAAGCGAGACCAAGCCGGATTCACTCAAAATCAGAATCAGATTCAGATTACGATGTTTAACGCGCCCAATTCTCCACCCAGATAGGGTTGAGGCGCGCCGTAGTGGAAGGCTCCGGAGTAATTTTGACCACTTGGGGATTGTTAACGTGCGCCGAAATCTCATACAAACACGCGCTAGTTGACTGGTTTCTGAACCTACCTAAATATAAGCCCCCGCTGAAGTCGAGAGAAAATCCGCCGCCAGGATAGCGCAGTTGGTAGTGCATCGGACGCGTTATGCGGAGGTCGTGGGTTCAAATCCCGATTCCGATGACGGCGGATTTCTTCTCGAATTTGATTTCTTTATTCCTGTATCATACAAAAATGACAATCACCTCATTCGGCGCTATAAAGCACCTTCAAGTAGCCGAATAGCACTTGCAATAAGGACTGTATTCTTGGTGTGTGTTTATGTATTCGCAGCTACTCGACCAGCTGATCTTCACCGGCCATCCAGCAGATCTTCACCGCGTTTTAAAGGCACGGGCTCCGAAAAGGAGCTAGTGCTCAGTAGGGCTGCGAAAGGAGATGCAACGTTAGGCCGCGTTGAGGCGGAGCCGTAAATCGGCCCTCGCCTACTGCAGGATCTTTGTCATTAAAGTCTTTTCCAATCCAATCCAAACTCGACCAGCTGGAACGTCAGGCGGCAACGGCAGCGGCAGCGGCTTTCCGTTGTTTTCGCGTCCATTCACGCTTCTGTTTGGGCTGACGCTTCTTCAGTTTCCGCTCCTCTTCCTCCAAGCGAAGGTCATGCGTCCGTCCCATAGCGAGCTAACACCTCGAAGGCCTCGACCTTTATTATAGCGGATGCACACGTGGGTGTCCGTTTCGCTGCCTAGTCGTAAGCATCTTATTGTCTGTGCAACACGCCAAACCAGACCCAAACCGCTCGACTGCAGAGGGCAGCTGACAGGGCGCGTTGAGCCATGATATACTCCCACATTTCAATCTCCCACCACCACAACGGGTCTGTCATCGGAGCACTTTAGGGGCGCGGCTTGTCGTTGTAGCTCGTCGCGGTTACGCGATCTAGCCACCGCAGTCACGTGGCGTAACACACAGAGTCCCTCGGCGTCATGCATCAAAACAAAGGCTTCGAAAAGATATCCGCTCGTCCCGCGATGCAGCCTTTCGGCCAAAGGTTAAGAGAATACTTGAACATGATTATATATGCAGAACTGTTCGAAGCTCCTAGTCGTACATGTCCCCATTGTTTAGCGCAAAGAGAACTGCAGGTATACATTTGAGGCAAAATATATGCACTTAACCGGCAGTCCCCGCGTTCATTAGTTGGTAATGCACGTTGTTTCGGTTTTTCACGATAGTAAGCAAAAAAAAATTGGCCGCGAAAGAAAAAAATAGACGTGTTGAAAATGGCGCCGAAAGGCAGCACGTGCGAGATGAAAACAAGCACAGAAACACCCCCTCGTGCTGTTCCAGGCAGCACAAAAACAAAAGACAAAGAAAAGGGGATGTGAGCTGTCCCAGCAGAAGGCGCGCGAGCTCTGCGAAGGCGGGAAAATTGAATCACATTGAGCAAACATCTGTTCAATTGAAGAGAGGAGTGGGGCCGAGAGGGAAAGGGGGTGAGGGGTGGTAGCAAAGAGCGGAGTACGGCACCACAACCCTTTCGTCGAATTCCTGCTCTGCACTTACAACAGCTTTCAGGTTGAGCGTAACTGCTTTAATTTTTTTACTTATACGTCTGGTATATCAATCTAGGCATATAAACGCCGTGCTCTGTTTGTGAAATAATACGCAATGTTTCATGAAAATGTTTCCTGAAACGATTACTATCAACTGCAGCAAAAATGCAGCAGGTACGAGTGCGGTCAGAAGTACTGAACGTAAACATCACTCTTTGAGCGGTATCAGAGCCATCTAGGAAGGCGGACGGTAACCAATGTAACTGAAAGTATGTTAAGCAGACAGCGGTAGCCTCTGCCTATATGCTAATTTTACTTTTAGGTACCAGCCCCATAGTACGTATTGCTGACATAAAAACATACGGTCCAGCGGTAGAATGGATATTTTAGCTTACACACTTTAATTTATCAGTGACTAAAGCATCGTTTGCTGCCGGGGGGCGTAGGGAGGGGGGGGGGGGGGGGGGGCTTATGGGGTTTCAGACCCATTCACGGCGACCCAGGCAACCACGTGCGCCGAAAACCATGCTAGGATTTTGTCTAGAACAGAAAAATTTTGGTTGATCCCTCTTTCATAGGAATCGGTAAAATACGAAAGTGCAGGGTACCTTCACAGGAGCAGTTGAATATGTTAAAGGAACGTCCTCCATGTGCGAAGGGTTCGCGAGGCTGACCCCGCCCGACGAAGTGACGCCGACACGCAAGAAATAAAGAAATAACCGTTTGATTCCGGGACAACTAAACCAAAAGTGACGTGCACAGAAACAGCAGCTCAAAACGCAACGGTCATGGGAACAACGCGACAACGGAGGGTGCCTCAATTCACGCACGTCCCCCGTACACGAAGGCGCTGGCATCGAGGCGCCAACTGTCGGCGCTCATTAGCGTCACGGTGCCCTACTTCGCTTCGCCTCTCCTAGACGGCAGCACCATCTGAATGAGTCACAGGGAAGGACATAAGGCGCATTCGTAGAGCTGCTCACGTCTCCTCATAGCGCAGCTGGAAGAGCGCCACGTACATCCCGCTGTGTCGAGAGGCGAGGGAGTTCGTGGGCTCGAATCCGGGCGCCGCCATGGCAATGGCGCCTATTCTAGTGACGTCACTTCCATGACGGATATGACGTCAGTAAGATCTTGGTGTACCCGGGAGTAAAACACTTTCGTGTTAAAACTTGGCGAGATTCGCAGGCGAAACTACAGGCCCTGGATGCTTCAGTACCTAACCATAGGAATTTACCTGCGAATTTGCGGCTGCGGCGCCGTTCGTGCGGCAAAACGATCTATTACCACGGCTTCAAAAATGGGTCATTTTGCCGCACGAGGGACACTTCAGCAGCTTATTCGCAGGTAAATTCGCATCATGTATAACGGCGTTTCTGATACACGTTGCTGCCAGTGACATTTTTGTTACCCTGGTCAAAATATAATCTCGCTTTTTTTGCCACAACTGTACATTTTGACGTATTTTTGTATGATTCATTTTGGGGCAGTTATCCGCAGTACGCGACGGTGGACAAGCTGCACCTACGCAATACACTGGCATAGAAGACCGAAATGTTATGATTTGTCCCTGACCGTCGTGTGTGGGAAAAACTGAAAAAGTAATTCTTGGATGACAAAGCGACAATAAAATATAATGCCCACCCACAAGTTGTTTGTTTCGTGCTTTTCACGTTTATAATGTCCGTTCCGTTCTTTGTTAATTTTAGATGAATTAGTTCTTTACTTGCATGTTTCTTAAGAATATATGTATATATTTGTTCTACGTTTCCATATTTTGAAGTGCTGTTTCTTCTGATGTAGACAAAACAGAAAATTGCAAGCAGTGATAGCAATTCTGCCAAAATTTTTGGAACATGCTAATAAACTTCTGTGAAATATTTTATGTTCATTGTTCCCGACAGTTGTTAGTTTAATCCACTGAAAAATTATATGGAGGAGGTCGAGGTGCAACCTCAGCTCCCCCCCACCACCGAGCAAAATTTCTGGCTACGCCCCTGCTATAAAACACCGAATCTTCTAATAGAACAAATTTCCTATTTGGCTTCATGGCCACTTGAAGGTAGGTCAGGGACGTACCCAGAGGGGGGGCCCGGGGGGCCCGGGCCCCCCCCCCGAAATTTTTTGGGCCATACCCCCCTTCCCCGCGCCACCTCTCCTCTTCCCTAACACACATTCTAAAGCGGCGCCATACAAATCCTGGGCTTGATAGCTATTTGAGGCGTTTTTTTTTTCGAAATGAGCAAAATCCACCTAAGGGGAATTTGAGGGGAAAAAACGAAAAGTTTGGAACCGGACCTAAATGCAGTGCTGTCAAAACTATTAAATGACATGTTTCACATGTCAGCTAGGGCAAGTCTATAGTGACAAGTAATTAAGAATTATGCGGAGAATTTGAGCAATATTAGGATAAGTTCAGATTTGGCTCGTACTCAGTTGATACAGACAAATTGGTGCGGCATTCTTATTAAAACTTTATTGGAATCGAATTTCAAGAACAGTACGATAGAGTTTTAAGCAAAAAAGGCAATAAACACGCAACAGAGCTCAAAATACAGTAACACTATACATCAAGAGCCGGTGAGTCCTCTTGGCAGCATTAGCATCTCTTTATGAATGGCTCCGAAGGGTACTTTTTTGGACACGCCTGAAAACACTCATGAAGCTCTTCATTGCCTTGCCATAAATTTCCAAAACGCTTTACAAAAGCCTGCTCAAATCATCTTCCATGGCTTGCCATGGCTTGTAAGAGGCAGCTAGTTTGTTAGGTACGTAAATGGGAAATATGGGAGTAATAACAATAATAATAACCAGTTTTACTCCGTAAGGACGAGGGAGATGAGATAAAATGATAGTATCACACCTCTCAGTTTCATTTCGTTCACTTCCGCTTCCGTTCACGTTATTGTAGACGTGTGGCATCAGATCATTTGCCGATCTCCTTATTGATCTCAGAACTCATGATACGCCAGCTCTCAAATGCAAAAAAAAAAATTTATGCAAAAACGCACAAAACAGCCCGAAACGTCACACCAAACGCGAAATCCCATTGGGCAAATGAATTTGGCTCCTTAATTTTGATCTATGCCACATTAGTGTCTGGCTTATTTTCCACACGAAGTAAGATCTGCGTACACGTTTGCAGGGAATTGTGTCAACTATTTATTTGCCACATTTTTTAAGGGAAAGTTGCCGGGATTTTCTTGGCAGTGCAGTTTTATCTGACTCAGTTTTGGTTTGTGGAATAGGTTCATTTAGAAAAAAAAAAAGATGTCTCATTTGGTGGTCAACGTGGGATTAAAAAAAAAACGGACGAGGTATGTTTGCTCCGTTTACGCGGAAGCCAGTACCGCTGTACACTGGCTTCGTGCTCTGCTGCCGGCCGGCCACTTGCAATTCGCTGCACCCCCTTTACCCTGTTCGTCTGCAATCGGTGCTTCCGTTCTCTCGACGGCAGTACTTATCACCTGTTTCGCCAGGGTGGCGGTTTCAGCGGCTCGGGTCGCATATGTTTTGGTGGGGAAGAAAATTTTTGTCTTTAAACATTCAACAAATTCCTCCATCCTAGCGCGCCGTGCTGTCGGCCGATACTATCGCCCATGCCTGGTGTTTGTGGCTCAACGAATTCCTTCCCTGAGCCGAACTCACAGCGCGTGTTTCACTATAGTTCATCTCAGAAGCTAGCTGCAGCACTGTGGAGGCTACATTGTTGTCCCCCTCAGGGCGCCTAACTCACCGCGAAGGAAGCGACAAAAGGCGCCGGGGCCGTGCGGTGCCACTTGCCGAGAGGGGAGAAGGCAGTGTCCTTTCAGGACCCCCTTCACGGCGGATTAGGCGCCCTCAGTGGGCGCACTATTTCTAACAATGTAGCCTCCACAGTGCTGCAGTTAGCTTCTGAGATGAACTATAGTTTTCGTGGGAATGCTGCTTTTGCTTTTGTCGGTAAGAAGGGTAAGAAGTCTTCTTGCCGCAGAGAAACCCTCTGTAGGGTTTCTCTACGGAATGCCTTCCAACGTCCGGCTCGCGCACGTGTGCAGCGTCTGCGGCCGCCGAACAAGCCAAGGCGACAGAAGGGCTTCGAACCAGATGGCGGTGAGCGGAGTGGCGCGAGGGGATGCTTGACCCCACCGTCTGGCGCCTCTAACATTACGCCCGCTTAGGGAAAGCTACCGTGGGAGTACAAAAGCCTTGTGCCACAGTCGGCGCGCCCGTCTGGACAAGAAGGATCGCTCAAAGAGGAAGCGCAACAACGTTACCAAGCCCGGCGACGGCAGGGTGACAAAGTGAAGGCGCGCATCGCAGTTGTACTGCGGCAAGAGACACCACACCGGCAGCTTTGCTTTGGACAACTAAAGGCAGTGACAGCGGCACTGTTGATTAACAGCCATTGTGGTTAATGGCTGCTTTGCACAACGGCGGTGTAGTGATGCCAGCGCCGGTGGACCCCGTCGGGGCGATGACCCTCCTCCCTTCTCGTCGCTTTGCCGTGTCCCCTAAGCCGTCGGTGGAGTGGCAGCCCTTTGAGACGGCCGTGCCGGCGACCTTCTACGCTGCTTTTGGGAAGGCTCGTTTCCTCCCGACTTTCTGGGGAGGCGGACAGGGGGGAGCGGGGGTCAAAATCCTAATTGGTACGTGTGTTGCTGTGTGGAGGCTGCTTCGCTTGCGACTGCATGCGCAATTTTGCTTAGTTTGTACGGAGCTGGGGCCAAGAGCGGTCGCATCAAGACTTGCTCTCGTGGCAGTTTTTGGGCACCAGAGCCCCGCGAATTTCTCGCCAACCGCGCGGCGGTTCGGCACCCGTTTTGGCCCCCGGGCCCCCATCAGGGATCATGCCGCGATACCCTTTTTGTGCGCTGCGGCACCTTTTAATTGTAATGCAGTTTTCATTGTCTTGTGTTAGCTTATGTTCATGCTTCGTCGTCTCCTGTAAATAAGTGTAAACAGACTTTTTCTTCATCATCTACTTGCCTCGTCTCATCATCGGGTTCTTCACCATCCTCCACGACGACACTACCCACCTCAATGACGAACCAAACTTTACTGGTGGGTTTACGGACCCCGAACTGTATTCCTATGAACAGACCTCGAAAACACCGGGCTTCAGCGGGGAAGGGCACGGAGTCAAGGTGGCCAATGGTCAACATGAGAAAGACGGGTGTGCAGCGGGCGATCGGTGAAAATGAACCCGGGCCGGACATCTCGACGGACACCAACCAGAGTTTTGGCCGAGAGCAATTTCGGCTTCAAAATTGGACTGCGAACTGTGTCTTTGTATTAGAGAGGTTATAAAACCCCGGGTAGATATGATAGCTTAGTCTCGCGATGTCGGAGTATCGTCAAGGTGTCGGCAGAGAGCAACGAGTTTACTTCACCAACGGGTCGAACGAGAGGACAGAGGAGAGGTCGAGGAAGCGACAAGGCGCATCCCTGGATATAACAAGGTTCTTTACAAAACAGCCAGAGGTAAGCGCTGACGCGCTGGCGCTTGCCACCGTTTTTTTATCTACATTTACTGCAGTCCAGTGCGTCTCGATTCAGCAATTTCCCAAGCCTGAATCATTGGTGCTTTGAATGGCAGACGGTTAAACTTCGAACTCGGAGGCTGTTCAGGGTAATCACACACGGAATTAGGCGTATGACATCTCCGATTTACCTAACATTTTGTTTCCTTCCTTCATAACTAGTAGCCACAGATTTTGTTTGGAGAAAAATATGGAAGCGCAAGAGGTTTGCTACGGAGGTCTGAACTCTCGAGTGCCTAATGCACTTTCGTTTCTGCCGACTTCGATTGCGTATAACGTGTGGGATGCTCCAGAAATGTATAGTTACTGTGCAGTACGCGTATTTATTCCCGTAAATATTTTAATTACTGCCGTTCTTTCTTTAATGTTGCAAACTTCGCGTAGGGATCTTTAACATGCGCAGAAATCTCGAACATACGAGTGTTTTCGCTTTTCGCCTGCATCACAAGGGCGGATACACTTAATTTCATTTCTATATGCAGGTTTGGGCGCATTTATGGTAAACGCTTGGCGTTCAACGTGTTTAACTAGTAACGGCGGGTACCCTCGCCCTCTCCCCTAATTTGCATAGAAAAGTTACCTTGGGTTGGGCCCCCCCCGAAAAAAAATCCTGGGTACGTGCCTGAGGTAGGTTAAGCTGGATTAAGGGAAATTAAGGGTTATCCAGATGGATTAAGGCGGATTATGATATGATAAAAGGGAATAATGGGGATAATTGTGGTTTAAGTTGGATTAAGGACGTTCAATAGCGCCGCTGTGTCGACTGGTGGACCTGTAAATAAAAGGTGTCCGTCACAACAGTACGCCAGGCTTTTGCTTAGGGGCACATAAGCAGACTTAAGTGCCCCGAGAAATTCTTTTAACAGATATCGAAAAATTAAATTCTAGCATCGAACATTTCTTTCGCAGCAACCGTTATGCAAGCTTATAGAGCGCATGATTTGCAATCGATTGCACCATCATTTAGAACATTTCGAACCATGATTCAATCCCTCACAAACAGGTTTTAGACCTTATCTTGGAACACGTGATGCCTTATGCATACTCAGACGTGTTACGAACCGTAAAGGAACCGGGGCCCTCGCGGATCACATACTTGCGGTTGATATGCGAAAGGCGTTTCACACAAGCAATAGCTTACCCCAGCCAGCGTTTTCAAAATTGGATTCAGAGCTTCCTATGCCCACGACCAGTTCGACTCGCAGCATCGGCACCGGCATGGACTCACAGGACCCATTTCTTGGATAGGGGCGCGCCCCAGGGTTCTATCATCGGACCGATGTTGGTCGACTTCGCCGTGACGAGAAGCGCAATCGCTAGAGGACATGGCGGCAAGGAGGTTTAGAATGTATGCCGACGATATAACAATTTGGACCGAAATGCAGGACATATTGACTGCTTCGGATCCATGATCACGAAACTCCAAGCAACTGTCCACAGCCTTACGGACACTTTTCCCTCTCTTGGTCTCGCCTTAGCGCCAGATAACACAGAATTCCTTCTTGTCCATGGGAGCAAGAGATTACGTCCGCAGTTCCATCAGGTGATATACATATTGGACATTCCTATTCCATTCGAAACCGCTCGGATCAGGTTCGCCGCTCAATAGCTGGCCTACCTCGTCACACACGTATAGCGGCGCTTGAAGATTGCGACTCTGCCACCGCTGCCCCCATTAATCGAAGCAGCCATCGCCCAGGACGCTACGAGTCGTGAACTCACAAGCCAAGGCCTGGCTCTTGTGGCCTGGGACAATAGCAGACTGCTCGATCCTGCCACGGTACCCGCTGCACCACCGCCACCTTGGAAACGCACCACTCAGGCCGTGGTGCATCAGAAGACCAACATACCCAGAAGGCACCCCAGGCACGACAACAAGCTCAACGGCGACTCCAGATCAGCAAACGCTTCGGGGAAGCTGACATCAACACTGATGCCATGGAGCATTCGCGACGTACGCATCGGTGTAGCATGGAGATCGCCGTATGCCCCACATCTGGATGGCGCTGTCGCGGAACACCTGTTCACCCTTTGAAGCCGAGCTGCGAGGAATACTGGCCGTATCTGACCATTTGACATACTCTTAGAATACACGTCCAATGGCACGCAAAATAACGGATTGCTATGAACGACGTCAAGCAAGAACGGCGGAAGCCATATTCAGACAACCCTACAGCCAACATCGTTACGTACTCCCTGCAAAATTTTTTTGCGAAATGGTGTAGCTTACGCATGGCGTGGACACCGGGTCACACGAACTTCCGGTCGGGGAATTAATCACCACATGATGCTGCCAGGGAGAGCACTTCATTGCCGCCCTCTTTTTAACAGCGAATCTGTTTAGCAAATCGTAATTTTTCGTGTCCGCAGTTGAAAATACCAAGAAATTGCCGAGCACGCGCACGTGAGCGCGGGCCTCGCGGCTATACCGATCGGCAGTTAAAACTAAGAAAATGCCGAGCGCTCGTGTGTGCCTGCCTCGCGACGACCGCCCGGTGTTCCTCGAGCATGTTTGCCAAGACAAGCATGCATTCCTAATCAGGGAGATTGGCCAAGATCGCCGCGAGCGCCCGGCTGTTAAAAAAAAAAAAAAACCCAAGAAAATTCCGAGCGCTCGTGTGTGTGCGTCTCGCGGCGACCGCCCAGCAGCCTCGGCGCACGTTTGGAAGTATTGGCCAATATTGCTTGGCCAATATTTACCAAGCAATATTGGCTAATCTCTCTAAGAAGATTGGCCAATATTGGACAAAAAAAAAAAAAAAAAAAAAAACCTCCAGCGTTCGCTGTAATCGTGGCAACACTCACTCGGAACAAGAAAGACACGTCATCCAGTACTCTCCTATAAGGTGATGTCCAGTGATTATCACTTCCAAAAAAATAATGAAGGAAGTTCACACTTATAGTAACGTTGATGGAGTAAAGTTGTTCGGACAGCGAAGAAGCAAATCGGTTGCAATCGGGGACTTAAACCGTCGTGATGGTCATGAAGGATGCGTGCAGCTTCGCTACCTTCAAGTCTTACGCGTTAGTGTGAGCTTCCTTCATTTTTTTCTGCCGTCGTTCCTTCGTGCCTTGTACGAATTCACTCCTGGAACTGGATGCTCGGCACGTTCAACGCAAGATGACACTATCACGTCAAATTCCAAAACGATATCTTCCGCGAAGCCTTCAAATTCCCAAAGTTGCCGAGGTATCCACGAACAAATGCATCACCAACAGTACCTAGACGCCCTCTGTTACGACGAAATGCTACCATCTGAATGGGAGCCCATCCACGAATCGCCCTTATTGCCAACAGAACGTATCGTCGGACCACTTGGGCGTGCAGTCATTTTGTGCTCCAACGAGAGGACTTGTTCCGTCACGTCCCTCCAGACACGAGTACTCTACACCCTCCAAATCACGCCATCCATTTTCTTGAAGCACTAGGCAATTATACATGTAGTATACAGGGTGGCCCTGCGAGATCAATGTAGTCCGGGGGCGACTACTCATCGTGAGAAGAGCCTTAACATCATGGACGCAAAATGAGTGTTCAAAGGGGGGGGGGGAGAGAGAGAGAGCGAGAGAGCGAGAGAGAGAGAGAGAGAGAGAGAGAGAGAGAGAGAGAGAGAGAGAGAGAGAGAGAGAGAGAGAGAGAGAGAGAGAGAGAGAGAGAGAGAGAGAGAGAGAGAGAGAGAAACGTTTATTGAAACAACGGGGTAGGGGAGAAAACGAGCTAGGAGCTGTGGGTAAACATCCTAGTCCGGTAGGGCGCGTGCCGCGGCTGCCATCCTCACCCGAAAGATCAGGGCTTCCTGGTCTTCGAGCTGGCAGCTCTGCAACGCGCACTCCCACTGCACAAGGGTAGGGGACCTGGGTGGTGGAGGGTTGGTGGGGCACGTCCAGACGAGATGAGCTGTGGTGTTAGGCTCATTGCACTGGGAGCACTTAAGTGGGTAGTTAGTAGGAAAGATTGGTAGAGATGGAGGTGATTGTAATACGTGTTGGTTTGAAGTCGAAAAGACATTCAATTTTTTTTTTTTGAGGAAGACCTTTGCCGCTTCACCATTCTTTCACTTCCCATTCCCTATGCGCGGCCTTCAGGACTTCCCTCTCCCAATAAAGGTTTGAATCAATCAACCGATTTCTTACATGAAAGGAAACCGAGGAAGCGTTAAAGCCGCAATGGTGTTTTTATGCATAAAAATAAAATATATATATCGCTTCATCTTCGATAGAATAAAACAAACTTTGAGTATTGCGGTAGAGACATCGGCGTGCGTGTGTCTCCCTGTGGCAGCTCCAGGACTTGCGCATCAGCGCTGCTCAATGGGGCGTCTCGTGTTGGAACAGGTCCACAGTGACATGTGTGAAGAGCTTCTGGTAGACGATGTCCAGCACCCTGTACTTCAAGCTATTGAGGCCGTCCTTGTACATGCGAAAGTGACTACGTCTGATGAGCCGGATCCTGCAAGTTTGAAAAAGGAAGAAACGGAGTACCCGATTGCATAAGATAAAGCTCGAAAATGGTCTGACATGAGCCGAACGGAGGCAGCTAATGTTGTCAAGGAGTATCGACAAGAACTTTTAGATAGTAACTACATATGTTTGTTGGTTTCATTGATACTTATTGTCACCGCTATCGTAAACCGGCATTTCATACAGAAGAGCACGGGATAACAAAATAAAATATCTTCTTCTTTACCGCCATTATCATCAGCCTGCTTTATGTCTGCTGCATAATCTCCCATTCTAGGTGGTCTGAACCCAGTGTATGCCACCAAATTTGCCCATGTCATCATATAGAACTATCGGCCTTCGACTTCTGGTCCCGTGTGTCGGCAGCCGATCTGTTACCCCGGTGGCTAACGGTTATCAGTTCCACGTCCAGCCTTATCACGTCGAGCCTTACGTACGTTATGAGACTATGCCATACCGCGGATAGTAGGACTCACCTCCCCATGCACTTACAAGAGAAAAGCAATAACAGGTTACGCCACCCACAGCTCGCGGTAATCAAGAGCCGCAGTTTCTTCCTCACTGCGCCAATCATCATGCCGAATGGGCGCGGCCCGACTTATTACGCCGGAAGGGAGCGGGAGCAAAGCTCTCACAGAAACGAAGGTCCCTCTTGTTGGGCTGCCTCTATAAATTTAGGTCTCACCTTCGCAGTGTACACAGAATTACATTTTTTAGTGCCGCGGATAACTGCTTCAAGCACGATTTTCGGCCGGATATATGATCAGCTCCTGTCCCGCTGGTTAGAACTTCGTTTTCGGCAGGCATTCTATTCTGGCAGGCAGTTTTTACTCGGGCACCCCGGAAAATTTGTCGGGTCGTGGCGACACGGTTCGTTCAAAATTCAAACGCACACTTCCACGCATGCGCAGTGGTGTAGTGCCTGGTTCTCACTCCCTCGCGCGGACGTTCCAGGATTAAGATGGGTTTTCTTCACTCTGCACTGTGATGGCAGCTGCGCGATAGCCGCGCATGTTGGTTCCTCCGGCAGGCCGCAGTGCCCCTTCGTGCTTGCATGCTGCACCGGCATTGCATCATTGCTAAAGCCCGTAAAACACGTTCAGTTAGCAACTACTGCGACCACGATTCAGCCGCAGGCTAAACTCTCCCACTAAATGGTGTGCAACCGGCATGAACACTCCTCTCCCAAACTCAAATGGCGGCCGTCTTCTTTCGGCACCGTCAGCATAGAGTTTCATACTATTATATACTAGAGGGAAATCAGTCGCTGCAGTCGCGGGCCGCTGTGGGCGGCGCCATTGCCGCTAGCGACAATGGCGCCGCCCGGGAAAAATGGTCACGATCACGGGAAAAATGGTTAGAGGTTTGCGGTCAACAAGACAAAAAAAAAAAAAAACTGAAGTATATACCTTTACAGAAACTTTTCTACGATATTTAGAAGAGCCCCCAGCAATGCATGAATATATATGGCAAGGCTGTAACAGAACCGTAGGTATAGAAAAGGGGGAGGGGTCGGCATGCTTATTCAACAGGAAGCCAATCGGCACAGAGTAAACGAAAACTGCGAAGAACATATGTGGGTTAAGGGCACGATAGCGGGAAGAGAAACGCTGTTGGGAGTCGCCTATCTGTGGTCAGGGGATGACAGGGAGGTTAGAGAAAAGAATGAAAAACTGGTAGGCTGCATTAAGCGGGACCTCCATCAGTTAAGAAAATCGGGAGAAGTGATTCTAGTGGGAGACATGAATGCCCACATTGAGGACCTGGACGGATACACAGACCGCAACGGCAAACTCGTACTAGATATGTGTGAAGAACATAATCTCATTGTATACGAGAGAATAAATGTGAGGGACAAATTACTTGCGAACGAGGGGAAAAGCAGTCCAGTATAGAGAGAGAGAGAGAGAAAGACTTTATTGGTGTCCTGCGAACGAGGAGAGGTAAGGGCCATGCAGGGCCTTCCTCCCCCCGCGACTTAGGTCGTCCTCAAGGCAAGGGCCCGCTGGCTTCCGCGCGGTCGGTTCCCGCGGGCTCTCGGGGTGGAAGCCCCAAGAGCACGCGCCGGGACCTCCCTGCGCCTCTGCCGAGCAAGGGCGGCCTTGAGCCGCTGGATCTCTTGTGCTTGCACGTCGGGGTCATAAGTGTTCATGGCACTAGTGGTTCGAGCGGGCAAGTCCTTCGAGGCACTCGCCTCCACCGGGTTGAGTTCACAGTCGCACAGTAGGTGGGCCAAAGTCGCACATGACACGTTGCACACACTGCACAACACCGACTCGTACACTTCCGGGCACACGTGCCGCGCCAGCATCGGCGTCAGCACCGAGTTCGTCTGGAGCTGCCGGTACAGTACCGCGTCTTCCCTGCTGAGGCGGGGATGTGGGGGCGGCCGAAGCCGGCGTCCCGCACGGTACCAGTGCAGGATGTCTCCGTAAGCCACCAAGGGTTCCATCTCTAGTTCCTCCGGCCGTCCCTCAGCCGCCTGCGAGTCGCGGGGAGGCGCCGCGCGGCCCGTGAGTTCGCGCGCGACGGCGTCCGCAGTCTCGTTGCGGTTTGGGAAGCCGCTTCCGCTCGCCCCCGCACTCGCGTGTGCCGGGAACCAGCGAACTGTCGTGACGGTCTTCGGGGCCGAGGACCCCGCACTGCACTGTAACATTCTCACTGCACTCGCGCACACTGAGTCCTTGAGGAAGTTCGTGATGGCCGTGCGCGAATCGCTGAGGATCGTCGTGCACCCGGCACCCGTGAGCGCCAGGGCGATCGCCGTCTCTTCGGCTTGGCAGGTCATCTTCGCTCGCACGCTGCAGGCGCTGTACAGTTCTCCCGTGGTGGCCTTCACTGCCACGGCCACGTAGGTGTCCTTTCTGTCGGGATACTGGGCCGCATCCACGTAGAGCGCCCCCGTGTCGTTCGCGTGCGTCTCGGTCAGCACGCGCGCCCTGGCCTCCCTCCTACCCCGGTTGTGGTCTGGGTGGATGTTGCGGGGAAGCGGCAGGATGCGCAGGCGCTCCCGCACCGGTTGCGGCAGCCGCGGCGTCTTCGATGACTCCCGCACTTCTCGTAGGTTGTAGCCGACTCTCGCGATGATCTCCCTCCCCGCCACCGTCGTTGACAGACGTTCGAGTTGCGCCGTCCTCTGGGCCTCGCTGACCTCCTCCAAGGTGTTATGGAGGCCCAGCTCCAGCAATCTCTCCGTGCTGGTGCTGGCCAGCAGGCCCAGCGCCGTCTTGTATGTTTTCCTGATGGCCGCATTGATCTTGTCACGCTCCGGCCGCTTCCAGGGGTGGAAGGCTCCGGTGTACGCCACGTGGCTCATTGCAAACGACTGTATGAGCCTCAGGAGGCTGGCCTCCTTCATGCCGCTGTGCTTCGTGGCGAGGCGCTTGATGAGCCTCGTGGCAATGCCGAGTTTCGTAACTATACGGTCGGCCGACGTGCCGTTGCAACGACTGGCCTCCAGATACATCCCCAGCACCCGCAGGGTGGTGACTCTCGGAATGACGGTGCCGTCTCGCGTGCGCACCGTATTCACTCGAGAATCCTCCTCTCCTTTCTTGCGATATCTTCCCGGGGGCGGGACTAGCAGGAGTTCCGACTTCTGCGGTGAGCACCTCAGGCCGGTGTCCGTCAGGTAGTCTTCGATGGCGTATACCGCCGTTTGCAGCACTTCCTCGATGTGGCCGTTACTTCCCCCGGGGACCCACAGGGTAATGTCGTCTGCGTATATCGTGTAACACACCCGCGGATCCGCCGAGAGTCGCCGGGCCACGCCGATCATCACCAAATTAAAGAGCACCGGCGAGATCACCGAGCCCTGAGGGGTGCCCACGCTGCCCAGTCTCTTCGGGTCCAGGCAGAGGTCCCCCGCCTGTATTTCCACAGTCCTGCCCGTCAGGAAGTCTCGAATGTACTCGTACGTCCTCTTCCCCATGTTGAGGTTGGAGACCTGTCTCAGTATGGCCGAGTGGCGGACCTTATCAAATGCGCTCTGCAGGTCGAGGCCCAGCACCGCCTTGTTGTCCTGCGTCGGTGTCGACGTGTCGAGGATGTCGTGTTGTAACAGCAACATTGCGTCTTGCGTGCTGAGCCTCTCCCTGAAACCGAGCATGGTGTTCGGATAAAGGCCCTCCTCTTCCAAGTACCGCTGCCAGCGGCTGTTGATCACGTGCTCCAGGACCTTTCCCGCACAGGAGGTCAGGGATATCGGTCGCATGTGCTCGATGCTCAGCGGCTTGCCCGGCTTGGGTATGAGGATCGTCCTCGCACTTTTCCATTGTTTCGGCAGCCTACCCGTCCGCCAGCACTTGTTGTAATACGCGGTGAGGGCCACCAGCGCCTCGTCACTCAGATTCTTGAGGGCCTTGTTCGTGATCTTGTCGGGACACGCGGCGGACTTGCAGTTGAGCGTCTGCAGGGCGGCACGCACCTCTCCCACCTCGATGACGCGGTCGAGCCACGGATTGTCGTTGCCGCAGTACTCTGGGAACACTTCCTCCGGGGTTTGCGGTAGGTACCATTCGTTGAGCCTCTTGCGAGTCTCCTCTTCTCCCAATTCCTTGACGGTGGTGTGCATGGTCTGCGCCAGCCGATGGCGCTGATACCCTCTCGTCTTCGTCTCGTCGAGGAGGTGGCGAAGCAGCGCCCAGGTGCGACCCCGGTGTAACTGCCCGTCCGCCTCGCTGCACGCCGCGTGCCACTGCTGGGCGCAGAGCTCGCGGCTGTATTTCTCAATTTCGCGTCCCAACATCGCTATGCGTTTGCGTAACTTGCGATTGTGACGTTGACGTCGCCATCTGCGTTGCAGGGACTGCCGCGCCTCGATCAGGTGCGCCAGCCGACTATCCACGCTCTGCGTTTCCTCGTCGGTTTCGACCTCCGAGGTGGCCTCTTCAGCCGCCCTCACGATCGCGGCCGTCCACTGCTCGATATCGTCCACTTCTTTCTTCAGCTCCCTCAGCCCCTCGCGGAACTTGCTCCAGTCCGTGAATTTGTGCTTCCGCTTGGCTTCTCCCCCCGCCGGCACCGACGTGGGCAGGTCCAGCTCCAGTATGAAGTGGTCACTCCCTAGATTGTGCCCCGTGTTTCTCCACGTGGCCCCTGCCCGCGCCGACGGCGACTGTCGAACGAAGGTCAGGTCCGGGTTTGAGTCTCTTGATACGGACGTGCCCACCCTCGTCGGGTCCGCCGGGTCCGTGTGAAGGGTGAAGCCTGCTTCGGCCGCGTCCTCGAGGAGGCACCGGCCCTTGACTGTAGTGCGGGTGTATCCCAGCTCTTTGTGCGGCGCGATAAAGTCTCCGCACACGGCAACCGTGCCGCCTTGTGCTTCCCTGACGGCCTTGTGCAGGAGCGCCCTAAACCGCTGCTGCCTGTGGGTCGGATTGCTATACACGTTGACGAGAAGCAGCGTCTCCTTGCGCTTCCTGCCCGTCACCACTTCCGTTGCACAGTACTCGATCGTGCTGCGTCCGAGGAACCCCTCGCGCGGCACAAAAGTCAGACCCTTCCTGACGAACGGGCACACTCCCTGCGCTTCCCCTTTTCCACAGTCGCGCGCACTGGGCGGGGCGCTGTGCGTCCTGTAGCCCGGCAGCGTGGGGGGAGTTTCCATGTGCGTTTCCTGTATCATTATTACATCCGGCGTGCGGTCCACCGTTTTCAGGTGTTGCTGTAGTATCGCGCGCCGGCACTGGAACCCGTTCGCGTTCCAGTGCCAGACCCTTAGTCCTGATTGGGCGATCGATCCGGCCATGTTGGGGCGTCCGCGTGTGAGGGGCTGTAATTATCGTGCGCGGCCTTGCCGCTGCCTCCAAGCTTCTCGTACAGGAACTCCTGCAGGGCGTCGAGTCGCCGCTCTATTGCCGTTATCCGTGCACTCAGTCTGTGCTCCATCGCGTCTACTCTCTTCTCGAGTCTGTCAATACGTTCCGTGGTCCTGCGCAGGCGCACCGCCACGCTTACTCCTTCCCTGTGGCGGTTCTCGTTGTCGGAAACTTCTAGACTTTCTTCAAGGAATTCCTCCTCGACCTCGCTGTGCGATCGATCCCGGCCCCCGTCATGGTCGGGGGATTAGGGCATGTGGTGGCAGCCTTGTTAACCCTGGCGGACTGCTGGGCCGGCCGGGGTGCATCTTCGGGTCGTGGGCTACGGTGTTCGGGGACCGCTCGGGGCGCCGGGGTGGTGGGCTCCCTCGGGCGATCTCTCCTGGCTTCGGGTACTGTGGTCGTTGGCGGCTCTCTGCGGGGCCGCTCGGATTGGGCGATCAGCCGCTGAATCGTCTCCTCCATTCTCGACATCTTCGCTTTGAGCGACGCGTTCTCCTGCCGTAGTCTTTCCATCGCGTCGTCTCGCTGGCGCGACGCTTCTCGTTTCCGCTGCGGTGTCTTCGAGCGGCCGCGCCGCGACGCAGGTGCTCCGGCCACCGCCGCCGCCCAGGACACGCTATCGGCGCTTTTCCCGCGCTTTCCCGCGCTCGCGGAGCGGCTGGCGTGACGCTGGTTCCGCCCCCCGCCGCCTCGGCTGCTATCTCGTGGCTGATGGAATAGCGGCGGGAAGTTGCGTTCGCCGAATTGCTCCCCCTGTTGCAATGTCTGACCGTGCGCCGGCGTCACGCACTTCCTTTCCCATTGTCTCTTTTTCACCAAATATGGCGTTTTGAATCTGTTCTTACAGCGACTCGCTCCGGTGGGGTGCGGTCCCCCACATAACTTGCACTTTGGTCGACATTCTTCTCCGTGCGTCTCGCTCGGGTTGGACTTCCCGCACGCGAAACACACCCTCGTCTGCGGTCGGGGGCACACGTCTCTGCGATGACCCACTTGTCCGCACGTTCTGCACACCTCGTGGTGTTGCCTGTACAGGCTGCACCTCGTGAGCACCAGTCCGTATTTCGCCGTAGAAGGGACTCGATTCCCTTGAAACAACACTATAATCGTCGTAGACTTGCCGATCCTGTGGGCGTCGATCGCTAGGGGATTGAATTCGTTCACTATGTTTGCCCTGATTTCCTCGGGTGAGTCCTCCGCCGAGATGTTGCGGATCACCCCCTTTGCCGTATCGTCCGGTGCCGCGTTGTACGCGTACACCTCGTGCTCCTGTCCGTTCAACGTGACGGAGCGCATTTGGGCGTATGCCCTGGCTCGGCTCTCGTCGGGCGTACTGATCACTAAAATATTTTGCGCCGGGTTCGGGCAGACGGTGTCACTCCTCGCCACCGCCATCTCGAAACCCACCGCCGTCACCACGGCTCGCATTATGTCTGCTGCTCTCGCCCTACCGACCTGCAGACCGCCCCTCGGGCGCACCACTATCTTGTAGTCCTCCCGCGGAATGCTGCGCGGCATACGCGCCATTCTCGCCATCGTGGCATTAACCTTACGGGCAAACTGCGCCCTCGTGGGCTGAGACTTCAGCGCCATCGCGGCGGGCTTACCGGTGCTCACGAGGGGCTGCGATCCCTCTTCCCGGCCTCGGTAGTGCTTCCTCGACTGGAGCGTCCAGCCCGCGTGGTCGTCCGGCGAGAGATCCTCTCCCGGCACTACTACCGCCGTGCGTCCCTCCCGCAAGTCCAGGCGGGCTTGCGAGTCGTCGTCTCGTGGCTCCATCACGTCCATTTCCGCCTCCGGGTCGCCCTCCGGCGCCTCGAAGCCTTGGGCCGCGTCCATCATCCGTCCCCGCCGCCGCAGCAGCCGGGCGTGGCCGACCCCGTGCTAGGCCTCGGTTAGGCTTAGCATGCCGGCGCCGCTTCGGAACTTGAAGTCCTCGTAAAATCCGTAAACTCGCTCGGATTTTCCAAAATGAGGTATCCACAGGTTCCGGGCACTGAACTCAACACGATCGTAATGAAAAGGACTCACTGGGGTGCGATGGTCCGCCGAAAATCCGCGTAATCCACGGAGCCGAAGTGAGACACGTTCGCTCGCCTCGGCCGCTCGCAGCGCCCCCCCCCCCCCCCCCCCCCAGTATAGACTACAGCCCCTTTCAGAAGGAGTGTATGAAAGGTTGACTCTAATGGAAATAGATGATGCCCAGAGTTTAGGAAGTGACCATAAACGGATAACTTTGACTTTTGTAAAAATGGAAGGACAAAACCGGACAAAGCCGCCATGATGGGATGGCGCATTTGACGTTCTCGTCACTCCGCAGCCGATGCAGGTCTGGGCGCGCGCGCGCGCGCCAATAGCACCGCGGCCGCCTCGATACGTCGCGGAAGCCCTGACATCACCGTTTCGGTCGAAGCAAAGATGCTGTCATCATAGTTTCTTAGTAAGTTTACTGTAAGAAACTCTATGGCCGTCATGAGCTTGCTCGATGGCACGGATGAGCTTCCTCGTGCGCGCAAGGATTGAAATTGATATATGTTCTACTGAACAGTTACGGTTTAAACTTCCGAAGGGGTATCTCCATATACAAAGGAAGCTTTTTACATAGTTATCTGAGCTTTGAAATTTCGTGTCAGTGCTCCTTTGGCGGTTGCTGTGCGACCCCAGTTGCTCCTTCAGCACATGAACGCGTGCTCACCTGAGCATGTCGATAATCAACAAACTCTCGACAACCTTCTGATGTGAAAAAAAGGACAATGAAGATACTTGCCCGCTGCAATATGTAATCGCAATTAGCACATCGATTTAATATACGGAGGCACCGAGTATATCCCAGGGCGAACGGGTTTCGAGCCTAGAAAGTCGCCTCCTTGACAGGGTTGCTGCAGCAAGTAGTATTCGTTTGGTGCTGGTTTCAGGAGTTTATTCAATTTCTTCAGCAATTGTCAACAAAAGATGTTTTTTTTTTTAGAATTATGAAACTTACTGCAAATTGTTTATCCGAAACAAACCTTTTTTATTTTTATGCCGACTCCATCTTGAACAGTCGCTTCGTTTGTACTGCATAGTTATAAACGACTTACGTTTAGGAAACAGAACCGCGAGGAATCCTACCTTGCTTCGTTCTTATTTTCGATTTTGTGCGACAACGTGGCGTAGCGACCAACGTGGCAGGGAGCGTGCACGAGCTGGTATCCGCTGTACCGCACCCTGCAATGACGCCAAGTGCGCTTTATGTTTTGTACACTATACCTTCAGGACATGCGTCAGTCACTTCGACATTTCTCAATAGCAAAATTTTGCAGAAATCGATTGATTGATTTATTGATTGATTGATTGGTTGATTGATTGGTTGATTGGTTGATTGATTGTAGGGTTTAACGCGCCGACGCAACGCAGACGATGAGGCGCGCCGTAGTGGAGAGCTCCGGATTAATTTTGACCACCTGGAGATCTTTAACGTGCGCCGAAATCTCGTACACACGGGCGTTTTTGCTTTTCGCCTCCATCAGAAAGGCGGCCGCCGCGGCCGGGAATTGAACCCGCGACCTCGTGCTCAGCAGCACGACGCCTTAGCCACTGAACCACCGCGGCGGGTCATCCGCAGAAATTCAGAGAATTATCTAGTAATGCTTAGTATTCTTATGCCGCTTGTCTTGAGCGTGAGTTTTTTCCAGCCAAATTTTTTGGTTTTTCTTAATCCTTTCCGACTAATTATAGCCATTTACGCCATTATAACGCTAAGAAGTGGAACTTTCGGGAAATCTGCACTATTCTGAAAATGCAGGGCGTTACATGGTTCGCCATTTTCCGTAACTTTCTTAATATTTTTCTTATCTTCTTAGTGTTTCAACATTTCTTACTGCAATTACCTCATTTACGCTAATATAACGATTATAGGGGGAGCTTTTACAAAATCCACATTGTTATGGTAATGCCACGCGTTATACATTTTGCCTATTTCCGCACTTTTATTAAAACTTTTATTATTTGCTGAGCACGAAGTCGCGCGTTCAATTCCCGGCCGTGGCGGTCGCTTTTCTGATGGAGGCGAGAAGCAAAAACACCCCTGTGTATGAGATTTCGGCGCACGCTAAAGAACCCCAGTTGGTCAAAATTAATCCGGAGCCCTCCACTACGGCGCGCCTCATCGCCTGCGTTGCGTCGGCGCGTTAAAACCTTCAATCAATCAATCAATCAATCAATCAATCAATCAATCAATCAATCAATCAATCAATCAATCAATCAATCAATCAATCAATCAATCAATCAGTCAATCAATCAATCAATTAACGTTTATTATTGTTTATTATTTCAAAATTTCGTCCGACCAATTATCTCCATTTATGTTGTTATAAGGATTACATTTGGAACTTTCGCGAAATCTGCATTATTGTGGAAATGCAGGGCATCACACGGTTCGCTATTTTCCGTGATTATTATATATTTTTCTTATTTTTCTACATTTTTTTAAATTTCGTTCCATCAATTGTATCTATTTACGCTATTAAAACGATTACAGGTCGAACTTTCGCGAAATCTGCATTAATGCGAAAATGCCATGCGGTATACCTTTTGCCATTTTCCGTAATTTTTAATATTCTTCTTTATTTAGGGTTTTTCAAAATTTCGTCCGACCAATGATCTCCATTTACGTTATTATAACGATTGCATTTGGATATTTCACAAAATCTGCATTATTGTGGAAATGCAGGGCGTTACACAATTCGCCATTTTCCGTAATATTTTTTTATATTTTTCTTATTTTTGAGTTTTTCAAAATTTTGTGCGACCAGTTATCGCCATTTACGCCATTATAGCGATTACAGGTGTAATGTCGCGATATCTGCATTTTTGTGGAAATGCAGTGCTTTACACGGTCCTGACTGTGGGGGTACTCGGAAAAGAGTACTACACATTAAAATCTCAACCTAAATGTCCGTAAAGCTGCCGGTAATTCAATTTACGCGCTTCCTTTAATTGTATCCGATGGTACCAGCTCAGAGTAGGATCTTGCGATCCGAGTCGTTACGCTTCAGACTGCTTTTAACGGGTGTGGTGAAGCGGAGCAGAGAATTTTCATTGCCTGAGTCACTACTCTATTTCGACGCGCAAAAATTTGGCCAGAAACCAAACCTATGTGAAACGAAGGATGCCATACTGCCAAGGCTCTGGACAAAATGGAACGGTGGTAGTGTGCACTGAAATGTTGGCAGTGTGTTATCGGTTTTTTAGCAGCGGAGCTGTTTAGGGTGCCCGTCGCGCCAGGCAAAGGCACCCCGCTAATCTGACTGATGGCGCCATCACCTTGACGGCCGTCCAGAGCGCAACCTCGGCTCATCAGGGATTTATACACACACCCCTAACACCCCCTCAAAGAAAGATTTAGACACCCCCCCCCCCCAAAAAAAAAAACACCCTGCAGGGATTTATGCAGGGATTTATGCTTTTGGTTCGATTTTTGTAATTACTCGACCAATAGGTAATAAAAACCGAAAGCGAGAAATTTAGTGTCAGTACTCCTTTAACAACGGAACTACGTCTGTCCTTTTCCAATTCAATGGCACGAGAAACTGGACGGCTGCTCAGCAGGACGAGCGGGATCATCGTTCCGTTCCATAGTAACGTAAGCAGCTTATCAGGATCACAATGCAGGCAAAAATGACTGCGGCTCAGCTCAGCTAACCTTGGATATGCAAAGCAAAAGCTTGGCTTAGTCTGGTTGAGTCATGGTTTCGCTTGGTTAAACCTTTGATTTAGCTGTATTTCCGTCCACGTCTCAAAGCCGTTCGGTTCCGTGCAACGCTCACAGAAGCAGGCCGGGCGAACGCGGCGTTCATTCATTGCGAACGCACCGTTCCTTTTCGCCTGGCGCGAGACGAGTCACGTTGCCCGAAACGACCCGGCGCCGCATGCATGGGAGGCTGCATGTGAGGGTGGTTGGCTGTCTCTACCACAGCGGCGGTGGCGACCGCTGTCGGCGCCCGCAGGCGGCAACAGCGGGCCCGGCGAATCGCGCGATGCGCTTCGAGAGGTGTGTCGCCGGGGGTGTGTCTCCGGTCAAAAGGTCATTTGCGCATCCTCCACTAAATCGTTGGACGAAAGTAGTAAAGCTTTGCTTTAATATAAACATGCGACATTTTAAAAACCTATCAGCGTGGGGTAGACGTCGAGCCACATTGCATGACCGGTGCTACTAGAACCAGCGGTGCGTCACTGACCTCATGGACATGTCGTCGTCTTCTCCTCCCCAGCCCCAGAAAAGATTGGAGTAGCCGTTCAATCTCTCCATGTGCTGCCTTCGCAAAGCGGTTACTCCACCGAAGATTGTGGTGTACGAGGGCCTGTTGAGAAAGATTAAGCGCGACAAGAACAGCACAAAAGTCAGAAGGCTTTACCAAGAACCTTGTTTCCTGGAAGGTTTAACAGTGCAATACTGCTATGCATGGGACTATATAAGCCGACGTCGAGGCGTATATGTAACCAGAGGCGTATATAAGCCGACGTTGCTTGGGAGCGCATGTATGTGCTGAGTCTAACAAATTTTGAGGTGGTTCTTTAGTCATTCGCTTACATGTTTTAGACTTTCATATGTACCAAGACATGTCGTCGCCGGGAACGTGTGGTGACAGGGTCGTTCTCTTTTCGCGTGATTTGTCGTCGTGATGTGGAAGCATATAAGTTCCGCCCCATTCCTTCCATCAGCTTTTCCAGCCGTGAGCGGAGTGCGGGATTCATAAGCAAACGTTAAATAACGGCCCAAACGGAACGCAGAAAGTCAGGTGACTCCATCCCAAAAGCGATGCTGTGGCGCGGAATACCGCAGCAGCGGATGTCGCGCGCCACCGGATGTTCTTGCAGACGTCACCGAGAAAGAGAGACATCATGCGCAGTTGCTTGCGTGGTGCGAGGAGGCGGACGAATCGCGGCGCGGGCGAGAATGCTCAGTTTTGGTTTGCAATAACTTCTCTAGCTAATACTCGTCGCTTTAACAAAATTCTTGAAGGAAGTGATTGCTAAGGCATTGATTCACCGGAAAATGAGAACATTCATGTATCGGTAAAATCTCTTTCAGTGACCCCTTAAAAACAAACTTCTAGATGAGTGGGCATACTGAACATTAACTTCGTAAAGTTCCTTCTGCCTGTACTTTTTTTCAGTACTACTATTGCTGATCACCTTGTAGAGAGGAGACGTCGATGCTATGTATGAGTTTGATGCATCGCTTGCGACAGAAAAACAACGACCGGTAGCCGTTCGGTGATGAACGGCTACCGGTGGGCTCGGTGGCTGTGCTTCAGCGCAGACCACTAATCTGTTGCATTTCGCCATGCAGGTGCACAGTTTCTTCACCGGACTTCTTTTGCCCGCAATTCTGGCCTTCCCCCAAGCTACAGCGATCGCAGCAAACCGTTACAGCACACCCGGCGCGGGCCCCTGGCCTGCTCCGTCCACGACCGATTCATCGTGCCCAACAACGCCGCCACTACCCTCTTTGGTTCCCGATTCACCTTGGAAAGCGCCATCGTCAGCACCATCATCCGCCACGTCAGCTATAAAACCTCCCCTGTCGTCCCCCGCGCTCAGTGGGCTCGGTGGCTGTGCTTCAGCGCAGACCTGGCGCAGACCACTAATCCGTTGCATTTCGCCATGCAGGTTAGTTGACTGTATCGTCCTTTTGGAAAAAAATCTTGCAATTACTTTCTTATACAGCTACCGAGCCCACGGTGTTGCGCTACAATTGTTGTCGAATGTGTTCATGCCATGCAGTCTCTATTACTTTTGGCGGGAGATATTGAATCTAACCCTGGCCTTTCCAGTATTGAGGACGTAATGAACGAGCTAGGGAAGCTATCGGCTGGCCAGTCGAAGCTGATTACCGATATACTAGACATTAAAAACCAGCTACTTACAACAGACAAAACCCTATCGGACCAAAATAAACGCATGAGTGATTTAGAAGGACATTATCAAGCCATTTCAACCATCCGAATCGACCTGGGCACTATATAAAAACAGACACCACTGGAATGGCTAACCAGATCGTCCGTCTTGATACACAGATGGATGATACCGAAAACAGATCACGTCAGAATAATCTAATACTTTATAACATTTCCCACCCAAACCCTAAAGAAACATTCGCAGAATCTGAAGAAATCGTCATCCGCCATTGTAATGATGACTTGAAGTTTGCCGTTGACCCTAATCACATTGAACGCGCGCATCGCCTAGGACACCATACAGGAAGCCATTGATTGATTGATTGTGGGTTTAACGCGCCGACGCAACGCAGGCGATGAGGCGCGCCGTAGTGGAAGACTCCGGATTAATTTTGACCACCTGGGGATCTTTAACGTGCGCCGAAATCTCGAACACACGGGCGTTTTTGCTTTTCTCCTCCATCAGAAAAGCGGCCGCCGCGGCCGGGAATCGAACCCGCGACCTCGTGCTCAGCAGCGCAACGCCTTAGCCACTGAGCCACCGCGGCGGGTTACAGGAAGCCATAATCGGCCCCTTATTGTACAATTCAATCAATTCCAAACTAAAGAATATCTTCTTTCTAATGGCCCGAAATTTAAGGGAAGCAATTTCAGTGGCGGTGAAGATTTCTCTCAGCCAGTTAGAGTTGCTCGTAAGAACCTTATCGCCTTCGCTAAATCAAAATCCACGTCCCACTCTCTGCGCTTCAAAACATTGCACATTGGTACCAAACACTACGTGTATGACCACTCCACAGACTCTGTTAATTAAGGAAACGTTGTAGCAATTGCCCCGTCATCAAAATGCGCCTCACCGCCCTCAATCCGCCCCTCGATCAAACTTATTGCTCTCTGCTATCTATACTAACATACGCAGATTTACTAGTTCCAAAATGTGACATTATTTCTAATCTGGTTTTGTCATCTGGTAGCAACCTTCTGATATTAATGGAAACATGGCTTACTAGTGACGTGCTGACGGCGAGGTACTCGCTGACCTACCAAATTTTCGACTGTTTCGAAACGATCGCAGGGACATGAGGAGCGAAGGAGTTCTTGTCGCTGTCAGTCACAGCATATCCTGTTCTTCTATAAACATTGTGTCCGACCTTGAAATCCTGTGGCTTAAATGCCATGCCGCACCGCACTCAGTTTTACTAGGCGTTTGCTATAGGCCCCCTCACAGTACTCAACACATCTCTTCTAAGATCATTAATATTCTAAGCGAAATAACGACCAGATACTCTAATATGCATGTAATCCTGTTTGGCGATCTTAATTTTCCTAATATTGATTCGTCAAGCCAGCCTGCACCAGGAACCAACCCGCGTTACCGGTGACTGCCAAAACATTCTAGAGCTTATATTAACAAGCCATCCCCAGTGTGGGGCCTCCATTGTGTACCTTCTTGGAATCAGTGATCATAAAGTCATTCATGTTGACTTCGTAATTAAGCCCGTTTTGGTCCCGACCTTAAGAAACACTATTCGTTTGTATGATAAAGGAAATTACGAATCAATTAACTGAACTACCAAATTTTTACTCCAATTTTGAATTACAATTCCGCCCAACACCTGGTTCAAGAAAACACTGAAACGATTAGAAAACAAGAAAAAACGCTCCTTCCGCGCAGCCAAGTAACACCCCTGATGCATGGAACAAGTAGAAAACAGCCGAGTCTGCTTATCTGCAAGCCATACGTCACGCCAAACTCTCATTCTTTCATTCTGACGTACCGAACATGCTTAAGAACAACCCCCGAAAATTCTGGCAAGTCTTAAACCAACAGGACACGCGCATTATTCTCCTATCAAATGAGTCAGGTGATGCCCTAAGTGACGCGGAATGGGCACACGTGTTTAACGCCGCCTTCGCATCAGTTTTCACCCAAGAAACTGATTTGTCATTTACCATTTCTGATGCGAACTTTGAATGTACCATGCCAGCAATTACATTTTTTCCCAGCGGCATTTCATCTCTAATAGGCAAATTCAAACTTTCTTCTTCAGCTGGTGTAGACCATATTACGTCCAAACTTCTGAAAAATGCTAAACATATCTGTGCAGCATATCTGTGTCTACTGTTTTCACAATCAGTTTCAACGGGAATGCTGCCTCCAGATTGGAAGCACGGAAAGGTCGTTCCAGTCCACAAATCGGGTAGCAAACACTCCCCATTAAATTATCACCCCATTTCATTAACCCGCGTACCCTTCAAAATCCTTGAGCATATCATCTACACACATATCATGGACTTGCTTGATTCCCAACAATTTTTTTCATCCCGCGCAGCATGGCTTTAGGAAAGGGTTTTCGTGTGGATTCAGCTATACTCGGTTACAACTCAAGAACGGCACCACCTCATGTAGTGTATCACTCCGCCAAAGCGCCGGACCCGTGACGTCAGTGCGCGCGCGTAAGGGGTTGCTATGAATGCGTGATATGGTCTGCCTTGTCTCACGCAGTTTGTTTGTCGTCACTGGAGTCGTTTATAAGCATATTAAGTCCAAAAATCGCGGAAACGGCTCACGCCATGTTCAAAATATTCCCAGTAACGCCCTACTTCCGCCGCACGGAGAAACCTCCGGCTATGGTGATAAGGCACAGCGGCAACTTCCGGTGCCGTTCTTAAGTTGTCACCGAGTATAGCTATGTTCACGACCTGCATGTTAACCTCGACTCTAACCTTCAGACTGACGCCATCTTCCTCGATTTCGCAAAAGCATTTGACAAAGTTTCTCATGAGCGTCTACTACTAAAACTGGCCGCGGTACATTTAAATGCCGACATATTAGCATGGATTAGAGAAATATAAAGTAACCGTTCGCAGTAAGTTTCCGTCAACAATAAAATCTCTAACCTTACCCCGGTAATCTCAGGTGTTCCTCAAGGGTCCGTCCTAGGTCCACTTCTGTTTTTGATTTACATTAATGACCTACCAAGCATTTATCTTCTAACATACGCCTACTTTCAGACGACTGCATTATTTATCGTAAAATAAACACCGTTTCCGAAAACACGTCTCTTCAAACTGACTTACGAAGCGTGCAAGAATGGTGTAACCTTTGGCCAATGGAACTAAACCCTAACAAATGTAGAACTGTTTCCTTCCACCGTCGTCAAAATCCGATTCTATTCCCTTACCAAACTGCTGACACAAACCTCGAACTAGTTCCTTCCTATAAATATCTCGGAGTAATCCCTTGTAGCGATTTAACTTGAGCAACGAACATTACGCACATCATTGCATCTGCCAACAAAACACTCGGGTTCTTAAAACGCCATTTGCGTCACGCCCCTAGCAATGTCAAATTACTAGCTTATCAAACTCTCTTTAGGTCAAAGTTAGAATACGCATCAGCCATTGGAACCCACATCAAGTATATCTTATCAATCAACTCGAGTCGCTTCAAAATTGAGCCACATGATTTACTCATTCAAAGTACTCTTATGACGTCAGCATATCTGCACTGAAAACAGAGTCTGGCCTATCATTGCTTGCATCTCGTCGCCGCATTCCCAGTCTTTGCCTTTTTCACAAGTTCTTTTACAGCTCACTCGGCGGGCCACTATATCTTCTCCCTCCGGCACGCATCTCCCATCGCACCGGTCACCCGCGACAAGTTGCGCGCCCGCCTACGCGCACCGTCACTTTTTCGTCTTCATTCTTTTCTCGTGCAGCAACGGACTGGAACGGCCTTTCTAACCCTTTGCGACACGCATTAGCATGTAGCCGTGAGAAAAATTTGAAACTAGCTGTGCATGTTTTTGATAACCAAAATTTCAGTTGAAAACCATAAACAACTCGATCTCATAAGTAATTGATAGGCCAGGTCCTAATCTATCAAGATGTTATCGTAAACGTGACCACCGTTTCCGAACCATTGCCTCAATAGTAAACGTATACACATTATCGTAATCTGTAGCCCTCATATATTGAGATAACAGCTTCAGTTTTGGTTTGATAAACGTTTTAACTAGATAGAGAACATAAAACCAAGAACACATACTTGACGTGCCGAGCATTTGGCGTGTCAAGTAGGTGTTCTTGTACCACTCAGTAGGTGTTCTTGAGCCCCACTTGAACCGCTCAGCCAGCAATTTGCACCTCCCACCGTAGAGCGGGAAATGCGAACGCTGGTTTTTTTGTTCAAGTGGATATGAAGACAATTGTAACCCCCAAAAATGCTCTTAAAAGTCGCGTGTACAATTGTACACGCCGTGTAGCAAAGAGCTAATGAAATCACCGCCATAACATGTCCTTCCACCTTTTTGAACACCGTAACGAATTACCTTGCGTTGTAATAAAATATGGCTTTCACATTTGCATGTATGTATACCCACCCCTTTTGTAATACCCCTTCAATTGGGTCTTTAAGGAAATGAAATGAAATGAGATACAATGAACGTGATAAAAATAACTTACCTCGTAGTCGTTATCTGGCGACCGATAGAAAAAGAACTACTATAGTCGTTATGGGGTTCTTCTCCTCTCCGCCCGCGATCCTGAAATTTCCCAGAGGAGGGCCAGTTTCCCCCTTCCTCCCTTTGCGTACGCCAGTGAGAAGGCTTCCATGGATTTACGCTGGAAACCGCCGTTAATTGTGCCGACATGGTCCAAAAGTTATGAGCGCTGCTTTAGACTTATACGGGGGAGTCGGGATGCCTGTTTGCAGCCCGCACTTTAGCGTCATCCTGCAGAGGTTCAGGATAGTTTGACATCAGCTTAAAATATCATCTACCTGTAGCCAACGAAGGCTTTTTTTTTCTGCCCTTCTTTTTTCAATGAGGCATCAAAACATATCACAGCAGCTTAATCCGCTTGAATTTTTCAAACGAAAAAAACAAAAGGTAGTAGAGAGGTGTCACATGCGTACTTATAGCGCTGAGCGTCGAGGCAGATAGACAGGTGGTAGGGGTTCTCCCGGCATGCGTAGATGTTCTTGTCGTAATTCGGTATGAGGTCCACATCGTGAAACACGAAGCAGTCATAGTCATATTCCTTTTTGGGGATCTCGAATCCGATGTTGAGGAGCTTGGCGCGATTGAAGTCTCCCTGGCCGCTCTGGATCCGAGAGAACAGACAAGCCCGGTCTTAGGTGTTTGCGCGCAGGAAGGCGGTGTCTTTTCCAGATGACCGGCATGCTTTCTGGAGGAGTGGTTCGTTGCTTTAACTCTGTGGTTTCTTTCTTTTTATTTATTTATTTATTTATTTATTTATTTATTTATTTATTTATTTATTTATTTATTTATTTATTTATTTATTTATTTATTTATTTATTTATTTATTTATTTATTTATTTATTTATTTATTTATTTATTTATTTATTTATTTATTTATTTGTTTGTTTGTTTGTTTGTTTGTTTGAAAATGTTGTATTTGTTTTGGCTGGGCGTTTTCGTTCGCTCATGTCTTCTCCCACTGGCTACCCTTTAAAATGGCGTTTTAGAGAAGGCAAAATTGCTGAAAAGAAACTGCTAACGCGTGCTCTGACTTTCAGCACAGCCGCACCCACAACTACTCCCCTCACCCTTCAAAAGAAAAATCAAAGCCCACTGTTCCACCGCAAACAGCACACACTGGCGCGTTATGTAGGAAGCCTGTACGACCAATTCAGTGGTTCGCTTCAGGTGTCACGCTCAGATACATGGGAAGCGCCCAGACATTGTCGGTGTGACGTCATTGACTTCGCCCCACATGGTAGCTTCCACAAATGAGTACGCATCTGTGGGCACTTCTATAAGGGCCACGCTATTGAATCATTATCTGGCCGCATGCGGCAAAGGTCGCCTTTCCAGACCTGTTCGATGACGTAGATGGCGTAGTCGAGCTCCTGCTTTCGCAGGAACTGGTGCATGTGGTGCAGGAAGACGCGCAGGTTCTGCAGCCTGTCCCTGTAGGGCACGATGATGGCCACGCGGTGGCGGGCAACGCAGTGGCTCGGAGACCAGCGTCCTCCGGGTTTGACGTCCGGGAACAGCGCCTCTAGGGAGCGCAGGTCGGGGACCTCCCTCACCACGGGAACCTTGCCGACTGGGCAGGTGCAAGGGAGAAGGGTGACTTTGAGGCCTTTGCGTAAATGGAGGCAATAGAGGGTAAAGCGCCACAACATCTAAGAAGTTTACCCCGCACTGGCAGTGCATTAAGGTTGTCGGAAAAGAGAGCAAGCCTTTGAGACCACTGCCTGAAGAACAGTTTTCTACCTGAGCCTGTGGACAGTGACTGCTTTGGTGTTTTATTGTTCAATAAACGATTATACTTGATCCACAGCCTATCTTACAGTGATCAGCGCGTCTTGCGCGTGGTGTGTAACTGCAAAATTAGAAAGCAGGGCCAAGAAATCGTACATGTCCTGATCAAGGTGGTGCTACCCCATATTTTTGACGTACAGCTGCTTAAAGGGACCCTGCAACACTTTCTTCAACTTTTTTTTTTAAATCTTAAGCGCTTGCAGAACGTAGTTATCCAACACACCCAGTACTTAGATTAGGGGGTCGCAAAGTACCTCGGCCAAAAATTACTGCTATATGCTCATCATATAACAGGAAAACTCGCTCAAAGGATTTTTCTCTCTTTCCCGGTCTTGACGTTCTTCGACCGCTCGAATTACGTCACTAAGGCCATGTAGCGGCTGTTGGCCGGTTTTCCTTCAGTTGCAGCAATGAACGCTTTTCGACAACAACTATAAAAACAAAGCCACAAAAACAAATCAGAAACGGAAGGCGTATCTGGTACGACGAGCAAATCCCGCAGTGCCGCTCTGTGCTCGATAACTATAGCTTTCGCAAGGCTTCCAGACGCGAAGGAAAGAGTGAAAGAGTTTATCGAAAGTTTTGCAGGGTCCCTTTAAATAATGGTTCCCTAAGGACGATATTCCAAACGATACACCCAAAAGTTGGGGCTCGAAAGCGAAAAAAAAAAAAAAAACATCCGTAGCTTTGTGTCACGGGTTTGGATGCGAGTAGGCAACTGAGGGAATGACCCTGTAGGTATTCCATTGCCCTGGCCTTGCTTAGTTCCCAGTTTAAATATGTATCATATAGCGACAGTGGCCATGGCTTCAGTGTGTCAGTTAGCCTCACTAAATAAAGGCTTAGCTTATTTAGTGACGCTAGTGTCAGCACAGGCGTAGCCAGAAATTTTGGTCGGGGGCGGGGCTGAGATTGCACCTCGACCTCGTCTATAGGATTTTTCAATTGGGATTAACAATATGTATTTTGATGCATAACTATTACCATAAACTATTAAATGAAAATTATAACTATTAACCGAAAATACGTGAATAATAACTGTGAAGAATAAAAAGATAAAATATTTCATAAACACTTATTCGCGTATTACGGGGATTGTGGCAAAACGGCTATCCCTGCTTGCAATTATCCTATCTTCCGCGTAAGAAGAAATAGCACTTAAAGAAAGATGTAAATGTAGAACAAATATAAACATATATTGCTAACAAACATGGAAGCAAAAAACATGAAAGTCAGGCCGGGTTCAGACTGTTGTCGCTACTGTCGTAATATCTTTAAATAATGACGTCATTTGGCATCTCAGCCAACCGAACTACACGAAACGGCGTTTTTTTTTACGTCCATCGCGCACGATATGGCTGTTACGCCGGTAGTCTGAACATAGCCTTAAGAACTAATTCTTGTAAAACTAACAAATCATGGAGCGGACATAAGAAACGTGAAAAGCGCGAAACAAACTACTTGAGGGTGAACGTTTTATTTTAATGTCGCTTTCTTTCTCATTATTTTTTCTTTTTTCATTTTTACGCACATCCGACGTTTAGGGAGAAAACTTAACGCTTCTGTCTTTTATGCCGATATATTACTTAGGAGCAGCTTGTCAACCTTTGCGTACTGCGGATAATGGCCCCAAAATTAGTCACGAAAATACGTCAAAAGGTAAAGTTGGGGTGAAATAAGCGAGAATATTATTTTCGGTCAGGGCAACAAAAGTGTCACTGGCAACAAAGTGTACATTAAAAGAGAAAGCCAGTTCTACGTGGAACGAATTCACCAGCGAATTCGCTGCTGCGGCGCAGCTCATGCGGCAGAACGACCTATTTTAACACGAAAGTGTTTTATTCTGAGATACACCAAGATTTCAGTGACGTCATATCCGTCACGGAAATGACGCCAGTACAACGAAGCACGCGGCCTGTAAAAGGTGCACCCCTGCACACAGGGTCTTCTTGCGGGGACGCAACCTTTAGTGCTAAAGAGTACGTTATACTTAGGGTTGTTCGTTTTCGGGTTTTATATTTTAACACGGAAGTGTTTTATGCCGGGATACACCAAGATTTCACTGACGTCATCTCCGTCTCGGAAATGACGCCAGTACACCTTTGCCGAAACGACCCGCCAGCTAGACGTCGCTCGCCAAGCCCACCCACAAGACAGCCGCCGACCCGCAGATCATGCTCAGCGGCATATTTCGCTGCACGTTTCACTTTCGTGTTTTACCTATTCCTATGACAGAGGAATCAACTACATGCACTTCTTTGTAGAGATCGTTTTGCCGCACGAATGGCGCCGGAACAGCAAATGCGCAGGTAACTTAGTTCGCGACATGTAGAAGTCCGAAGGTGTTAGCGCACTTGTTTCCGGAAACTGCCCTGGCTGCATGGAGGTACTGAATCAGCCAGGCTTGCGGTTGTGCCCGCGAATCTCCCCATACTTTGTTCTGAGCAACGACTCTCCATCGCGTCGCGGAGCTCGAGCTCGCAGCCCGTAGATGAAGGCCTTGCCTAGGAATTAGGCATGCCAGGGGGGAACCCGCCCAGCAAGGGAGAGTAGGTGCGCTTTCCGGACAGGATTTCTGTGGTTCTAGACAAAACCGCAGGATGGTTTTCGGCGCAGGTGGTTGCGTTGGTCGCCGTGCATGACAAGGCGACAAAGCCCCCCCCCCCCCCCCCCCCCCCCCGCTCCATCGCTGCGCTCCTGCAGTGACGGCTTTTATTTTTAATAGGGAAGCGTTAACCCGGTGGGTCGAAAATCCTGCTTCGTAGCGGCCAAGAGACGGCAAAGAAAATTGCCGCCGAATGTACCAAGGAGTGCTCGGCTGCTTTAAGAATAAGCAACAACAGGCGAATGCTCGAATTGACGCCAAAGTTCTCACGGAATCGCCTGCACGCAATGAAAAGAAAAGATAGTCACGCAAATTTTGATCTCGCTGAGAGTCCATCGCGGGGCTTTCAGAATGCGAGGCGAGCAGGCTGCCAACCTCACCACTGATCGCTCAGAGAACTAACGGCTGACTTAGTGAATGCATAGTGACCTCCGGGTTAGAAAAGAGGGTTATAGACATGGGCTGAGGTGAGCTATATGAGCATTGTAAAACAGAAGCAGAGTTACGCGAGTGGGAAAGCACGTCTTCACTAAATATTCTCAATGCTTCGCGATGCGAACGCGGACATGTGTCGAGTCGTATAGTAACGAAGCGAAGGAGAAAATGAGGCGGAGGGGAAATGATGATGACGATAATTAGAGAATACCTTTGACAATAGGACGCATAATAATAAGAGGTCCGGTTCGGCAATCGGACACTAATATGGCTTCGCGTTCACTACATCAGAAGGAGTGCTTAGGTTTCCTCGTAACTTTTCGCGGTATCTACAAGCCATCATGAATTGTTTGCCGTACTTGTTAATATAAAATTAGGCCACAAAAGTTGAACTCGAAATCCGCCGCTATGGCTTACCCTACTGAGTGCTTACGAGTTATGCGGCGGAAGCCTTGGGGCCTGATCTCAATAGCCTGAGCTTTCGAACTCGCAAAAACACTTACGTTAATTGGCCCATTGTGAGCAAACCCAGCCGCAACAGAAAACGGCGACATCTGGTGAATCCTCGGCTACCTCGGCGGTGCAGCGCCAGCGTTCATAGGAGCTGCACATCCGGAATACTTCTAGATGGCGCAAGCTGGCGCAAGCGCGTCGGTTAAACGTGGGCAAGGAACGTAAGGCGCAGAAAGACGGCGCTCTGCGTGCGATTGCGCTAGACATGGTGGAAAGAAAAGCTCACGAGAGGCCCTGACGCCACTTCTACTGAAGGCGGAAACGTCATTTTTGGAGGCTGCCCTTTTAACACGAAGGTGTTTTATTCCGGGGTACACAAACATCACCCACGTCATATCCGTCGCGGAAATGGCATCACCAGAAAAGGTTCCATTGACGCGTCGGCACCAGGATTCGAGCCCACGATCACTCTGGCCGCGACTGGAGGAGATAGTGGAGTAAAAACTTTATTAGAGCACCCAAGAGCGAGTCAAGGGGAGGCTACCTTGTTAGGGGCGCCAGTGAGAGCGACCAGTGCTCAGCCCTCCAGTGAGGGGGATGTCGTTGTCCCAGGCACTGTCAAACCCAAGTACCGGTGGTGTACGGTATTATCCTGGGCGGTGCCATGGGTAATCCCCTCTGGACGGCGAGCCGGCCTCTGTTGGTCTAGTGCATTGTTGAGTAGTCTAGTGGCCCGGGCTTGTGTATCGTAGTCTTCGCTTCTCATTGCAGCTTCAAACTGCGGTGGGAACGTCGTAGTGTTGCTAGTAGGAGGCTGGCAGTTCCATAGTAGATGTACCAGGGTAGCTCGTGCTTCTTGGCATAGACGACAGATGTCCGTGGCGTACACCTCGGGGCAAACGTACCGGGCAAGGGCTGGGGTAAGAACAGAGTGAGTTTGCAGTTGACGAAAGAGGACCGCCTCCGTACGGGTTAGACCAGGGTGTGGGGGAGGCATAGATCTTCTACTGTTGCGGTACCATTGTGAAATTTCACTGTAGGCTAACAGGGGTTCCTTGCCCATGTCGTATGACTCCGAGGCGTCAGTGCAGTCGTTCCCTGCCGTGCGGCAAGCTAGATCTCGCACTGCAGAGTGGACTGTCTCATTATGATTAGGGTTGCCCTTCCCCGAGATATCAAGTCCCATGTGTAGATGGCACGATCACTGGCTCGCACACCGCGAAGGATACGAGCAGCTTCCGCACACACTGTGTTTCTGGCGTAGTGGAGGATTGCAGTCTTGGAGTCGCTGAGGACCGTTGTACACCGGGGATCTGTGATGGCCAGGGCGATGGCGACTTCTGCCTGGGCGATTGTAGATACTCGGACGCCGGCTGCTGATTGAAGTACTCCCGTAGTGGCAGGCATCGTTGCGGCAACGTACATATTGTGCTGCAGATGGGTTGCATCGACATACACTGCTCCGTTGTCCCGTGCATGGAGGTCGATCAAGGTTTTCGCCCTCGCGAGCCGTCGTTCCCGATTATGCTCAGGATGCATGTTGCGGGGTAGTGGTGATACGACGAGGCGCTGTCGAAGTGTATCTGGTAGACTTTTGTTCTTGAGCTCTGGGTCGCTTGAAGGTGTAAGGCCGGCTCTTTGTAGTATGTAACGTCCCGTTCGTGTTGCAGACAGTCGTTCCAGTTGAGCGACGCGTTGTGCTTCAGCTATTTCATCTAGGGTATTGTGTACCCCTAGAGCAAGAAGCCTTTCGGTGCTCGCACTTTGTAGGAGACCCAATGCGATCTTGTAGACTTTACGGATAGTAGCATTGATGCGGTCTTGCTCTTGTTTGCGCCAGTTGTGAAAGGCAGCAACATAGGCGATATGGCTGATAGCAAAGGATTGAATGAGGCGTAGGAGACTCTTCTCCTTCATGCCTGCCCTTCTATTAGAAACACGCCGGATCAGTTGTGACGCTGAGACTGCCTTGGCCGCAATCTTGGTCACTGTTGCTCCGTTGCCACAACCTCGTTCAAGGAGCATTCCTAGTATCCTGATCTTGGACACTTCAGGAATAAGTTGCCCTTCTTTCGTATGCACTTGGATGTTGTGTGCATAGTCCCTTTTACGTCGGCCGGAAGGCGGAATGATCAGTAGCTCAGACTTGGACGGGGAGCATTTGAGGCCCGTACCGGCCAGCTGCTCCTCTATCACATTGACAGCTTCCTGTAGCGTTTCTTCAATGTGGCCATCACTACCTCCTGTCACCCACAGGGTAACATCGTCAGCGTATATGGTGTGCCGGACGTCTTTCACTTGTTCTAGGCGGTTGGCTACGCCGATCATAACTAGATTAAAGAGTAGCGGAGAGATAACGGAGCCTTGCGGTGTTCCCACACTGCCCAGTTGTTTCTCCGGTAACTCTAGTTGGCCTGCACAGATCTGGGTGTATCTTCCCGTGAGGAAATCTCTTATGTAGTTGTAGGATCGCTGACCCATGTTGAGGTTGGTCACTTGTTGGAGGATCGCGGAATGCTGAACTTTGTCGAAAGCATTTTGTATATCGAGTCCGAGAATTGCTCGATTATCCCGGGTAGTGGTGTTGTCGACAATTTCCCGCTTGAGGAGTAACATGGCATCCTGGGTGCTAAGCTTTTCACGGAATCCCACCATAGTGTTTGGGTAGAGTGCATTGTCCTCTAGATACCGTTGCCAGCGATTCATAAGAACATCTTCTAAGACCTTGCCAATACACGAGGTAAGGGAAATGGGACGTAGGTGTTCGATGCTGGGCGGCTTACCCGGTTTCGGGATCAGGACGGTCCTAGCAGTCTTCCATTGGCGAGGAAGTCGGCCTGTGCTCCAGCAGACGTTGAAATATCTCGCAAGGGCGTCAATTGCAGCATCGTTGAGATTTTTGAGTGCCTTGTTTGATACCCGGTCAGGACCGGCTGCCGACTTACAGTTCAGGGTTAGTAATGCAGCCCGAACTTCCCATGTTTCAATGTCTCGGTCTAGGTCGGCGTTATCCATTCCGGCGTATTCCGGGTGGTCGTGGGTGGGTGTTACGGGTAAGTACTTTTCATCCAGTCTTCTCTCTACTTCGCTTTTCCCCATGGCCACCAATGCTCTGTGGAGGATACGTTGTAACGTGTTGTGATGATGACTCTTTGTCTTGGTGTTATCGAGAAGATGCCGGAGCAAGTTCCAAGTCTTACTCTTATGAAGTTGCCCGTCTGCCTCCGCACACAGCTCGTGCCACTGTTGCGCACATAACACCTTACAGTGGGCTTCGATTTGTCGATTGAGAGTTGCCACCTTTTTTCGGAGGCGACGGTTCAGACGTTGCTTCTGCCATCTAGCCTTGACGGATTTCTTAGCTTCCAATAAATGCGCCAGGTGACTATCTAGTTGGGGGATATCTTCCGCAGTCTCTATTTCTTGCGTGACTTCCTTGGTCGTTTGGACTACAGCAGCCGCCCAAGCCTCAATGTCATCTATCTCCATTCTTTCTGTGGGTAGAGATTTCCGGAAAGCTATCCAATCCGTATGGGTGTGTTTATGGACTTCCGGCGTCTTTTCAGAGAGGGGAACGGTGATTTCGAGGACATAATGATCACTGCCTAAGTCCTCATGGGTGTTTCTCCATCGGATAGGCCGCTGAGTGTCCGGCGCACTGACAAGTGTTAGGTCAGTGGTCGTGTCTCTTGAGATCGAAGTGCCACATCGAGTGGGATCGGTTGGGTCCGTGATCATATGGAGACCGACTTCGGTTCCATCCTCTATGAGGTAACGGCCTTTGGGCGTAGACGTTGGATAGCCCCAGTCTTGATGTGGAGCGTTGAAGTCTCCGCCGATGATGAGTGTGTTGTCGTTTGCGAGCCTCGATGCCTTGTGTAACAGCGAGCGAAAACGTTGCTGCCGGTGCTTAGGGTTACTATACAGTGTTACGAGGAAAGTGCTTCTGCGCTGTTTCTTCCCGGTGATGACCTCTATAGCACAATGCTCGATAGCGCTGCGTTCTAAGAGTTCATGTTCGACAAACGTGATGCCTTTACGGACAAATATGGAAACTCCGCGCCCAACTCCTCGTGCTTCCGCTCTTGCACTAGGTGGGCTAGCGTGCGTGCGGTAGCCAGAGAGCTTGGGTGCAATTTCGCTATGCGTTTCCTGTACCATTATAATGTCCGGTTTGCGGGCAAGCGTTGTGAGGTGCTGTTGCAGGAGTGCTTTTTTACTCGGGTAACCATTGCAATTCCACTGCCAAATGAGGAGATCTTTTACTGTGGAGGCCATGATGGGTATTGCACCGGGGGTGGAACTTGGGGTAAAGGCATTGTCGACTGTCCCAGGGTTGTAAGACCCGAAGGTATTATAGATGGTGGTGCTGCGTGCTCAAGTTGGGACTCTTGAAGAGGAACAAGAGTGTTAAGCTGGGCTTGCATCCGTAGCAGCATAGTCTGAATCTGTTGGAAATGGTCAGTAGTCTCCTTTGTAAATGCTTGGAATCTATCCTCAAGAGCTGTGACACGCGCCTCAAGCTTGTCCTGTCGTGCTTGCCATTTCTTTTCCTTTAGCGTGGAAGAGAGCTCCATCGCCCTCTTCTTGTTAGTCGGCTCATTGTCTCCTTGCGAGGTACTAGGCGTTACTGCCGTTGGTGTAGGAATCGGGGCAGGGGTGGGAGGTGCCTGCTGGGAGCGCTGCTGCATTGAGATTAGTTGATTCATCTTCTCTTGAATATCCCTGTTAATTTGCTCCAGGCTTTTAATTTTCTGCTTCATCTGCTCGTTCTCAGTTCGAAGGGCCTTCAAAGTCGCCGATTCCTGGGTGGGATGATATACTTGCATCGCAGGCGTTTTCAGGGTATCCGCCCAGGCTACACGTTCCTTCGATTGGGATGGTTGGCTGTTTCGACTGACACTGCGTTGCCGCGAGCCGTTGCCGCGTTGCTGGCTATTGTTCCTGGACTTCGAGCGACTTCTACTGTTCTTGTCGTTAGAAGGCTGGCGCAATGGGGGAAAGTGGGAGTCCGCTAGGTCTAGAGCAGGGGGTTTGCGCAGCTGTTGTTGATGTTGTTGGTCACCCTGCAACTTGCGCTCCCATTGTCTTCGCTTTACAATATATGGAATCTTGTACCTGTTTGCGCACTCTTTCGCCCCAGTCACGTGACATCCGTTGCACAGCTGGCAACGAGGTTTGCAATGGCGGGAATGCTCGTCGTTAGGGTTAGCTTCGCCGCATGCAATGCAAACTCTTGTATCTGGGAAGGGACATACGTCCCCCCTATGTCCTATTTTACCACACTGTCGGCAAACGTCGAAATGTTTGCGGTAGAGGCTACATTTGAGTAGCAGTGGACCGTATTTGACGTAGTTGGGTACTTTATGGCCTTCGAAAAGTACAATGACCGTGGTTGTATTTCCAATTCTGTGGGCTTGCAGGGCCAAAGGGTTTGCGGAATTGACTATGTTAGCATTAATATCCTGTGGCGTATCTTCAATAGCCACTCCTCTAATGACTCCTTTTGCGGTATCTTCCTGTGCGGCTTGGTACGTGCAAATATCGTGGGTCTTGCCTCCAATAAAGAGAGTCTTCATTCTGAGATACTGCTAAGCTCGTTGCTGACACGGAGTGCTGATGACTATAATATTCTGGGCATTATTATTGCAGATTGTGTCTGCGCTGGCATCTTGTTTCAGAACTCCGGATGATGCTAAGAGTGCGGACATGACGATAGTTGCTTCTGTTCTTGCTAGGTTTAGGCCACCACGTGGTCGAACAATGATCTTGAAATCCTCTCTAGGCAGCACTTGCGGCATGCGAGCTGCCTTGGTAAGAGCTGTGGCTATCCTCTTGGCATAATTGGCTCTCTCTCTGGGTCTTGATGGGCGATCAATGGCAGGGGACTCACCAGTTGATGGCGTGGCTTGTTTGTTGCGCTTGCCGGTGGTGGTCCATCCAGCTGTGTCCGTAGGGTTAAGGTCCTCACCGGGCACTTCGATGCTCGTGTTGCCTTCGTAGTTGCCCAGTTGCATATCCGGGCTGCCATTTTCTTCCGTCAGCGTCGTGGTATCCATTTCCGTCGTTGTAGATGCCATGGCGTGGTCAGCGAGGCCTATCGCTAGGCCTAGCCGCCCGAAGTCGGCCCGTCGGTGCCGGTGAAGGGCTAGGCCTACTGTAGGCTTAGCGTGGTCGGGGCGCCGCACACCGAGAAATCGGAGAGAACTCCAAAACTACTGGGACCAGGTAGTCGAAAATGGTATCGGGAGATACCGGATGACCTCTCGAATACAGTACCGTAGTGGAAATCGTGGTACTGGCTAATTATGCTGCATTAAATGTCATTATTGCAGGAGCGCGGGTAGTTGTACGAACGCGCCTATGTCATTCCCTCTAACTTTCTCTATTCAAATGGGGCTGCCGTCTAGGAGAGGTGAAGCGAAGTACTGCGTCATGCCGCTAATGAGCGCCGATAGTTGGCGCTCGATAGGGCAGTGTATGGCAGCATAAGTTGCTGTGTTTATCCGTCCGCCGCCTATGGTGCGGGGATGATGGCCCCGTGCACGCCGGAGGAACAACTTCCTCCACCGTGGATTCCTCCATCACCGTGGATTCCACAAGCTGAGCTCGTCGCAACGCAAGCGTCTGCCATACACGCCACGGAGCGCGACCGAAGTGGTCGCACGTTTGCCGAAGCGACGAGCCAGCAGGAGGTCCCTCACCAAGCACACCCACAAGACTGCTGCCGACCCGCAAATCAAGCTCCTTTTGCTGTAGCGTACGGTGACTTCACCAAACGATTCGCTGACAACCCGTTCGGTTTCGTTCGCACGGTTCGCGAGCGCCTGTGGTTTCGGTCGGATTTACGCAATGCTCCGGCGCGTGTGATCCAGTGTCTAATGTTGATGCGTCTAACGGTGCCATACGTACCGACGAAATATAGATAGCGATGTACAAGTTCATATCGATGCGCAGAAACGTTCAGCTGCTCCTGTGAAGGCACATTTCACTTTTGTGTTTTACCGATTCCTATGAAAGAAGGATAAACCACATTTTTTTCGCTTGTATTTCGCGCGCACGCGCCACCTCGGCCTTCATTCGATCCACTGTCGTCTGCTTCGTCTCTGCCTGCCGACCACTGGCTACCGGCTGAGCCACGCCGTGACAGAGCCTCGGTGGGCTGGCCTTCGCCGCCGTTGCTATAGGATGCGCGGTAGCCAGTAGCCTCCGCTGGACGTGAGAAAATTGCGTCGCTTCTCCCATATCGCCGGTGGCCAGTGGAGCCTCTCCTAAACTTTCTTTCCTCCATGGCACTTGAGTTCCTATACATAGCTTAATTTTTACGGGACCGATATAGAGGAACTCAAATTTGCGTGCTGCCTCAAGAACGTAGCACTCAAAAATTGGAAAGCTCCCTTCATCTGGCGTTGTCGCCACCTTACATCACACACAAGCATAATGCAGCATCCCTACACTCACCAACGTCTCCTCGCCACAGTGAACTCAGCAACACTAAGCGATAAGCCAGGTTCTCGAATTCACTCATAACAGGAATTTCCCGGTGCCCTCACATTTTTTAACACGACGGTGTTTTATTCCGGGATTCACAAAGATTTCACTAACGTCATATCCGTCACGGCAGTGACGCCAGTTTAACGAAGCAAGCGGCCTGTAAAGGGTGCACCCCTGCGCACAGGGTCTTCTTGCGGGGAAGCAACCTTTAGTACTAAAGAGTACTTTATACTTAGGGTGGCTCGTTTTCAGGTTTTATATTTTAACGCGAAAGTGTTTTATGCTGGGATACACCAAGATTTCACTGACGTCATCTCCGTCACGGAAATGACGCCAGTACACCTTTGCCGAAGCGACCCGCCAGGAGAACGTCGCTTGCCAAACACACCGACAAGACAGCCGCCGACCCGCATATCATGCTCAGCTGCAGATTTTGCTGCAGATTTTACTTTCGTGTTTTACCGATTTCTATGACAGAGGAATCAACCACAGTTTTTTTCTTTAAGAACCTGCTTGGGGGCCCACGCGTAGGCCTCCCGGTGATCAACATATAGTGATGACCTCTGGGAATTGGGCACAGGGTGACGAACAGACGGTACTTTGGCATGTGCCGTTAAGAGGTATACCTGTCAGAATAAACTAAGGTCCCTAAAATTACTAAGGTAGCGCCAACTGCTCCCTCCTTTTCCGCTGCCCTTCTCTTTTTTCTCTCCCCTCACCCGCGGCGCCGCGGTCCCTTTAACTCCGCGGCGGGGCCGCCATTTTTGTTGGTTTCCTCAGAGCAGACGCCCTCGCAACGCTTCGGGCCGCTCGCTGCAGTTTTTCGTGCAGTTTGCTCTTGTTTTCGCGCCGCAATCGCTCTTTGGTAGCATTAATAGTATTTATAGAGCTCCGTTTTACCAACACGCCTTAAGTGAGGCTGTTTTGTTGTATATTTTTGTCTAGAAGAGGATATTTTCGGGGTGGATGCCGCGGGCGCATACGGACAGCGCGGTGTTTGTTTACGTGTGCGGCATGCTCAGGATATTTCGTGAACGCGAAAGGATCGAACGTGGACGTTTCAAATTGCTCTGTTACAGTAATTCCGTTCTGGTCGTGCAAGCGCTGCACAGAGGGCTTGCGCATGGTTCGCGGTGACCTTGGTTCGCGTTTTTTGCGTTAGTTGTAGATCATTAGGCAGCACTCAGTATGCGTCCCGCATTAGCTACTGACATTCATGCCACCTTTATTCCGTGCACTTTCCGGTGCTTTGACGCTGTTGCAAAATATATGTCACCTTCACGCCGTTATAGGCTGCTGTCAGGGTCAAAGTTCTCGCGTATCCTCGTTGGCCTCGCCCATGACGGCTGTACTTTTGGCAGTGCGTCCGTGGCATAGCAATGTTCGTGTGATTGGCGTTCACAATTACTTCGAGTAAGGCCCTGTCGGGCATATCTGGAAAAGGCTGGCACAAAGAACGCGCAGTTAAAGAATGCGCTCAGCTTACAATTAGCTGTAAAACCCAGTTCTATAATAACTACCGTATTACAAGGCCAAAGCGCGCTAACAAGCGCAATTGTGAATCCTTTTTATGCTGTACAGCTAACATTGATTCATGTGTGGGCTTTGATAAATTACAGCTTGCTACAGCCGAGCTGGCCGTGACTGCACTGACCTTATTCGAGCAGCCGAAAGCACAACTCCGCATCGCGAAGCTACATAAAGTGACGCCGACGCAACACTTGTTTGAAACGAGCAGCTGACTCTTCGGTTGTTATCGGTTGTTATACACTGGCGGCTTCGATAAGGCCTGCTCCGAGGCAGCTGAGCCTAAAATGGCGAATTTAAATGGACAGTGGCGGCGAAGAGAAGAAAAAACAAACAACGCGGGGACGAGGTACTATGTCACTGGCCGTTGGCCAATGGCGCGCGGCGTTCGCCGGCGAAAAAGAAAATGACAAAAAACGATGGAGGAAAGGAGCGCGGGCGAGGGCGAAAGGCGGCGAGATGTAAAGATGGCTCTACCTTAGTAATTTCAGGGACCTTAGAATAAACTACTAACAGAGGCATCGTAAATATAATTGATAAATACTACGTGGCTACTCACACAAGATATTGGTCTGTGGTTTCTTTTAGAACATACTATTCTGAAGAACAACACACATTCAGATATTCCAAACTACTGTGTCAAGTCATTAACATCGATTCTGCGAGTTGATTCATATTCACATGCATGCCTCATTGCTATTGGAATTTTCCTCCCTCCGGAGTTACGTTAGGTGCCGCAGAGCTGAGCTGTGATTACGTTTTCCGGTGCATATGAAGCTTTTTAAATGTTCCCTGCCTCCCTTACTATTACAATTACTATGTGTTTTTTTTATGCGCGCATTCATTGGCCTCAAATAATCTGAAGCGGGCAATGTATATTATTCTGGAAATCTTGCTGGTTTCCTTAAGTCCAGCGTTGACAAGTGCGCATGCCGCAAACCCCTAAACTGTCGTCCAGTTTATACTTACAATTGCGTATACAGTTTCGCTAGTTTGGGGATTTTCTTACATGCATGCGTAAAACTACGGCACTCACTCAGATCCTTGGGCGTCTCCGAGCAGACCTGTCGAGGCGTGTCTGAGCTCGAAGCTTCGCGGCCAACGTGCTGGGGCGGTCCGGTAACGTTGCGGCCAACGTACTGGGGCCCGGTAACGTTGCGGCCAGGGTACTGGGGCCCGGTAACGTTGCGGCCAGGGTATTGGGGCCCGGTAACGTTGCGGCCAGGGTACTGGGGCCCGGTAACGTTGTGGCCAAGGACGTATAGCCCGGTGGACCGATGCCCGAGACCGAGAACGGACGCCATGACGAGTCCCAGACACAGTAGAATTGCGAGTTTTCGCATCGAAGAACGACGCCACAAATCGATAAGGGGGAGGAACCTGAAAAGAGTTTCGGTTGATCATTGCGATTGGTGCAATGGGTATGCACGTCAGCAGGACGGTGTGGGTTTTGTGACAGATTTCTGTTGAACGAAATAAACTTCGCCCCCCCCCCCCCCCCTCTTCCTACTACCCCAACTTTGCGCCCTCCATCTTCTCCACGTCTCCACTCCGCTTTTCGCGAAATGACACTATACTACTGCTAGTGAAGTAAAAAAAAATTAAAGGTTATAAATATATTTCATATCCCGTTCTGCATCGATAACGATAGGAGAGGCACCTCTAAGAATATGTTCGTAAGGTGATGTTGTCTTTGCCTAAGCTTGGGCCTCAGCTAACCAGACGTCATCGAAGCGACTGTGCCAATGCGGTTCACATCAATTGTGAAGAATAGACTTGAGGGGAAGAAAGGCTGAATATAAAAAAATCAATTTCACCATCACTTAATCCCCCTTTTCCTGCGGTTTTATTGACTAGGTAAAACTACTGCAACACGACAATATTTCGCTCTTAATTCATTCCAAAAGAATTCAGTAAAAGAACATAATATACGGATTGTTGACGTAGGTCTTACTTAGGCTAAGAGCAGGCAGCCTTCAAATCTTCCCCTCCCATTTCAAACTATTGGGAAGGTTTAATCGTAAGGGCCTTCCCACGAAACTCCAGTGTTCATCGTAGCTTTGAAACTTCAACACACAAACATACTATTCTCCTCAAAAGTTATCCCGTGAAAAAACAGATTCCCACCGTCTCTTTTTTGGAGGGGATGCACTTGCCACGTGACGCTAGCTCCTCACAGTTGGCGTGAATTTGTTCCCTCCAGTGTAAGCAATTGTTCAGCATATGTCTAAATGACAAACAGCTTGTTCTGGTCGTTAGTTGTTCGTTGATGGTTTAATGTTGTTAGCAGCAATCATTCATTAGCCCGCCGCGGTGGCTCAGTGGGTAAGGCATTGTGCTGCTGAGCACGAGGACGTGGGTTCGATGCCCGGCCGTGGTGGCCGCTTTTCTGATGGAGGCGAGAAGCAAAAACACCCGTGTGTGCAAGATTTCTGTGCACGTTAAAGCAGCCATGAAGACAAAATACAAGTTAGGTTTATTAGAAAGACTGCTTAGTCCCGATAACAATGATACCAATATCATCGCAATCTTCCAACAAATAACGGAGATATGAAAGAAAACGTGTGAAGCAGTCGCGACCCCCTAGCCAATTTTCCGCAACTTTTTAGGACGTCACGGAACCTTGTTTGTGCGATTGGCGGCCGCCTAAATGACCTGTCGCGACGACACATGACTGGAAGTCTGTAATGGGGCCTCTAGTTCCATTTGACCGCATCACTTGAATGCTAACGTGCAGTTAACGTACTGAAAATTATGTTTTATTGTTGGCCCGTAGGACGTCATTCTTGCTCATAACACGTCACTGTGGCGCAAAATTTGAAAGTTTTTAAATACTTCTTGCTTTTTTTCGTTAAAAAATATCTTTTGTGGCTGTAATGGAGCTGAGTGAGATACTGAATCCTAGTTCTTTCAAATTAAACAAAGATGTATTTTCTCTTCATGGCTCCTTTAATGATACCCAGGTGGTCAAAATTATTCCGGAGCCCTCCACTACGGCGCTCCTCGCAGCCTGCGTTGTGTCGGCTACATCAATCAAGCAAGCACTTAGTCATTCTAGGGAGTGAAATGTGATGAACTCAGTCTTCTTACCTCCGACTGCCAAATTATCATTCGTCATTCACTTAAAAATTGAGTCCAATACTTTGACCGCTTTTGAGCTGATTGAAGCTATCGGCAATTGTGATAATACACGTGTCGTCGGCCCGCATTAGGAATTCACATGTAATGACAACATTAAAGGCCCAAGAACTAAACTCTTTGCGACTCATGCGTGCAAGCACTGTGATGAACATAAAATGTTGTTCGTAATGACTATCTGCTTTCATTCGCTGACGTAGTCTCATAGAAGTTTAGAAGCGACAACACAGCAACCATACGACGCAAGTTCTTAATAAGAATATTGTGGCCGACAGTATCGAATGCTTTCATACTAGTTTACAATTGTTCGGCGTGGTATTGATTACTCGAATCGTTGTCTTTACTAAAATAGAATTGACGAGTTGGTTTATAGGAAGCCCTGTTGTTGCGGGCTAAGAATATGGCATTTAATTATGAACGTAAGTACTAGCTGGCAAAAAAAAATCCTCAAAAGTGGTGTTTATTATGCCCAAAAGATTAATTGGACTGTAATATAAAAGGTCGGAACCATCATCTTACTGATCTATTGTCACAAGCTTTGCAACGTTTACAGATGACAGGTATTATAGTTTAAATACAGTGACTGAGCATACGGCATAAAATAGGACCAACGATATCGAAATTTTCTTTAACCACCAGGTCCCTTGCTGGCTATCGCTGCTGAAACGAGTCATTGTAGCGCTTCCGTATCAATATTGGGCATTGCAAAGCTGTTTGGCATGGAGGGTGGTAAACAATGTTTTGGAATTTTTGCAGTGATATGACAAGAGAATCTAAATATTGCTTAAGTGCATCAGCTGACTGCTTTCGATGAATTCAGAGAGCACATGAGGCATAAAAGGTTTATCTGTGACATCCTTGAAAACATATCGTTTTTCAAAATTGCCATCAGCTCGCAGTATCGACCACGTGTAATAGTTTTTTATGCGCTCTTAATAAAGATACAACATTATTACGCACAGTCTTAATCAGATAAAAGTAACATCGACTTATTTTGTTGTATCCCCGTTTATGATGCCAGCAGTCACTTTAAGTGCTGTTTTGTACATTCAAAGACAAAACAGTATGTCATGGCAGTGCGTGGACTTTTTGAGCGCCGCTCTGAAAGCGGGATTCACGCGACGGTCGAGGAGACCTGCGGAGGCGGACGGATCATCATCAGCAGCAGCAGCAGCAGCCTGTCTACGCCCACTGCAGGGCAAATGCTTCTCCAATCCCGGTCCTGTGCTAACTGCCCCAGCCCTAATGCTCATTTACGGTGGAAGGTTACGGCGGACGCAAGTAATTTTTTACTTCCGGTCACGTTGAACGTAACTCAAAACATGGGGTTAAAATACGTCCGAGTCATCTGAGTCGAACTGGATACGTCATTCCGGGAAGGGACTAAATGGGAAAAGACGAAACGGGAAGGTCGCTTTGTACCGGGTTGAAACGAAAGGGGGGGGGGGGGGGGTAACAAACAAGAAGGTTGAAATGGGAATATGTTCAAATGGGAACCGGCGAAATGGAAAAGGGCGAAATGGGAAGGTCGTTTTGCACCGGGTTGAAGCGGGAGGGATCAAGCAATAAGGTTGGAACGGGAATGGGTTCAAACGGGAACCTCCCGTTAGGATATGTCCCTCCTTGAAGTGGTGGACACTATAAACCGCCTATCTAGTGCTCATTGAACCGCCATGCATGACCTCCCAATACCCCAACACATGCACCCAATCTACAACGAAGGTAGCCCGCAATATCGCCCCCGCCTCCTGTCCACAAAGTACACGGACCCACACGCCTAGTATCCTGATGCTGCACAATATATTTGGGACACACCCCGCACACGTGGCTGTGGCCATCCCACGGAGTGACGTATACCTCTCACTACGGATATCTTCCTCACCATCTCTATTCCCACGAAGCCCTTCCCGTGCCACCAAGGTACAAAGGGTTAAAAAAAACAAAACAACACATTGCATCTGAAGGTTCCGATTTCAAAATTTAAAAGCCATGTAAAACACTGAAGATAATAATGCAAGTGGACTAACTACTCAAGATAATTATCGCAGAGTTATTTTTTCGCTGTTTTCCGCTCATTTTATGTCGATATAAAATGGCTAGTAGGTGTGTGTTTGTGTAACTTTGGATTAAAATAATTAGAGCGGCCGAAAAAGCAGCCACTTCTCTGGCAATAACAAATTCCCCCTCACTGAGGCGGAGGCTGCTACCAGTGCAGCCCCGGATTGATTTCCCACCCGGACTCGGCTTTTCTTTCTTTCTTTTTTTTACTTAATAAACATTTATACCATCGTCACCACCTCTTTGCAGTACCTCACTCACTAGACTCGCAAGTGGCCTGCCGGCAATTTGCCTCAGTAAGCATCACTACTCTATAGGAGCAACCACTCTCGCTCCAAGGCCTTAACTATCCCAGACTCTTGTCGTTTGAATTTCTGCCCGTACATCGTTCCCTGGGCAAAAGGTGGCACCGCCACCGTAGCGGGAATTTCCAAAACGGAAAAACGACGCAGGGCTCTGAAACGCAGAAAAAAATTTATAGCGCATGCAGACGAGGACAAAAAGAAAAGATAAGAGGTGGGTAATGCCGCAACCATTAGTATTCATTGACACGGCGAACGGTCAACCCCCACTAAACATCTGTTCTTGAGCTCAGCCTCGACAACGCCGTTCGCTCTCGGGAAGCGCGCGGACGCTGTTTTAGGACCCATCGATTTCGTGGCAATAAAGCCAATTCCATCAACCTTAAACCACCAAGATCCATCGTCTTATCGGCTTTCTTTCCTTGTCCTCGTCCGCATGCGCTACGAATTTATCTGCAATGCAACACCAACTCGCCCAGGAATCCGTACTCATGAACTCTGAAACGTTACGGTCTTGCACCCCTTCCAATCTTCCCTCTCTCCCCAGCAATGGGGGAGCTTTCTATCCAGCTGCCGATCGAAAACTGCCGGAGCGCCTGATCTCTCTGGCTAGGACGGCTGAGAAGGCCCGCGGCCTACCGGAGGGGGATGGCCACCCACCGCTCATCGCTTTCTGCTCGCCTTCCTATACCGTTTATTTCAATAAACGTTTTCAACAAGAACAACAACAGCAACAATACCCAGAAGCTGGCACAGGTAAAGAACACGAAAATGTTTGGGTTAAATACTTCGCCAAGCTACGGTGTCCTTTGCACCTTATTTTGCATAATCAAAGCCTGTGGTTTCAAGCCGAGGCCATCGGAAAGCACGTACCAAACGAACTTCATCGCGGCAGGCAGTTCAATCGTTGGGATTGTGGGCTTGGGTTGTGCCTCAAGAGCTGCTTCTTATCCCGTGTGGTCTTGTTGCAGCTAGAATGATGAAGACGACGATGGTGATGATGATGATATCCATTTACGGATGGAACATGCCAATTAACGTATGGACCAGTCAGGAGCATATTACAGAACTCGCGTCAGCTGAGCGCCAGCCTTCCTTATCGGGGTAGATGACTCGTTCTGTCGTAGATAAACGATGTTCGCCTTGTTTCGTGGATGAAAATTCCCGTTCGTACAACCCTAAGTACAATCGCTAGTCACAGAATCACTATGGCCATCGTTATCCCCTCCGAAATGAATGATAGCGGGAATCCAGAGGCAACCAACCAACCAACCAACCACGGCAGACAGACAGACAGACAGAGAACTTTATTGAGGTCCAGAAAATCCGTGGCAGTCTTAGTGACTGCGTCCTGCAGATGCGGGCCGCACTTGCGCAGGGGGCGGAAGTCCTTGTTCCTCCGCTCTCTCGCAAGCAATCTGGACAGCCCGGAGTTGAGTCATGTACTCTTCACTTTGTAGGGCTTCTTCCCACTCTTCTTCTGTTATAAAGTCACCGCGCGGTAACGCAGGGCATTGCCAGAGCATGTGGTTTAACGAGCATGTGGTGCTACTACATTTTGTGCAGTGCGGTTGGATGTCGTGTGCGAAGTGGCTAAATACGCTTCTCGAGGGGAATGTACCCGTTTGGAGCATTCTAAAGGCAGTGGATTGTGATCGCTGAAGCTTGGTGTGCAGGGGACACAACTCAGGCGTGGCACTATCGCATTATCATCATCACACTCGCACGGGCAACCACCATAAAAGAGAAGAAACTGCTATTGTTTTAGCCGTCACTCAAACCGATGCGGACACAATCAACACTGACTCACAGCAAGCCTGTTGTAGATACATGAGAGGGAGAATCCACCCACGCCATGAATATCGCACGACCAAATTCCCTGGATGGAAACATCAGGATAGCGTAGACGCCTGCCCCTTGGCAACGCGGACGGCCAATCACCTAGCCGGAGAATTGACTTGCCGGACAGCACAGGAATGTGAGCCGGAGTCTGCACACCCGTAGCGACTTATTTACCAGGAGAGAGAGAGAGAAAAAAAAGTTTATTGAAAAGATTACTCAGTAATGTAGGCTGCGAAGTAAGCATTACCCTCCCTTGCGTAGAAAGCCAAATAAAGCTAGAGCAGGAATCATCCGCCTATTGTAGACGAATATGAGGAGACGGGTGCACTCTACCACGTCACATGACATGGACACTGCAGCCAATACATACACTTTCCTGTGAGCAATGGGGGAGAGTGATGTGTACTTGCGACTTAGAGGATCAGCTTCGATGGTGAAGAGCCGTCGCGGCGGGAAAATCTCAAGAAGGAGTCCTGGACCAAGAAGGAGTCCTGGAAGGAGTCTCAAGAAGGAGTCTGCGCTGGCCATCTTGGCTGTGGAGCAACAAGCTCTGGTCGACCGGGCACTGGAATCAGCGCGGGCTCGCGGCCTCCTGAACTTGGGAGGCTGACCGCTTCCGCTCTCACTAATTTCCCTTCAAGATAAATAAACGTCTCCCAGGTTCAGAAAATTCTATCTGAACGAGCGCCCGAGGTCACCGGCAAGCTGCAGCGGTAGGTCACCAGACCTCAATAACCCAGACTCTCTCTCTCTCTCTCTCTCTCTCTCTCTCTCTCTCTCTCTCTCTCTCTCTCTCTCTCTCTAAAAGACTGTGGTTTTCTTCCTTTCTTCCTTCTCGAAACGCCCGAGTAAGACGAGTCGCACTATTTGCCATGACCCCCGGTGCCTGCAATGTATCCCAGCGCATCATAGTCGTGCAGACTTTTTTTTTTCCTCAACTGTTTTTCCCTGCAGGGTACGCCTCGCATGGGCGTGGTAGTTTTGCGAGCGGTGCGAGAGTGAGCAAAGAGTGGCGGTGTGTGCAACTACGGTTCGTCAACGCGCGCGGAGTTAACGTGCATTTTTTCATGAGCTACCTGAGAAATCAAATGTGCGTATACTGCATCAGCGTACAAGTACGATTCATTAAACTTATTCCCCTTCCTCTAACCGGCCTGTCTATAAGTGATTCCCAGCGGCCGCGACCATGGATAACCGTCGTCGACTAGTCATTGCCAACACTATCATAATAATCATCACAGCAGTTGTTGTCGGCGCCCATGGCCGTTCATTATTAACATCAGCGTAATTTTTCGATGAAGATGAACGAGAGCGTAGCACACTCGCGTGAGCACGCGTCAGTGCTGTTCGCGAACTCGAGCCCGCTGAAACGTCGCAGCGTCTTCAACCTCACGCACGCACTCGTCGGTGACTTCTTCGCGTTAGCCGTACAAATCTCGTCCTAAAAGGTGAGATGCTTGGACATACTCTGGTAGCCTCTGAGTGCCAGGACCACCCCTGGGCAGGGGCGAGCGTTCCACGGCTGGGGCGACAGCTTACTAGTGTACTTCAACCGAGGTCACTTGGTGAATAGTACAGTAGTTCCTGCTGTCAGATGGTGAATATTTTTGCAATAACGCTGGTACCCACTGAGTTCAAAGTTCGCCCTTCGAGTGAGGCGACCGTTCTACTGGAATGGGCATAGGTAGAAGTAATGTAATTAACAAAGGCGCCTTAGCTCGGGTGGTTTAAGGCTGTGGTGACCATCCCCGCAGGTTACTGCACGCCTACAATCCAACCCTATTGCATGAGCCCGCACATGACCCCGTACTCGCAAAGATCGACCCTCAAAAAAACGTATTGTGAAATATGTCCTCACCTCCGGTATACAATGTTGAGTTTTCTGAGGTCAGCAACAGGCAGGTAGACGCCTTCGTCAATATTGCTCAATTTGGGACGCCTTCTCCTGTTTTGTCGCTCTCTTTTTATTGTTTGTCGCTCGAAGCTTATCTTGGTGAACGCGAACACGTTTGTCGGCCTGACTAAGCAGGCGTCAAATTTTTCCTTTTTTGCGATGTGTATTTTACCTTTGCCGCTTTTTGGGTCAAGGCAATATCACCATCATTTAGGCTCCCTTTAAAGGCTGCTCCACAGCAGCGCTTTGCGCTTTGTTGACCTAATGGTTACTCATAGTATTATGTCAAGGCAATATGCTCTCCTTGACATTAGAGTCACAGAAATGGACTCAGCGGCTCAGCGGCTCAGCAGCGGATGCTCTTCGGTCCCATTTCGTGCTTTAAATGGCACGTATATAAAAAAATGAACGAAGCTCACACTAACGCGCAAAACTGGCAGGTAGCAAAGCAGTACGCAACCTTCACGACCATCACGACAGTTTAAGTCTAGGTAGTGTCTATTATCCCGGCAACCGGGAGAATTACCGTCAGAAATTTCTCACGGCAGTCGCTTCTTATTGGCTAAGCACGCTACGCGGATATTCAATCTGATAAATATTCCCCTAAAGAGCCCTTTCTGCAGCTGCCCCTGTAGCGCTGTGGCGTAGTGCTCGGTTTTAATCGAGAAGGCTCAGGTTCGAGTCCGACGTTGGGATGGTTTTTTTTTTTTTTTTGGACTTTCGGAATTTTTCGCCATCGTGATTTTGTTAGCGCTTTTTTTTACTCTGGTTTTTACTATATCAAGAGAACGCCGCACAGGACTTCTAGAATTGGTTGAATTACGTTTAATACAGGTTGTGTTCTGTGTCGTTGGGCTGGGTTAGATTGGGTTTGTTGCAGTTTGGCAGGATTTGGGTAGGTTATGACGCGTTGGGTTAGGTTAGGCAAGGTTCGGTAAGGTTATGTTACGTTAGGTTACGTTGGGACGTAATATTATTCAGCAAATGTTCCGCCAGCCAGCTTTTATGGAAACTGCCGTGAGAATTTCCCGGAGGTAATTCTCACGGCTGCCGTGAGATTAGACGCAGCCTTAAGTCTACGATTGCAGCCGATTTGCTTCTTCGATGCCGCAACGACCATTACTCCATCTTTGCTGCTATAAGTGTGAGCTTCCTTGATGTTTTTTTTTTTTTTTTTTTTGGAAGCGATAATTATTAAACCTCTCCTCCGAGGGGAGTACGCTATGACGTGTGTTTGTCGTTCCGAGCAAGTGTTGCCACGATTACGGAGAACGTTGGATTTTTTTTGGCCAATTTTGGCTAAAATTGGCCAAAATTTGGCTAATCTCCCTAAGTGGGTATGCTTGGCTTGACAAACGTGTGCCGGCGGCGCTGGCCGGTCGCCGAAGCGCACGCACGCACGCACGCGCACGCGCGCACACACACACACACACACACACACACACACACACACACACACACACACACACACACACACACACACACACACACACACGCACGCACGCACACGCACACGCACACGCACACACACACGCGCGCGCACGCACACACACACAACACACAACACAACACAACACAACACAACACAACACACACACACACACACACACACACACACACACACACACACACACACACACACACACACACACACACACACACACACACACACACACACACACACACACACACACACACACACACGAGCTCTGGGCATTTTCTTCGTTTTTCTAACTGCCGGGTGGTGGCCACGAGGCATGCGCTCACGTACGTGCGCGGCATTTTCTTGATATTTGTAACTGCGGACACACAATGCTAAACAACTTCACTATTAAAGAAGCCTAAAAGAGTCGGTTGCCTTTGAGCTTGACGCGTACCCGCCAAGGATAGATGTTACGGACACAGGTTTGTTCTTTTAACTCATGAAAAAAACGTTCCTTTGCTTACAAATATTGTCACCAGGAAGTCACAAACCTCTGTATAAATTTTGGTGCCGAAGAATTCGCAGTTCTGCGTTTTAACGAAAGTATTATTGCAGCAGTGTCAATATAACATGAGAAAGAACCAAGATTGCATGAATAAGCTTAAGAAGTGCATATATTGCCGGCAGCCGGCACTTTAGCTGGATCGGGTATTTGCCGGCACTGTCTTCTGATTAGTTGTCTAGGCTTACTTCATTGTGACAGCAGGTATGTATGCCTTGGCGGGTAGCACAGTCAGCCGTCGTAGGCGAGGCGCAGTGGTTGCGGCTCTGGTTCATGATCGAGAAGTCACTGGTTCGGTCCCAACTGCTTCCATCTTTGCTTGTTTGATTTTTGTGTACTTTGTTCGTTGTTATATACTTCGCCTCATTCATGGTGTTTATTTACTCATAGACTGGGTGCAAGGTAATACAGATCTGTTCAATTCTGTCGCGGCATTCCGTCTTCATTGTTTATTCGACTCCTGCCATTGAGAGTTGGGCTGTATTTGGTTAGGTTAGATTAGGTTTGGTTATGTCATATGCTGGCTTAAAGGAGCCATCAAGAGAAAACAAAAGTTTGTTTTATTCGAAAGATTAGGTGTTTCATAGTACCCCAAGCGCTTTCCCTGAAGCAAATGATGCTTTATTCCCTGAGAAATAAGGCAATTCAAGCCAAAATTTTAAACCTCCCGCTAAAATTGCACATTTCGTCACGTGAACAATGGCGTCATACGAGCCGGTCCATGAAACAGATACTTAGTATGGCGACTCCATATAGCACCCACACGCGGGAGTCGACCGAGACGGCGGCCATTTTAAAAATACTAGTAAAACCTAGTGCACCCGCAGCCCTAGTCATGGAATCGCCTGATCCGGAGAACAAAACTCTCGCCGAGGAGCTCGGGCTTGCATTTAACAACCTCACACCACTTGAACGCTCAATGCGTCTAAGTGCACGAGCGGCAAGAGTTGTGGGATACGCGGTGGACGGGAAAGCGACCATTCCGCGATAGCCACAACAGACGAACGCCCAGCCGTCGGCACCGCTGCCTCGTTAGCCCCGTCGCGACGGCCGAATGCAGACTGGTACGTATGTGCCGTATTTTCAATTTCAGTAGCAGTATCGCTTACGCCAGTTGGCCGGTGTCGTGTATGGAAAGCCGTTCGCTCGAGCTCTCTGCTCCGACCAGAAAGATACGAGCGTCAATGCGCGGTGTGTACGGCAATTTTTTTCCCCAAGGTCAGGGCGATTTGACGAAGTCGGCGACGAGCGCCTGCATGTCGCAGGAGTGAGCTAACGTAAGGGTCCCTGCCGTAATCACTTCCTCGGAAATGAAGCGAGCACACTCGTACTTCCTTTAGATCTATTTCTCCTCCGTTTGCAAAGTTCACAAAACGTAGCCACTTGCTTCGCCGAGGTTCGTCGTTGGGCAGCACATGAAAGGAGATCTCATCGGCGGGGATGTCGCACTCCCTCGACGATTTGCCCGTACTACATGGGCATTTCAAAACACAGCAACGAAATTTCATTGTAAAGTACTCGAACAAACTGAAGTTTTCAGTGGTTGTAAACTGTAAACGAGCTCGTAACGACAGCAGCAAGCCAACACGACCTCCATACCGAAACCTGTGCGACGAGTGGCACTATCTCGTTGCTGCTCTGTGTTCCTTACTCCCCTTGTTTCTATTTTTACCTTTGCTGGTTGGCGATATGACGGCCAACCTCCTGCGAAGGGATTACGATACCAAGCAAGGTCACGGTTGTGCGTGCTGGGACGGTTCGTTGGCCCCGAAGAGCCTTGAACCCGAAAATTCGTCTATTCGTCTGCGCAACGGTGGCGATGGCGAGATGTCGAGTTCGGCTGGCGGTAGTTTCGTACGCATTGGCATACACGCTTGCGTGTTCATTCGGAACTTCAACCGTTTACTTCACCGTTCTTTGTCATAAAAAGAATGTGCAGTATGTTTCACGGGCATTTAGCTCGCTATGCAAACTGTAAGCCCTACCTAACATGCGTTTGCTTTTGCCGGCCTCCGCCAATCGCAGAGCATTTTCTCGAGTGACATCATAGGTTCTGTTGCGGAAAATGAGCTGGTGGGTCGCATGGTCATTTCCTTTTTTCCTAATTATGTAGCTTATTTGAGCGAAGTTTGCGTTATAAGTGGTGTCGTTATGGTTCTAACGAGGCAATCTTTCGAATGAACCAAACTTGTGTTTTCTCTTCATGGCTCCTTTAAAATGCATACGAATAAAGCGTGAACAAAAGACACTCCAGCTTCGCGGGAGATAGTAAAATACCGACTGTCGGCAAAAAAGAAAAAAAAAAGTGGTGGCTGGTCACGACCACCCAGTGGTGGCGCAGTGCCGGCAACACTTCGCGTTTCTTACTTTGCCGGCTGCCCGCACCATAGAAGTTTCATAATTAAGTGTATGTGAGGGTTAACAAAAGCTAACAATTAGTATAATATAATGGAGCGCTGTGGGATTGTAACAAAGACGTAGCATAGTGCGAGGAATTTGAAAAGGCGAAATGATTCCGGGACTCCTATTTTCAAACGCCGTACTCTGCTTAAAATCCAACACCTTATAATGAGACGTGGAATTAAACAAAACAAGGGCAGGCTGTACGTAATTTTACACTCCTCACGAAAATAACTAAAGAAGCAGCACAGAGACATAAGAGCTGGCGGTCGTTTGAACTCAGGTGCACAATGTAAAATATGTTTTCAGGGGAGGCAGACAGTGAAAGTTGTGGGCAGTGAAGAAGGAATAAATACAAACGAAGTGGAGAACATAAAATGAATCGAAAACGTCGTTAGGTATGTACCGTACAGAAAATTCCGATATCTGACAGACAAACATAAAGCAACAACCAAGAGATAGCTTCACTTTTGGGGGCTAAAGGATGTTGTTATAGAAGTAAGGGCTTTATAGGGGAGTAAACCGGACATAAAGGTCAGAAACGAAAACGATTCGACACATTGTGGTGCGATGCGATGCTATAGAATCCACCCCAGTCCATACGTTAAGGAAACGTGCGCCTTCTTGAAGCCCTAGGTCTAAAGGTAGTGCTCAGAAAGTGCACGACAAAGCCGTGAATGTGACGAAAACAATGCAAGAGTGCTGGTGGAGACAGCAGCGCAATGGCGTCACTGTGGTGCCATCGCCAGCAGGTAGCGCCATGGTAAACGGTGATGATTGCGTACTATACAAGAGGCCACGGTTGGGTAATATCGGAACAATTTCGTCCCCACGGGATTATTGAAATGGACACAGTGCATGAACACTGCATAAAACCTAATTTACGGGTGTTCATCGAGAGTTTTCGTCGGGCTAGTATTGGGTCTGCAATAGTCCCTACCTAAATTTTTATAAACATTTTCTCCGTACGTAGGTAAGACGCGAAGTTGCTTCATCGTGTTTTTGTTTGATTTCCTCTCTTTAAAATGAGTCAAATCTATTTTGGTACAGAAGACGCAATGGCTTCGCATGGGGCGCCAAACGCCAAAGTGCCCACGGCTCCGGTTATCGGCGCCGTAACGCCCAAGGCGGGCACATCTGGCGTCGCGCCCCTGGCTGCCAGCCCAGAGTCATTGAACCCGCGTATGCCACCGAACAATGCCATGCCTGAACAAGGTCCGATGCCGCCCCAGGGGGCCTCGAAGTCCACACTGAATCTGTTGGCTCCAGGCTCTGATGGCATTGAATCACCAGAAGGACCCGTGGTTGCTGTTAAGCAGGTTTCCTCTGGAAGCGCAAAGCGCCTGCCCGGGAACTTACTCGGCATGAGCTCTCCCGTGCCATTTCTGCGACCCATGACCCTCGGAGCCGGAGGAACACCCCAACTCGTGGGCGTCCCGGAGTCATGGCGACTGCGCCTGGACACGGCGGGCGACCGCCCATTGCGGGAACCTTCGCCCCCGCGCCTCGACAGTTCGCTGCACGAGCCCAAGGCCGAGCCGAACTCGCCGGCGGAAGCGTTGCCGACCAGCGCCGAGCTCCAGTGCGGCTTCCTGTGGTACCGGCCGGCCTGGCTGCAGGGCTTCCGCACGCCCGGCTGGGTGCTGGGCAGCCTGTGCGCCATCGAGTTCACGCAGAGCTTCGTCACGAACGGCGTGCTGGGCGTGGTGCTGCCGACGATCGAGCGCCGCTTCAGCCTCAGCAGCTACGAGACGGGCCTGATCCTGAGCTCGTTCAACGTGGTCAACGGCCTGTTCATCGTGCCCGTCGCCTTCCTGGGCAGCACGCGCAACAAGCCGCTCATCATCTCCGCCGGCATGGCCATCACGGCGGCCGGCTCCCTCATGTACTTCCTCGCCTACGCTCTCGCGCCTCCTTACACGTGAGTGAGTCCTCTTGGCGCGCGTTTTCGAGGCCAATACCGACACCAGGGTTGCTTGGCCAAGGTCTGGGCAACGTCACGTTCTCAGCTGCAAGACGGTTCTACCCATGCATGACGCCATAACTATAGGGTTCGCTGTAGAAGTTACCAGCACGTACGTTTGGCTCTCGTAGCGAAGCTTCCAAGCTGTTACGCCACCAAAAAAAGTAGATGAACTAGTTGTAGCAGTAAACTTGTGGCGCTAGTTTGATAGCCTTAAGTATGGGCAACAGTGGTGGTGGTGACAGCTGTGTTGATAATGTTACGTGGCGGCAGATGACACGGTCCATGTAGCGATGAAGCGATGTATTTACATAATGGTTAAAGAACTATTTACATAATGCCAAAACGGAGCCAGGCCTGGCAGCGCGGCGCACCAGCTCTTCTTCGTCGTCACCATCCTTGGTGGTGGGCTATGGCGCCACGGGGATTGTCCGCCACGTCCCGTGACAATATAATAGTACCAGTTGCAGTAGTACTGGTGTCAGTAGATGCATTAAGCACAACTTAAGAGTACTAGTGTGCTCCTGGTAATGAACCAGTACTAGTTCTCGTAGAAATATATCGTTAGTGACAGTAGCGGTTAAGTAGCATCTCCGTTCTCAATTGGTATCAGTCAGGCTTTAACGAGATTGCAACCCCACTTACACTGATGTCATTACGCAATTGTGTCCGCAAAACGCCGGGCATTCGGGAGCCATCTTGTGGTACAGCAATGACTTTTAAATGCGTAAGCATTTCTGTGTGAACACACCAAGGAAGCCCGTCTGTATGTCTGTAACGCTTGATGTGTCACCTCCGCCGCGTACGAAAATGCTATTAATAAAATCGCCTATTTGCGCCATGGTAAAAAAAAAACTCTTCGCGGCGATGCGTTTGTGCATAGCAGTTAAGACAAATTAAGTTAAGACAAGCAGTGAAGACAAATAGAAGTAAAGACAACGCGGCTAATACAGCGTAGAAAATATTTAAAATCAATTTTAAAGTGTGCGAAACGCAACCGAGCAGCCAGCGGAGGACCTCGCGCAGTCGACATTCCCTGGATGTTGAGTAAATAAACAACATCCAAACACGTCACGAGTTTGTGTTGGCCGCTTCCGCACTGCCGGCGTTTCTCGCCGGCTCGCCGCTCCGATCGGAGGTCGGAACTTTTTCTCTCAAGCAACGAACGATCCGATCGTTGGCCGCGGAGGCGCCGGGATTTCGCGGGCTCATCGGCAGCTGGCCACGACCTACGTTCCACAGCATGTCCAGGCACTCTATTTATGATTTTTATTACACTGGACGCGATTTATTGATTTTTATTTCACTCCGTAGACGCGAAAATGCGCCGGGTATACAAAAGGCGCTCTGAGCGAGCCACACGGTCGCTGCGCAGGCGAGATGACTGTTAAATGCGTAAGCATTTGTGCGTGCACCACAAGGAAGCCCATCTGTACGTCTGTAAAACTGGCGCAGGTAGTTCGAGGGATAGCTTGTTGCCGCTCCACGAAATGGGACTCCAGTCCCAAATAAGGCAGCACATACGAAAAAGGAGTTAATGATGCGATGGCGAATTGCATTAAAACTCGTCATCTGCACCCCTTACGAGAGCGGCAATCGAATATCCGCCGCAGTGTTAAAGGAGCCATGAAGACAAAATACAAGTTGGGTTTATTAGAAAGACTGCTTAGTCCCGATAACAGTGATACTAATATCATCGCAATCTTCGAAAAAATAACGGAGATATTAAAGAAAACGTGTGAGGCAGTCGCGACCCCCTGGCCAATTTCCCGCAACTTTTCTATGACGTCACGGAACCTTGTTTGTGCGATTGGCGGCCGCCTAATTGACCTGTCGCGACGACACATGACTGGACGTCTGTAATGGGGCCTCTGGTTCCGTTTGACCGCATCACTTGAATGCTAACGTGCAGTTAACGCACTGAAAATTATGTTTTATTGTTGGCCCATATGACGTCATTCTTGCTCATAACACGTCACTGTGGCGGAAAATTTGAAAGTTTTTAAATATTTCTTGCTTTTTTTGTCAAAAAAACATCTTTTGGGGCTGTAATGGAGCTGAGTGAGATACTGAACCCTAGTTCTTTCAAATTGCACGAAGTTGTATTTTCTCTTCATGGCTCCTTTAAGCCGAACACATCTGTAGGCGGACCTGTAGGCAGAGCGGCTCCCAGCGCGCGTATCCCCACCCACTGTCTCGAGCGTCGCGCGTAATTCTCTAGCCGCAGCAGCAATTTGCATTTGCAGCGCCTGCATCACGTCCACGTCGTTTTTTAATTAAACGGCTGACGAGATGAGTACGTAGGGGCATTAGCAGAAACTGCCGCCGACGCGAAATCGACAGTGGTACGGCAGCTCTGCTTCGTGATATCCGTCCGACAGTCACGGGCAGCTTTGTTTATAACGAATCCAGCCTTTCGCGGCACCCGCTGAAACCGAAACTGTGACTGGCCGCATTAAAAACACCTCTAATTAAACAACCGTCACGCGCCGAAGCAAATGAGGCTTCTACTCGTGAAAAAGTAGGTCATTCTACTTACCCCCAAAAAAAGATGCAAAATTTTTGTGTCGTGTCCCTTGAAATAGCGCGTAGAAAAATTTTCCCCCAGCAGTAACTTTTTGTATAGTGATGAAGCAGAATTTGAAGAGGCTCGACGTACAACAGATCAGCTTAAAGGGGCCATGAGGACAAAACACAAGTTTGGTTCATTCAAAAGATTGCCTCGTTAGAACCATACTGCCACCACTTTTAACGTAAACTTCGCTCAAATAAGCTATATAGTTAGGAAAAAAAGGGAATGGCCATGCGACCCACTAGCTCATTTCCCGCAGCAGAACCTATGACGTCATACCAGCCAGTTCTGCGATTGGCGGAAGCCGGCCAAAGCAAACGCAAATAAGGCAGAGCTTGTAAGCTTGCCATGGGCTATTAGCACTTAAATTTAGGGCACATTCTTTTAAAGCAGTCATAATATTGGGACAAACAGTGGAAGTTAGGAAAACATAGAAGTACCGATGCGTACTGCTGTTGGTACTGCGCGCACTATATGCTTGGTTTAGCTGCACAGGACTGCGGAGCTTTGGGGTTGTCTCAGACAACACTGGCCGATTGACCGGCACTTTCAATCGCGATTGAAGTGAATCGCGATCGAGTTTTCGAGCGCGCTCGACGCACTGCCGCTGCTGCACGGCACGTTTCAATCGCGATGGAAAAGTTGCACGGGTTGCACTCGTGTACGCCAGATGGCGTAACAATGTACTTGCGGCCGGCGTCTGGTAACTTCGCGCGGTCGTAGGTATACGTAACTATGTAAATATTACTTCACGGTTATTTGGGTCTGGGTCAAGTTATTTGACACAATTTGCGGCGTTAGTTGAAGTTGTCACATTCTGTGTCATTACTGAGCGGGGACGAGAGTATCGCCGCTTTCGTTCGATCGCGCTTGGAAGCCTCGATCGCGCTTGAGAAACCAGGATTGAGTTCGAGCGGGATCGAGCTCGATCGCGATTGAAATTGCCGTGTAGCAGGAGCCCGATCTGGATTGAGCTCGATCCTGATGGACACATAACGATTGAAGTGAATCGCGATCAAGTTTTCGAGCGCCCTCGACGCACTGCCGCTGCAGCACCATAGAGATAATATTGCAGCACGGCCCGTTTCAATCGCGATCGAGAAGTTGCACCGGTTGCGCTCGTGTACGCCAGATGGCGTTAACAATGTACTTGCGGCCGGCGTCTGGTAAGTTCGCGCGGTCGTAAGTATACGTAACTATGTAAATGTTACCGAACGCTTATTTCGGTCAAGTTATTTGACACAATTTGCGGCGTTAGTTGATGTTGTCACCTTCTGTGCCATTGCTGAGCGGGGACGAGAGTATCGCCGCTTTCGATCGATCGCGCTTGAGCATGGAGGAAACGCTTGAGAAACCAGGATTGAGTTCGAGCGGGATCGAGCTCGATCGCGATTGAAACTGCCGTGTAGCAGCGGCCCGATCAACCTTTTCTTTCCGGGCACGATTGAGCCGATCCGGATCGACTCAATCGGATCGACTCAATCGTGCCCGTGTAACAGGGATATTTCGTGACCATATTTGTCGAGCGAGCACTATGTTTCACGAAACGATTGTTTTCTCCCTTAACAAAAACAAGCTAGGTTTCAATGCGGTCAAAAACAAACCAAAAGCAGAAAACGGCTTCCCGCGGTATGCTGGCGCCACCTATGTTCACTAACGGTAAACAAGGCTTCAGAATCGGCTGCAGAGCGGCTGCTTACCGCGATGTCGTTCCAGACCACGAAAACACACGATTTAGCGGGAAAATCAAAATTTTAACGTAAATTGATTAATTTCTCAGTGAATAAAACATCGTTTGCATCCGGACAAGCGCTAAGGACACCATAAAACACGAAATCTTTCGAATAAAACAAACTTGTATTTTGTCTTCATGGTCCCTTTAAGGGATTTTCTCCAAACAGCGTTAAGCAACATGAAATCTCCTTTCATTGCACCACTGCATAGCGTATCGATACTTCAGATGCCCCTGGCTTTGGCGCCGACACAGGACAGAGCGACGGCTCCGTCCCACTCAGCCCGTCTGCATGTCTTTGGCGTTTATCAAGCACGCAGTTTGCCGGGCACAGAGCGGGTTTTTGCCCCCGTGGCGCAGCTACGGGGCTGTACCTCCGGACCTGTGCTACGCGGCACCTCTGCTCGCGAACGAGACGAGGGACACGTGCAAGGAGGAGAGCATCCGCGACTACCGCATTTTCCTCTTCAGTGGCAGCATGATGCATGGAGCTGGTGTCACCCCACTCCACACGCTGGGCATCTCTTTCCTCGACGAGAACTTGCCTCTCAAGTTCACCTCCCTCTTCGTTGGTAAGTGCACCGTTGTGCTGCCTTTAAGGCGAACACACACACACACACACACACACACACACACACACACACACACACACACACACACACACACACACACACACACGCACACGCACACGCACACACACACCAGAGCGTAAGGGCTCCCAACGTTCACAAAACGTTACACACAAACGTTCACGAAATGTAGGGGCTGATCCCAAAACGTATCGGCATCATACCTCAGGAATCTGTCTTAACTTAAACCTAACTTTACATGCAGAAGTCGGATAATGACGGAGGGCGAAAACTAGTTAGATTCAAGCAGTACGAATGGGCTAAATATTTACCTCGTCGACGCCCGCTACCTTGGGTTATCAGCGCTGAGATGGAATTCAGGATACCTGCATCTTTTGTCAGTTGGCACCATGCAAGACATTAGCCATCCCCTCTCCTACGTCACCGTTCCAGCCATGGATTCATCGCTGTTTAGGCTTAATAAAAGATTGCAGCTTTACTGTCGTCCTCCGGCACCTTGAAGATGATAATCAGGTGCCTCGGCCTGCACGAGCGTAAGAAGCGGCGTGTGCACACGATACGGATTGAGTCACAATGAAGCTTAGGATGAAAATTCCCAACATCTCTTTGTTCCTCTTTCTTCTTCCTTCACGCATTTTTCTTTCCCCTTTTTTCTTTCTTTTTATTAATTATTTTCCTCCTTCGTTTTTCTTCTTCCTTCCGCATTATTCTTCTTTGTTTTGCTTCCATTTTTTGTTCCTTCTTTATCCTCCTTCATTCGTCTTCATTCTTCTTCGTTCCTATTTTCCTTCTTCGTCATTCCTCTCCCTTCTGTACTCTTCCCCCTCCTTTCGTTTTTTTCCTTCTTCTCTCTTCTTCCCGCCTTTCCTCCTTCCTTCTTTTTCTGCTCGCGAGAGGAGCAATACCATTTCCGAGTGGTGCATAAACCGACTGACAGGCAGCAAGTGTCCAAAGAGTCGCGTGGAGAAATTATCAATTATACTGAGTGACATACGCATGCGTGTGCTCACGTACACGTCGCATAAGTTGAGCAACAGGCGACAGGATAAGTTGAGCATCAAGCCTGCTTGAGTGTGCAGACTGGCTGCCATTGTCCCTTTAAAGGGACCCTGCAACACTTTCGATAAACGCTTTCACTCTTTCCTTCGCGTCTGGAAGCACTGCGAAAGCTATAGTTATCGCCAGCACGGGGCGGCGGCGCTGCGGGATTTACTCGTCGCAGCAGATGCGCCTTGCGTTTCTGCTTTGTTTTTGGGGCTTTATTTTTAAAGTTGCTGTTACATGCATTCATTGCTTTAACTGAAGAAAAACCAGCCAACAGCCGCTACATGGCCTTAATGACGTAATTTGAGCGGTCGAAGAACGTCAAGACCGGGAAAGAGGGAAAAATCTTTTGAACGAGTTTCCAAGTTATCTGATTTTTAGCCGAGGTACTTTGCGACCCCCTAATCCAAGTACTGAGTGTGTTGGGTGACTACATTCTGCGAGTATTTAAGATTTCAAAAAAAGTTGAAGAAATGGCTGCGGCTTAGCTCAGCCAACCTTGGATATGCAAAGCAAAAGCTTGGCTTAGTCTGGTTGAGTCTTGGTTTCGCTTGGTTAAACCTTTGATTTAGCTGTATTGACGACCACGTCACATAGCCGTTCGGTTCTGTGAAACGCTCACAGGAGGAGGCCGGGCGAACGCGGCGTTCATTCATGGCGAATGCACCGCACCATTCCTCTTCGCCAGGCGCGAGACGAGTCACGCTGCCCGAAACGACCCAGCGCCGCATGCATGGGAGGCTGCAAGGGTGGTTGGCTGACTCGGCCGCAGCGGCGGTGGCGACCCCTGTCGGTGCCCGCAGGCGCCAACAGCGGGCTCGGCGAATCACGCGATACGCTTCGAGGGGTGTGTTGCCGGGGGTGTGCCTCAGGTTCACTCTAGTTCACTCTACTCAGGTCAAAACGTCCGGTCAAAAGGTCAATCTCTGGCCGAAAGTAGTAAAGCTTTGCTTTAAAAGTGTTGCAGGGTCCCTTTAATATAGCAGTCAGACAGCATGCCTTTACACGCTTGTTGTGTTCCTTCTCTTTCCTAAGGGACGTACAGCGCAATGGCCGTGCTGGGACCCGCCTTCGGCTTCCTCGTTGCGGGATACTTTCTTTCCGTGTTTGTCGACCTGACGGACGTAAGCTCGTGAGTGTCACCCCGTTTATTCACGCTGCGCTTCACAGTTACGGGTTACGCACAAATGCACAGGCCCGCGTGTGGGGCGGTATTCTCGTGTTTGTCCGTTTGGCGTCCGTTTTGTTGTGACGTACTTCCAGTTGTAGGTGGGCCTTGCGTTTACTTTTGCTCAACTGTTCTCTCAAACACATTTTAAACGTCTAAACCTATTTTAAACTATCTTTTGTGCGTTTATTGTTCCGCCAGCGAACGAACAACAAGGGGACGAAAAATCATCCGCTCCAAATCGTCTGCTCCTAGATGCCGCGCTTCATAGCTCCGCCGTGGTTGCATGGCGTCACATCAGGTGTTCGCTTTTAGCCAGTCAGTGCTTGCTCAAAACGGACAGTTTTAAAACGGACACAAAACGGACAAAACATGAGAATACCACCCTAGATGTCTGCCGTTTCGAACCTTCAGCGTGGTATCTAACCCAATCTAGCATACAGGTTTCCTCAGAATCTCACGTTATGTCGTGGCGAAGACAATAAACAGTAAATAAAAAAAAAATGTTGTGGTGCAGTTCACTTAAGCCTCGCGTTCACTCAATGAACGGCACGCGTTAAAATCCCGTCAGGATGTTGCTATTACAGGAGAATCCTTTAGGGATTTGAACTTTTGGCGTCTCGTGTTGTCGTCGTAACCATCGTCTCATTTAGACACGGTACTAAAACCCGGGACACTCGTTTACACCTCGCGCTAGAACGTAACGCGTACTAAAAAACACCGGGACATTTGTTTAGGCATCGCGCTAGAACGCTTCGTGCTTCGGAGTCAGGAGACTTTTACAGCAAGGCCGTATACCTCTACCCCCCAACGTTTCCATCTCCGTTGGCAAAAACGCCAAGGCGCCAAGAATACACTTATACATGTACTGCATGCTTCGCACCTCCCCAGGTTTCACGTTAGCGGAGATGGCCCGGGATTTTTCTTCTTTTTTTTTCTACGCGGTTTTTTTAAGTGGCATGGTTTGCGTATCGTATTCGCGAATCCAAGGCAAAACGTTTTTGTTGAACTGTGGAACTTCCGTAAAGTCATTGGTACGATTTTTTTAGTTTTAAACTCGCACTTTGCATATAGAAAAGGGCTATTGTAGTTTTAGAGGAAGAAACACTGATGCGTATATTTTGCAAGATTGGTATGTCTTTATGTAGAGCAAGCATAGTTTGCGCCCATCCACTTAAACTAGACACAAGGTAGGGAGGGGGAGGGGGAATTTAGGGGTGCGGCCGGCAACCAAACCCTCCACGTATGACAATTGGCAGCACTGAGCACGTAAAAATTAACGAACAGCCTTTATAGAGAGGAAAGTGGCTCCAGGCCATCGGAAAAAAAGTGAGGGTGGGATATTTGTTTTGTGCAGTCATATGCAGGGTCGAACAAAGGTGTAGGCACGGCCCGAAGACTCACACTACTAATCGGTTACAGTGTACTTGTCAAGTAGTTCAACGCGAAGTTTCCCGAAAAGTAGGGGGGGTGAATGTAATGCACGACGCACTCTAAAACAATGTCCCTGTGCCACACCGTGCAGCACTTCGGCTACCTTTTTGTTACGGTTGTAAATGTTTACAAACGGTCGGAGTAACGGAATGGAATACAACTACTTCCCTTGTACGCGCGTGCGCATGGCGTCATCACAACACGACCAAGCTCGACATTGGCGCGAACGAGAGGTCGGTTAAGCAATATAGAAACCGACGCGGTTCGGAACGCATGTACTTACGTGCTCACTTTAACGAATTTCTAGGGGATTCTTTGGTCATTCGCTCACATATTTTAGGCTCCCATATGTACCAACACATATCGTCGCCGCGTACGCGCGGTGACACGGTGTTTCTCTTTCCGCGCGATCTCTCGGCGGGGTGTGGAAGCGTAGAAGTCCGCCCCATTCGTTTCGTCAGCTTTTCCAGCCGTGAGCGGAGTAGAGGAGTCATAACCAACATGATTAAATAAAACGGCGCAAACGGAAAGCAGAATATCAAACGGCCCCGTCCCAAAGCGATGCTGCGGCGCAGAATATCGCAGCAGCAGACGACGCCCGCAACCGGATGTTCTTGCAGACGTCACCGAGAACCGAGGCATCATGGGCAGTCACATTCGCGCGGTGCGAGGAGGTGAACGAAACGAGGAGGAATTGCGGGGTGGGCGAACATGCGATGTTTGATTTGCAATAACTCCACTGATATCCATCGCTTTAACAAATATCTTGAAGGAGGTGATTACTAGGACATTGATTTACCTGAAAATGTGAACACCATGCATCGGCAACACGTATTTCAGGGCCCCTTTAATTAGGTACCGGCGCGTGATATAGTTCGTACGATTCTGCCAGTCACATGCAACGAAGCAGGCAAGACCACCACAATTATTTTCGACAACCGTGGAAAGCCTTGACTGCGACACGTCAAGGGTCCTCCAAGCTATTAGCGTAAAAGTATAGCTTGCTCTTTTCGTTTGCAGAGTAATACATGCACCGTATATACAACCCGTTCGTTTCTTTTTTCCAGCCTTGGCCTCACAACTCAGAGCTCGGTCTGGGTTGGCGCGTGGTGGGTCGGATTTCTGTTGGCGGCCATCTTGGGAGCCATTGTCAGCGTGCCCATGGCAGCGTTTCCCAAGCACCTGCCCTGTAAGCTCACAACTTGCGCGTGTAGTCAAGGGGGTGTTTTGCGCATGCGCCGCTTTTTATTCGAATGATGGAGTCTTTAGTTTACCCTTCTAAGGTATACAGATTCTCTTTCGACTGAGTTTGGGTGGAGCTTCATCCGATGTTAGCAAAATTGAAATGCGGAGCGCTCGAAAGGGTTGTCTAGACTGCGTGATTTCTGTTCGTGCGTGTTTCTTTTGCTTGAATTATTGAGGAAACACCAGGCGAGCCTTATTCTTGGCCTGACCAGGAGAGTATCACGCGTGAATTTTGAATACTAGAACGCAGCAACATGTATAGTTGAACTGCCACGCGCAAAAACTAGCCTGAATGCGCTGCTATAGGTTCTACAGTGGCATCGATCAGCCTCGTGTACTCTAGTACAAAGGGAAAGGTTTTGCCGCTACCCCCTCCCCCAGCGTCCACCAGAAGGCTTGCTTGCCTTCCGATCATCTTTCGCCCGCGATCTAATAAAAAAAAATTACACCATCTTCCCGTAGGGGAACCCTGAGTAGTATGCAAAGCAGCCATGGGGCCGATTCAAGTGCCCATTAGTTTTCAGTTCGTCGTTTCCGTTACGTTGAGGTACGTAGCTACCGTTATATTTACCGTTTGGTTTCCATGGTAACTACCACACTTTTCACTTACCGGAACTACGAAATGGGAAATTGTGTTGAGCCCATGGCTGTTTCGCATACTACTCAGGGTTCCCCTACGGGAAGATGGTGTAATTTTATTAGATGCGACGGGGCTATGTCCCTCCCTTGTCGTTGTTGCGCCGTCCACACCCCACTGCGCATGCTCGGCTTGCTGAATGAGCGGTGGTGTCTTACCCTTTAATGGCTCCTGGAGCGACAGTGTTACCGGTGTCTTTCTGGGCCGGCCCGAGATGAGCCGAGCATGCGCAGTGGGGGTGTGGACAGCGCCACAACAAGGGAGGGACATTGCCCCGACCATGAGATGCTGGAGCGACAGTGTTGCCGGTCCTGGGCCGGCGCGAGACGAGCACGCTTCCCCTTAAAGGGCTCCTGGAGCGGCAGTGTTGCCGGTGTCTTCCTGGGCCGGCGGATGGACGGACGACGGACGACGGAGCCGAGAGCAAGAGACGCTTTGCATCTAAAAAGTACTGACGATTACTCCTTGTGCACAACGCGAACTGCGGTCTTTTCGGTCACGGCGCATAGCGGCTGCGTCTCAGGAAGTACTCGCGTGATGAGCGAACGCACAGCAGCGCGCGCCGTTACCTCGCAGCGCGTCCCTGCCGGCGAGCATGTTGCTGCTGTAAATTGTGTTTGAACCTCCCGCGCGTGGTTCGGAGGGACCACTCAACGACGAGGGCGCAAAGCGCATCCGCCGCTTGTCCCGCTGGTTGTTCAGCACTCACTCCTGAGTGCTACAGTGCGCTGAGGCAGCACTCACTCGTGGCTTCTCTCGACGGCAGCGATGGTAAGCCTCTGCGTCGGTGGCGCGAACTGCGTCTCAGGAAGTGAACGCACATAATTGTCGACCGCAGGACGGCACGCGCAGCTGTGCCGTCATCTCGCAGCGCGTCGTCAACGCCCAGCATGTCCCTGCCTCCTCCTCACACTTTCGCCATGCTTCGCCGCTAGCGTCACTAAATAAAGGCTTTTAGAGTATCGGAACTCTTTGCCGCCGAGATTTTCATTGGTCGGTCGGCACCACGTGATATTTGTTTACATATTGGCGCAGCCATTTTGTTTTTGGGCGCCTTTCCTCTCTCTCTCTGCTGCGAGGACGATAGAGCGGCCGGTCACACTCTGCTCGTAACAACAACCGGCGGCGGTTTCGTTTGAAGGGATGGCAACACTGCACGAAAGCAACAAAATGGCCCCCGCACGCTTCTGGGTGCACGAAGTGGCGGTACTCTTAAGCGTAGTTTATTTAGTGACGTTCGTCGCCGCCGCGGAGTGTCTCTTATGGGCTCAACATACTGCCCCCCCCCCCCCCCCTCACACTTCCGCCGCACTTTCTACACCGTTTTCTTTGCCTTCGTTCGTTCGGTTACGACGCCGGTGGCGATGTCAAACAACAGTAGCGGCCGCCAAAGTGCTGCGCACTAGAAACTATTGCCAACGCCAAAACTACGCGCACGCACATTTTGTGCTGAAAAATCTCGGCGATAGGCCGACCAAATCCCACCGACCGTGAAGACTGGGTCTTGCACCTCCATCAGCGGACGAGCGGTGAAGAAAGCTGGAGCACGAGCAAACGTAGGCGAGAAAAGGGTTTCAAGAACCAAAAGAAAAAAGAACTTGTGCATATACTACAAATAGCGATACACCATCTGCAACCACTGTGTGAAATATACGAGAGCACTATAACATACGCTTACTTTTGTAGCCCGCTGTGAATGCGAGAGTACTGCTTTGTTAAGCTGCTTCATTATTGCACGTACGCCTGCACATATAACAAAACTACACAAGTGAAAGTGAAAAAAAAAATTAGCAGTGGCTTAGTTCGGCAATGCCAGGATATACGTAGCGTAAGCTAAGGTTCAGCTGGTTATTCTTAGGTTTCCTGGTTGTCTAGGATTTTAATGCTTACTGCTGCTAAAACGATTTCCAATCCAATCCAGTCGTGGTGGCGGCGGCTCCGGTGCGCCAGCTGTGCGCCGTGAGACGTCCCTGCTCCTCGCGCATGCGCAGCACGGCTCTCCAGGAGCCACGCGAAACTGCTCAACCTGGGCCAATGTAGCTCACGCTACAAAAAGAGCACCTACTTGAGCCCGCACGGAGGTATAATGTACAAAAGATCAACATACAGGTTTCACCTGCCGCGGTAGTTACGTTAGCGCCTGGCGACGCGGGTTCAATCCCAGCAGCACCGGTCATTATTCTCATGGATGAGGAAAAACGAGGGAAAAACCTAGCATTGCAGGATGTGGCGAGAACTCGGCCGAAATCGCTGCGCAGCTGGATTCTTGTGTAGCTGTGATACACCAGCGCTACTTATGCAGAATGGACCGTACGTGTGCTGGGCATCGATGTAGCTATAGGACGAATCGTTTGAAACGCAACCTAACGAGGTCGGGATACGAAATTTCGGAAATTTCGTGAAGATACATTCCGGGAGGACCATACGTGCTGTGCAGGCCCGGGATGGGGACATGTCCATTAGAAAGCGAGTTGTACTACATTTGCATTGACAAGTTAAAAAAAAAAAAAAAAACGAATGACAGTACAATCCAATATGGGACTATCAAGTGCTGGTTTGTCCTTCCTTTTTTATTTATTTATTTAAACAATACTGTGGGTCACGAATGGGCCTTAGCAGGAGTGGTGGTGTCCCATTGTGTTAAGACCAGTTACACAATTTCTAGCGGTAAAAAAACGTGTGAACAAGGCAGTACAAACTTATTCGGAACATATGTGAGATTATATTTTTTTTTTTTAGAAATCAAACATTTCATCAGTACATTTCAACATACTACTGGAAGAAATAATTTCAGGGGGAGATTGTTCCAGTCGGTTATAGTCCTGAGAAAAAACGAATACTTAAATGTGTTAGTGGGCACTGAGACAGGCGTGAACTTAGAGGAATGATAGTGCCTCATGGGACGCGATGACAACGGAGTGAATAAGGGCGATGCATCAAGTCGCGAACTTCCTTGCGATAAATGAAAAAAAAATTTAGCGTGGCTATTTTTCTTCGAGATTCCAGTGCTGGGATTTTGTTAATTTTCATTAGATTGGTTGGGGAGTCAAGACGGCGATAACCATTGTAAAAAAAAAAAAAAAAGCGGACAGCTAATTTTGAACTTTTTCAATATTATGTATTTTTTAGTATGCGGGTCGCATGCGTGTTCTAAACTTGGTCGTATTATTGTGTTATAGGCAAGAATTTTTATGTTGGAAGGTGAGCGTTTCAGTTTATGTCTCAGCAAACCCAGTTTTCTCCGAGCTGACGCGCATATTTTAAGGATGTGTGTAAACCAAGTTAAATTGCTATTTATCGTAACCCAAAGGTATTTGAAAGTGTCGGTTTGAGAGATAGCAACGCCGTTAATTGTGTACTGATATTCATATAGGCGCTTTTTGTTAGTAATACCAGAGTCCTTCAATGCTTTACTGGTCACGAAACTTCGCCGCTCGTTTCATATAGGGACCGCGCGCGCCACTACAGGCGCCACCGCCGCACGAAGGGCATCTAGCCGCCGCGCGTGCGGCGTATTGGCCAGCTCTTGGCGTGCAAACGCTCACTGCTTTTGGCGTCTGCGCGCTGATTAAGTGTGCTTTTTTTTTTCGTAGTAGTTAGCGATGAATGGTCCAGTCATTGAGTGTATCACCTGCCTTCAATGGGGTTTTATTTTTCAAAGTAAATTAGCGTAGACTTCGGCCGCGAACGGCAACGGCTTCTATGGGCTCTGGCAGAAGCGCTGCGCCGTCGTGTTTACGGATTTTTAAATCTATATTGCATCTTTTCTTAAAGCAAAGTTGTAAATACCACACATACGGTAGCTGTGTAGTCACGGACTGCTGCGGGCCTATCGATAATACAATAAAAAAAAACTGAAAGAAACCAAGTACTCGTCGTTCAGATTACGCTTAATGAATCCGTTGATTGCTCTGGAATGCACAGAACGCTAAAAGAGATAGTCCAATAGTATTGTCGTTTCCACGGTCGTTTCGATGAGTGGGTACATACTTGAGAACATTTGAAAACGCTGCAGGAACGCAAAATATGAAAACATGGAGAACGCAAAGGATCACGAAGCCAAGGACGACGCAGTTGTCTTGCAGGAAAAACAAGTTTATTGGAGCGAACTTGTGCTTCCCTAACAACTCAAAAAGAATACAGAGGCGGCGAAGCAGCGGTCAACAAAGTGACTTGCGCAGGCAAGTGACGATGAACCGAATGCCGCGGCGTCTGCTCTGCAGGCTTTTATCTTTCGGCGCGAGCGTTTCTGGAACCATCGATTCACATCCAGAACATTGTAGATCACAGAAGATTATTCTGGGATAGCGACGTTAGGGCGAAACAGTCTGCTTATCTGAATGAGATAGCCCGTGCGGCACAAAAATAAAGAATGGAGCACGCGCTTCACATGGGACACAGATAACAGAGCCGGGCGCGGCCGGGCATTAAAAACAAACAATAAATAAACAAACCCGTACATGGTTCGTGGCATTACTTCCCCTCTAAGAGTGCATCGGCCCGATGCTAAAATAAAACGACAGTTCGAACAAACAGTAACAACAAAACAACAAAAAAGGTCCGTCATCTTGCGAAGTATGGTTTGAGGGGAACCACGTGGACGACTTCGGGTCGCGTGCGTCGTCGTGATGTGCCGGAATCACCATTGGGGATCACTTCGTAGGTTAATTGGCCAACACGTCGTAGAATCTGGTAGGGTCCGAAATACCGTCGCAGAAGCTTCTCACTGAGTCCGCGTCATTGGATGGGAGTCCAAACCCCTGGTTGGTACTCAGCGTCTCGGCGTCGGAGGTTGTAGCGGCCGGCATCCACCAGCTGCTGGTCCGTTATACGAACTCGAGCGAGCTGGCGGGCCTCCTCCGCACGTTGAACGTAATCTTGGACGTCGGCGTTGAGGTCGTTGTCTTCTACATGCGGAAGCATGGCGTCGAGCATCGTAGTCGGCCGTCTTCCGTAGACAAGCTCGAACGGTGTCATCTGCGTAGTCTCCAGGGTCGCTGTGTTGTACGCAAACGTGACATACGGGAGGACTTCGTCCCAAGTCTTGTGTTCAACGTCGACGTACAAAGACAGCATATCCGCGATCGTCTTGTTCAGACGTTCCGTAAGTCCGTTCGTTTGGGGATGATACACCGTCGTTCTTCGGTGATCCGTGTTGCTGTAGCGTAAGATTCCTTGCATCAGCTCCGCAGTGAAGGCCGTTCCGCGGTACGGGATTAGAACTTCAGAGGCTCCATGTCGCAGCACAACTTGGTTAATAAAGAACTTCGCGACTTCTTGTGCAGTCCCCCTTTGAAGAGCGGCCGTCTCTGCGTAGCGCGTCATGTAGTCTGTCGCTACGACAATCCACTTGTTCTCGGATCGTGACGTAGGGAACGGGCCAGAAGGCCCATTCCAATCTGTTGGAAGGGCCTCGATGGGACGGCGATTGGCTGTAAAAGTCCGGCGGGTCTCATCGGCGGCGTTTTTCGTCGCTGGCAGTCACGGCAGCTCCGGACGTAGTGGGTGACGTCAGAGGTAAGGCCGGGCCAGTAGTACCTCGCCTTGATTTTTCCAATAGTGCGAGCTGTGCCGAGATGTCCGGAAGACGGGTCGTCGTGCAGCACGCTTCCAGAATTTCGTCACGAAGGTCCGCGGGGATGACAAGAACGTAATTCGCTCTTGTTCCGGGGCCGAAATTCTTCACGAGGACGGAGTTTCTCAGGCTTAATGCTGGTAAGCTGCGTTTGAAGGTCCTAGGAACGGCAACGTTGCATCCCTCAAGGTAGTCGATTATGACGCGTAAGTCGGGGTCGGCACGCTGCTGGGCGGCTAGGTCGCTCTCCGTCACGATTCCGAAGAACGCGCTGTCTTCATCAGAGTCTTGTGCTGGTGGGTCGCTGGGGGCGCGGGACAGGCAGTCGGCGTCGGAGTGTTTCCTGCCGGGTTTATAGACGACTGTAACGTCGAATTCCTGCAGGCGCAAGCTCCATCGCCCAAGAAGGCCAGAGGGGTCCTTCAAATTGGCGAGCCAACACAGCGCGTGGTGGTCTGTCACAACCTTGAACGGTCTTCCATACACGTATGGGCGAAATTTTGAAATCGGGCACTATGCGTCGTCGTCTTCGTCGTTATTCTCAGCGGCAGGTTCGGTCGTGTCGGGTACGCTTCGCGCCGTTTTGCTGTCGTCGTGTTCGGAAGTCACGTCAGGGTTAGATCGGGTCGTCGGGCTGAGGGCATGCCGTGAATCATGGTCTTCAGGGAGTCGCTGCGTCGTTGGAGGGTTTTCATTTTTCGCGGTCCTGCAACTTTACCTCCAGAAGTTGCTGCTTTTAGTTTCCCCCGCGTGGGCTGGGGGACCTTCCACGTGAAAAGTCAGTAGTGCTGCGGCGGTTTGGCGACTGGTACGGGTAGGGCGACGGTGAACGGTTGAATCGGGCCGGTCCTCGGTTGGTGTTGGACAGGTAGTCTTCGATCTCAGTAGGGCGCTGGCCGGGTCGGGGGCGTGGTGCGTCGACGGAGAAGCCTCGCAAACCGAGCCTCTTGTAGGGGCAGCGATGGTAGATGTGGTCGGCCTCTCCGCAGTGGTAACACAGCGGTCGATTATCGGGCGTTCGCCACACCTCGGTCTTTCTTGGAGCGGGGGGTTGCACCGCAGGTGGTCGGGCCGGCGACTGGGGCGACGGTACGGAGTTTCGTGACGGTAGGGCGCAGTTGGGCGAGGCCGGCGAACAGCAGCCGCGTAGGACATGGCTTGCGGCTCGCGGGGTGCTTCTGACGTCGTTGAGGTTCCCAGCGCTTGCAGCACTTCTTCCCTAATCACATCGGTAAGGGAAGCGACTTGCGGCTACGGCGGAGAAGTTTCCGCAGCTCCTCCCTCACTATTGCGCGGATAGTCTCACGTAGGCTGTCTGCCGGAATCGTCATGCTGTCGACGTAGTTCGCATTGGCCGCGCCAACAAAGTTGCGGTCATACTGCTTAGTACGCATTTCAAGAGCCTTCTCAATTGTGCTGGCTTCGGTCGCAAATTCGGCGACGGTTTTGGGCGGGTTGCGGACAAGTCCAGCAAACAATTCCTCCTTCACACCGTGCATTAAGAAGCGTAACTTCTTTTCTTCCGCCATTCAAGGGTCAGCACGCCTGAAGAGCCTCTTCACCTCTTCGACGAACACAACAAAACTTTCGTTGTGTCCGCGTCTGCAGCAAGACTTCGGCCCGCTCTTTTCGCACAACCGTGGTGAACGTCGTTAAAAATTGCGTTCAGAAATCGCTCCAAGACTCTAGGGAGCTCTCATGGTTTTCGAACCAGATCCGTGCTGAGCCCTCAAGGTAGAAGAACACTTGCCTCAGTGTCTCCGCGTCGTCCCATCGATTTAACAGCCTGACCCGTTCGACTTGCTCCAACCAGTCTTCGGGGTCCTGCGAAGGTGACCCATGAAATGATGGGGGCTCCCTGGGTTGCTGAAGAACGAGGGCAGGACTGGGAGCGATGGTCATGGTGCCTGCATTGATCATGGTGGTGGTCACGACGTCTTCTTTCTTCACTTTATTCGGAAGCAGTCCAAACTCCGGCTGAAGACCTTGTTGTCGGCGGCTGGCACGAGTGGGACTTGCTTGTTGGCTTGACGAGGGCGTACGGTTCATGTACCCAGCACCTTAACCAGATGTCACGAAGCCAAGGACGACGCAGTTGTCTTGCAGGAAAAAACAAGTTTATTGGAGCGAACTTGTGCTCCCCTAACAACTCAAAAAAAATACAGAGGCGGCGAAGCAGCGGTCAACAAAGTGACTGCGCAGGCGAGTGACAATGAACCGAATGCCGCGGCGTCTGCTCTGCAGGCTTTTATCTTTCGGCGCGAGCGTTTCTGGAACCATCGATTCACATCCAGAAAATTGTAGATCGCAGAAGATTATTCTGGGATAGCGACGTTAGGGCGAAACAGTCTGCTTATCTGAATGAGATAGCCCGTGCGGCACAAAAATAAAGAATGGAACACGCGCTTCGCATGCGACACAGATAACAGAGCCGGGCGCGGCCGGGCATTAAAAACAAACAATAAATTAACAAACTCGTACATGGTTCGCGGCAATATGTTGTACCCACGCTTTGCAATCCTTGCAAAAAAAAGGAAGCGAAAAAAGAACAATAAAACTGATTTTATCACACGCAACAAAAAATTTCAATATTACGAAGGGAGACAAAATGGCGTGGTCCAGCGTAGAAAAATTTATTTTTTCGCGCTGCGATGTGCAGCACACGGAGGAATCAGAATATCGCCATGTAACCAAGAACGACGCAAAGCTTTTCTGAACAAGGTTTATTAAAGCGAGCTCCTGCTCTACAGAAGACTGGAATGAAACACAAACGTCGAAGAAGCAGTCCGCTGTGTGACGTGCACAGATGAACGTCGATAAAGTGAGTTACGCGGCGTTTGATAAGCATGCATTACTCTCGGAACGTTATAAATTCCAGATCCATGGAAATAGGATGGAGAACATTGTCGAAGAAACAAAAAATCAAGTTAGCGACAAGGTGACACCCTTTCCATATCAAACAATATTGCCCGACGGGACGTACGACAAAAAGATCAAACGGGCGCTCCGGTTGAAACACCAGATAAGAAACCGGAATCGGCCACGCGTGGTTACAAAACAAACAAAAAGAACCCTAAGGGATAATTCGCGGAAATATGAAAAGTAAAAGAACAAGGACGTCCCAAAGCTTTTTTACACGCGAGCCTGAGCGCAAGGTAATACAAGTTTTCAAACAGGTAATGAAGCACCGTTACAACCTGACTGATATGACAAAAATCTGGCTTTAAGTTAGCTTTGTACAATTCTAGGTTCACGATGCTCTCAAAAGGGTACATTGCTTTTTCCATTCTCACACACAGTGCATTTCCACACACTGTCACACACTTATAATCGAAGCTGAAATTTCCCGTTGCTTGCCTTGGAATGGCGCGCCTCCATTTCTCACGCAGCTGCCCGTCGCTCTGTCAACAGAACAAGGAAACATTTTCTGTGGTATCGTTGTACAAGGAACGACATCCCGGGATGCAACACATGTTCGGCATCGTCGTCGCACTACTTAAGTCGCAAAAGAGCGCGATATGCAGGTTACATTTTTTTCCCGCACAAAACATACACAACTCGCCGCGGCTCCGCCGTTCGAGCCAGCGCAACCCCGCACGAGTAGTGACCTCAGTGAGAGGGTGGCGCCACAGCGCGGCGGCCAAACGCAGCATATGAAGCTCTCCCATTGAGTTACGGAGCAGTTTTGTGACCAGTAAATCATTGAAGGACTCTGGTAATACGCATGAATACGGTTTTGTTAGCGTTTAGTTTCATGTCCCAGCGGTCGCACCATTTATTTATTGCTTCAAGGCTGTCAGTTAGAACTTGCTGATCATTAGGGAATTAATAGTGCTGGACAACAAGCAATCGTCCGCGAATAATCTGATTTTAACGCCTTCTTTAACACAGTTTGTTAAATCCTTCGTATAAATCAAGATAAGTAGCGGTCCGAAGACACTGCCTTGCGGTACCCCGCAGTTTACAGGATGACATTGGGAATAAGTCTTCTTTTTGTCCCTTACGTACCGTTTTAACCCTGCATTTGCTTGCCCAGTTGCAAGAGGGGAATAATGACGCAACTCTTTAAAAAAATCATTAAAACTCATTAAAAACATAAAGAAAACTCAATGTGAATTCTGTCGGAGGTGCAGAGTGGTGATTCGCCACCCATCACGCTTTTCGGCGCCCGGTCTCATTCTTCTCCTGATGAAATCAACGGAGGTCTGTCAAACGCATTTCAAATTTCCCGCCTTCGCAGTGCCCGCGCGCTCCCTGCCTTAAACTGCGCCAGCGGGAGTCCTGTTCTTTTAAGTGCATACGACGGAGAAATCCGCCGTTTTGCTCCTAGGAGTGCGCGCCACGTGATCCCTACGTCACGGTTTCTCTCCGACGCACCGCTCCGATGGGAGATCGGAGCTTCTGCTCGCGAGCTACAAACGATCCGATACTTGGTGGCGGAGGTGGCAGGATTTCGTCTGCTCGTCGGGCAGCTGGCCGCGACTGAAGTTCTAGAGCGGTTGCAGGCACTCCATTTTTATCGCTTTTTATTACATTGGACGCGAAAATGCGTGGCGCACACGACAGGCGCACCGAGGGAGCCGGTCGCTGGGCGAGCGGCGGCCGCGGCCGCGAAGTGGCGCAGGCCGGCGCAGGTAGCTCGAGCGACAGCTTGTTATTGCTCCCCAAGGCGCAAAGAAAGCTGCGTATACGAGAAATGGGGTAATGGTGTGATAGGAAGTTGGTTTAAAAAAATTCCCGCGCCTTCCCGCGAGGGGAACACGAGTAAATGCAGAGCATTGGGGCCTCAGTACTGATTGAAGGCAGTGTTGCTTCCATCGCTTCTTCCGTGATGCTGGAGTAGCAGACACGAGTAAACGTGGGCACGAGCGTCAACCAAGGAAGGAAGGAGCAACGCAGTGACTGAAAGACTGAAACACGAGCGACCGCTAGCCGCTATACTATTTGCAGCGCGCGCAGTAGAGGGAGAGCAGTACGGGGGGGGGGGGGGGGGGGGAGCGCGCATGCGCAAGCAGCGCGCGCCCTTCCACGCCCCACCGCGCTGCTATCACGCACCTGTTACGCCGAGACCGCGACGGAGCGAACGGGCTGACTACGACGCATGCGCACGCCAGCTGCTGTTGAGAGAGAGGAGGGAAGGAGAGGCGCACCTGCTGCGGACGCGGAGCTGTTGACACCGTCCGACGCAGGAAGAGGCGAGGCTAAGAAATGCTCTGCATTTAAAATCGTCATCTGAGCCGCTTGCGAGAGCGGCGATGGAATATTCGCCTCAGTGTTAAGCCTAACATCTGCATGCGGGCCTGTAAGGGGGCCGGCCGGCTGCTACCACGTCGCGCGCCGTTCTCTACCCGCGGCAGCGCCTGCATCGCGTCCACGACCAATTTTTGGTCGGTTGACAAGATCAGTACGTATGAGCTTAACAGAAAAAATTGGCCGCGTATCTGCTCCTTTTGTTGCAAATGTCGTCAAAATACGATAGTCTTTATCGACTTTTGCCAAGTAAATGCCTCCCTTCGCTTTCCCGCTCAGCTCTCATGTTGTTCCTCTTGCGTCGCGCTCCTCCCAAGGTAAAGAAGCCAAAGGTTTGCTTAAATCATTTTAAATTTCCCGCGTTCCACTGCTCCAAACCGGTGTCTCGATGCCAACGCTGCCGTACGGCGAAGACGTGCGTGAATCAAGGCGTCCTACTTCCACGTTTATAGAACCGCGTTTCCCTAGTCCACGTGCGTTCCAAGCAGAACGTGGAATCTATCTAGTGGAACCTTTCGTAACTGTTGCCACTTGATTTCTTCAAATGCCGCCTGAAGCTATATGGCGCGGGCGACAGCAGGCGACGGCGGAGTGATATTTTTTTCTTCATATGATGAAGTATTTAATCTCGCCAAAATCAAGCATGTACGATTTTTTATAAAGGAACGCTGCAAATATCACTTCTGTATTAATTTGTTGTCTTATCTATGCGTAATGTCTTGTTGTTCTTCAACAATATTGACAAGTATGAACATTACACCGGAATTAGACGGGCACATTTAGCTGTGACTATATGAGACTATTGCGCAGACACTGTTTTACTTCGACCGGGTGGCTGAATCGAGTCACAGACAGGCAGACGGACAGACATACAGACAGACCAAAATTTCTGGGTTTAAGTAGCCCAAGAAAGACTATCGTCGTTGAAACTCCCACCTCCCCTGGCGGGAACCCCTGTGTAGATGCGATGCATAGGGAGTTCACGTTGCAGCGTTGGACAGCGGAGGAACGGCACTGGAACGATGAAGCGGAGCGGCGCAGGCACCGCGTTTTATAGCGCGCATAACGGTGAGGCGACGCGCCGGCGCCAGTGCGTCTGCCGCGGCTATGACGAAACACAATCCACTTTAATCCAATACAATCCAATACAATCCAAGCCAAGCCAATCCGTTCGAATCCAATCCAGTGCCCCTCGCGAGAGAGCGTTCGCTATCGGAGAGGAGAGGGGGTGAGCGGCGGAGAACGCAGCTCACGCGGCGAGGAGAATGGGGGAGGGGCGGACGCCGACAACGACTCCGACGCCGGATGCAGGGAGTCGGACAAGGCGTGTGAATGAGATGCAGTCGCATCTAAAATTGCCGCCGTCGCGGAATCGGCGGTGCTACGGCAGCTCTGCTTTCGAGATAGGCGACTGCAAACTTTGATGTCCGTCTGAAAGTCGCATCCTCCGTGTGAGTGAAGGAGCTGGCCGAGCGGAAGTCCACTTGTGGTGACGTCACGACCTCCTTCGGATTTCTCCGCTGAAACACTCCGTCGTGTGAATACCCCTTTAGGCGCTCGCCTTGTCGTTGTAGCTCGCTCGTTGGACCCAAGTATATAGAGCGACAGGGCGTCCAGCGGTAATGCTGTCGTTCGCGGCGTACCCCAGAGGCATCGAAAGCCAAGCGGTTTATGTAGTCATAAGCGTTCGAAACTCGCGAACCGCTGGCGCTTGTCCTACATCTCCCCGTCGTTTAGAGCCAAGGAAATTATAGGTACATTTGAGGCAAAATATACGCAATTACCCTGCAGCGCCTGCGTTCATTTAGTTAGGAAAGCTCGCTGGGTTGGTTTTTATGATAGTGAGCGAAAAAAAGCGGCAGCGCAAGAAAACAATGGCGCTTTCGAAATGACGCAGAAAGGTTCCAGCCGCGCAAGAAAAAAAATGGCGCGTTCGAAGTGACGCAAAACAGCTCCAGCCTACAAAATTTAAACAAGCACAAAAAGAACAGAACTCCCGCTGGCGCAGTTTCAGGCAGGGGCGCGCGAGCACTGCGAATGCGGGAAATTTGAAATGCATGGGGTGATAGCAGTGAGTGAATAACGGCAGTACAGCCCATTATGGCGAATCACTGCTCTGCACTTCCGACAGCTTTCACATTGAGTGGAACGGCTTTACTTTTTTTTTTTGTGCTTGCTTTTCCTCCCGCACGTGCCGGCGTTGCACTGCCACTATTTTTCGCTTACTATCGTGAAAAGCGACCCAACGAGCGTTCCTAAATGAACGCGGACGCTGCCGGTTAATTACGCATATTTTGCCTCAAATGTACCTGCAGTTTTCGTTGCGCTAAACAACGGGGAATTGTATGACAAGTGCCAGCGGTTAACGAGCTTCGAACACTTATGACTATATAAACCTCTTGGCTTTCGAAGCCTCTGTGGGACATCGCGACAACAGCCGCTATGACAGAACGCCGCGTGGCTCTACTTGGGTCCAGCAAGCGTGCTACGACGACAAGCGGAGCCCCTAAAGTTATCTGCACTTAAAAGCGATTTTCTGCGACCGGCCCACGCCCGTGCGGCCGAATCGCTCCTGTGATGAGGGTGTACGTGTTCGAAGTCATACTTGCGTAGGTGGCCACGTGATCCATCTCACGTGACTTTAGGACTTTTCAGGAGAACAAGGACAAAATCAGGGCACATTCATACGGTTGCATTCGCCGCGCCAAAAAGGTATCGCTTTAATACCGCACTTGCATTTGCAAGTTACGTTAGCCATTTCATGAGCTCTGCCCCGTTATCCTTTGCACGGGACCATTTTGTGACCGTGCTGTCATCGGTCTCGTTGGGAGGAATGCTTTGATGCCTAATGTGGTGGTAAAATGAACAAAGAACACTCCCACAAATTTTGCCGCATTGTTTCTAGGTGCGGGCGAGCCCATCTGAGGTGGAGTTGAAATGCCGAGGGATATACGTCTGCTCACATGCTAATTCGTTTGGTCGCCTTTGAAGTTCCCGCCGTTAACCTGAGTCGTCTTTCACTGAATTTACGCCATAACCGCCAGGCAGAGAGTTTTACGGAAATAAAATAGAAACCGATCAACTACGGGTAAGATTCTTTAATGAGTTGTTCTTTTTCTTGTTTAGCGTACGAACAGTGCCAGATGGTACGGCGCCTGCACGGCTCTTTCAAGGGGGACGACGTGCAGTACGGACAATACGTCAGCGACATCCCGAAGGCCGTCCTGTCGCTGCTCAAGAACGTCACTTTCGTCCTCCTCATTCTGTCCTCCGCCACCGAAGGTACTGTACCTCGTGCAGTAGTCTGTCTGTCTGTCTGTCTGTCTGTCTGTCTGTCTGTCTGTCTGTCTGTCTGTCTGTCTGTCTGTCTGTCTGTCTGTCTGTGTCTGTGTGTCTCTCTGCCAGCGGATGTCGCCGCAGCAATTTGTGCTGTCGCTACGTGCTTCCCGCTGTTAACGAATGATGCATCAGCCACCCCGTGGTTGTGAGAATTAAGTTTTTAGATGCCAAGCATCTCATGCTCGGGGCTGTGTCCCTCCCTCCCTCGTTGTCGTTTTCCGCCGTCCGCACTCTACTGCGCATGCGCGTCTCTTCAGCCCCGTCAGCGTTTGGGCTGACGTCAGCACCGTCCACTGTAAAAAGAAATAGTTAGGCGGCGCCCCGTTTCGATCACACGACTCTCTGGCCGCAACGGGAGGTACGTGGCGCTCTTCCCACTGCGCTACAAACCGAGACGGGAGCATGTGTTACGACCGCGCCTTATGTCCTTCACTCATTCAAACTACGTCAAGAAGCTACTGATACAACGAAGGCCCGCGAAGCTGAACGTCAACGGAAACTACGTACTGAAAACTAATGGGAACTTCAGTCGACCCCATGGCTGCTTCGCATACTACTCAGGGTTCCCTATACGGGAAGATGGTGTAATTTTTTGTGTGCGTATTCTTTATTTTAATTAACCGTATGGTATTTGCTGTGTGCGCGATTGGAAACACGCGCGGCGAGTGCTGAAATAACACGCCCCGCTTCGGCGCTCTCTTTCATCTCCGGTGTATTATCGTTCCTTTTTCCTTGTTCGGTGCCCGAGCTTTCACCCCTCGCGCAACGACGGTTTTCTGTCCACGGACACGAAATATTCCGCAATCGAAGCAATGCACAGCTTCGCTGTAGAAAAACGCGCCTGGTCCAAATGAATACGTAGCACCGCCATACGGCACACCTGTTAGCACAGGTGTAAAGCGCTAAATTTCGAGCTCTTGGCGCAATTTTCATAATGCGCGCAAAAACACGCAGAAAAGCCACTGTATATTATGCAAGGGGTAATCAAGGTGTGGAAAGCATTTGCTTTAATCTGGCAGAAAATTAAACCTAGACACTTTTCGCACGCCTACTGTGGCCCCTAGATGTCCCAACGGGTGTGGTTCGTTTCGGTAACGGAGTGCTTCTACCCTGATCAAAAAAAGGCGCCCCTTGTCTTTTCGTGTTTTTCAGCTATGATCGGCACCGCTGTCATGGCCTTCTCGGTGAAGTTTTTTGAAGCGGAATTTGCTCTGACCCCCTCAGCAACAGCAGCGACCCTAGGTAAGATGTCGCTTCTCTTTACGCGCGTACTTCCCTCGATTTTATCCGCACGCCCAAACACTCTTTGAAAAATAGATGCATGTTTGAATTGATGCGCGTTTAAATAAATAAATAAATAAATAAATAAATAAATAAATAAATAAATAAATAAATAAATAAATAAATAAATAAATAAACGGTAGCCATTAACTGCATATCAGGGGTTAATTCTTACGAAGCAATCGGTGAGAGCATAAGCTATTATGACAGGTGGCACACACATGTAAAAACACCGCCCCCAATGCGCTGCTCATACTGAAGGTTGGGAATAACGATTCCATCCGCATTCCAGCCAGCTCAAGGATGGGGATCGTGATAACGATGGTAACGATGCCGATGAGGATACTGTGACGTACGTACAAGCACATTTCTCCTGATTGAGGGTCAAGCATACATTTAACTCTATGATGACATTCCGTCTGTGTTGCGAGAAGAATTCGCTCAAGTTTCGCGGCGGTGTCGACGCAGGCTCCATCCTAATCCCAGCGGGTGTGGGCGGCACCTTGCTGGGCGGCGCCCTCACAACCAAGCTGGACATGAAGGTCCGCTCCATGCTGAAGATGTGCTACGCGATCGGCATCGTCCCCTGGCTGTGCATGTGGACCTTCGTGCTCTACTGCCCGACCGCGCAGCTCTTCCAGGGAGACGCCCGCAGTAGCAAGTGAGTCTTCGGCCCGTCCTGCAGCTCTTCAAGCAGCTGCGCGGTAACGTGCCGCCCCCGGTGGCTGCTAATATGCAGGGAAACTGGAAGCTGGCCTTTGATACGTTATGGCTCTCGCTCATATGCGTGAAGTAATGAAAGCAACTATCCAAAATTTCAAATTTTGGGCTGTGAGGTGCGCCGTAGGGGAGGGCTCTGGAATAATTTTGACCACCTGGAGAATCTTTCCCGTGGACCAAAACCTCGACACACGGGCGGTTTTTTCCTTTTTTTTTTCGATTTTCGCTTCTATCTGAAGAGCGGCCGCCGCGGGCGGCAATTGAACCCGCATCCATGGGATCAGCAGCATAACGTCTTAGCCACTGACAACAATGGCATAACTTGGGAGAATAGCTATGAAGAGATGAACTAAAAGTTTGTGGGCGAAGAACGGATGCAGAACACCCACGATAGGAGTCACTGAACACCTTCAAAGAAAGCCTTCGTCCTGCAGTGGACACAAACATGATTGATTGATTGATTGATTGATTGATTGATTGATTGATTGATTGATTGATTGATTGATTGATTGATTGATTGATTGATTGATTGATTGATTGATTGATTGATTGATTGACGAGGACATAATGTCGCAGTGAAGCTGGTAAAATATGTAAAACTTCAAAAATGGTTCAGCACGTGCAATATTGAATGTAGTCGCAAATGTGACTTGGGAAAACCTTGAATATACTTCGCTACCTAACATACCCCAGGAGTGCAAGACCACCCAGAGGCACAACCTCAGCAAGATCATACGTGAATATCCAAGATATAACAAGAACCTCATAGAAGAAATAAAAAAGATACGTATGATCAAACCCAAAGAGAACCACAAACCCCACGAGGGAACTCCAAAGCCCGAACTCGACCGCCCCACTACAACAGCGGAAGTCTGGGAAGCCATCCAGGACCTTGGGACAAAATGACGATGCTGTAGAAGCACTAACACTGTTTATGACTTTAAGATAGGAAATAGGAATCATCCTGAAGTAATGGTAAACGGCCAACGTCATCGTGATTCCCAAGCCAGAAAAGACGTTACGGCTAGAGAACCTATGATCCATTTCCCTGACTTCGTGCATGGGAAAGCTCAATAGATTCATCCTGAAGCAATGGAAAACGACCAACGTCGTCGTGATTCCCAAGCCAGGAAAGACGTTACGGCTAGAGAACCTAAAATCCATTTCCCTGACTTCGTGCATGGGAAAGCTATAGCGCTTGTTGTAGTCAGAAGACTTTATAAATAAATGGAAGACGAGGATTTATACCCACACACTATGACCGGATTAAGACCAATGTTATGAACTCTGACGTCATGTTACAACTCCAATATCAGATAGACTGAAATAGTACATCATCGATAGACACAAAAGCCGTCCTGGGACCTAACAAAGACCTTCGATAACGTGAGCCACAGCGCTATCTTTGAAAACCTCGGGTTTCTAGGAATTGGGTATAGAACGTACAATAACGTGAAGTATTTTCTATCTGACGGAACGGCAAAACTAAAAATACCATTGAATGGAATGAACCCGAACTGGGAGCAAGAGGCACACCGCAGGGGTCTGTTCTCTCCCCCTTTCTTGTTCAATATAGTCATGATCGAACTGCCCGGACAATTGAAAAAATAGAAGGGTTACACCACAGCATATACACAGATGACCTCACGCTCTGGGTAACCGGTGGCAGTGATGGCGCAATACACGACACCTTACAGGAAGCAATCGATATTATAGGCCTACGTCGAACCCAGGGGTCTCATATGCTCGCCAGAAAAATCAAAATTACTATTATCAGAGTCCTTCAATGCTTTTGAAGGACTCTGCTATTATATTGGACAAACAGGGGGAGAAGCAGTATATAGTGCCTATCATCAAAGTCCTGGCGCTACGATTTCAAGCGGATGGTTATAACACCGAAGCCATTCATTATCTGAGAATCCCTGCCGAATGCACTCCACCCCATTCTTATCCTGATTATCTCTGCCTCGTGGTTGGGATCCGGGGTCACAACTTGGCCTAAGTAGATATATTCGCTTACCACTTCCACTGCCTCGCCACCTATCTCAAACCGATGTGCTGTCTCGGGGTTATTGATCATTACTTTAGTTTTCTGCATATTAATTTTAGGGTCCACGGTTCTACTCTGTCCAGTGCGGTAAGCATGCTTTGCAATTCGTCCCCTGAGTTACTGAGCAAGGCAACGTTATCAGCAAATTTGAGGTTACTGACGTATTCTCCATTAACCTTTACGCCCACCTGTTCCCAATCAAATGTTCTGAATATCTCTGGTAAACATGCTGTGAATAACATTGGAGAGACTGTGTCTCCTTGTCTGACGCCCTTCGTCATCGGTGTTTTACTGCTCTCCTTATGGAGGACGATGGTAGCTGCGGACCCATTGTAAAATGTCCTCTAGTATTGTTACATGATGCTCGTCTACACCCTAATTTCACAATGCCTGAATGATGACTGAGGTTTCAACCGAGTCAAATGCTTTCTCATAATCTATGGAGGCTATATATACGGGTTGAGTATACTCCGCGCCCTTCTCTGTTTTGCGAAACCCTGCTTGTTCATTAGGTTGACTGAATCCTAAGGTGGCAGAAATTATGTTCGCCATTACCTTGGTCAGCACCTTATATACGACTGACAGTAAGCTGATTTACTGTCACTTTCAAGTCCTTCATGTCACCTTTCTTATGGATTTGGATAATCATCGCGTTTTTGATTCCGGTACACGCGCGGTCATTAGGCATTGCGTATAGAGGTTAGCCAGTTTATCAAGTACAATTTGCCCGCCATCCTTCAAGAGGTCTGCTGTTATCTGATGATGTTATCTGCTGTTATCGGGTGCTTGTCCCCCTTGCATTTCTTTCAAAGCCTTCTTTAATTCTTCTGTCGTTACTGGTGGGATGTCTATCTCCTCTTAACTACTTTCTCGTTCGGTATTATCATCAATGCCATGGCTACTGTGCAGATCTCTATAGAACTCCTCGGCTACTATAACTATTTTATCCCTATTTGTGATGACATTCCCTTGGTTGTCTTTAAGTGCATACATTTGATTTTTCCGCATGCCTAGACGCCTCTTCACTGCTTTAAAGGAGCCGTGAAGAGAAAACACAAGTTTGGTTCATTCGAAAGATTGCCTCGTTAGAACCATACTGACACCACTTTTAACACAAACTTCGCTCAAATAAGCTACATAATTAGGAAAAAAGGGAATGACCATGCGACCCACCAGCTCATTTCCCGCAACAGAACCTATGTCACACGAGAATGCTCTGTGATTGGCGGAGGCCGGCAAAAGCAAACGCAAGTTAGGCAGGGCTTACCAGTTTGCATAGTGAGCTATATGCCCATTAAACATACTGCACATTCCTTTTATGACACTAAGAACGGTGGAGTAAACGGTTGAAGTTCCGAATAAACACGCAAGCGTGTATGCCAATGCGTACGAAACTACCGCCAGCCGAACTCGGCATCTCGCCGTCGCCACCGTCGCGCAGACGAATTTTTGGGGTTCGAGGCTCTTCGGGGCCAACGAACAGTCCCAGCACGCACAGCCGCGACCTTGCTTGCTATCGCAATCCCTTCACAGGAGGTTGGCCGTCATATCGCCATCCAGCAAAGGTAAAAATAGAAACGAGGGGAGTAAGGAACAGCAAGCAGCGACGAGGTAGTGACAGTCGTCGCAGAAGTTTTGGAATGGTGTTGGCTTGCTGCTGTTGTTAGGAGCTCGTTTCCAGTTTACAACCACTGAAAACTTGAGTTTGTTCGAGTACTTTACAATGAAATTTCGCTGCTGCGTTTTGAAATCACCATGTAGTACGGGCAAATCGTCGAGGGAGTGCGACATCCCCGCCGCCCCGCCGGTGAGGAGATCTCCTTTCATGTGCTGCCCAACGACGAACCTCGAAGCAAGTGGCTACGTTTTGTGAACTTTGCAAACGGAGGAGAAAGAGAGCTAAGGGAAGTACGAGTGTGCTCGCTTCATTTCCGAGGAAGTGATTATGGCAGGGACCCTTACGTTAGCTCACTCCTGGGACTTGCTGGCGCTCGTCGCCGACTTCGTCAAATCGCCGTCAAAGCGCTCTGACCTTGGGGGGGAGGGTGGGGGGGGGGGGGGGAATGCCGTACACACTTGACGCTCGTATCTTTCTGGTCGGAGCAGAGAGCTCGCGCGAACGGCTTTCTATACACGACACCGGCCAACTGGCATAAGCGATACTGCTACTGAAATTGAACTATTATTAACCGTAATAAAAATACGGCACATGCGATTCGTCCGTCGCGACGGGGCTGACGAGGCAGTGGTGCCAACGGCTGGGCGTTCGTCTGTTGTGGCTATCGCGGAATGGTCGCTTTCCGGTCCATCTGCGTATCCCACAACTCCTGCCGCTCGTGCACTTAGAAGCATTGAGCGTTCAAGTGGTGTGAGGTTGCTAAATGCAAGCCCGAGCTTCTCGGCGGTTTTTGTTCCCCGGATCAGGCGATTCCATGACTAGGGCTGCGGGTGCACTAGGTTTTACTAGTATTTCTAAATTGGCTGCCGTCTCGGTTTCGGCACGAGATCCGGTTCCTGTTTGATTGCCGCGTGTGGGTGCTATATGAAGTCGACATACTAAGTATCTGTTTCATGGACCGGCTCGTATGACGCCATTGTTCACGTCACGAAATGTGCAATTTAGCGGGAGATTAAAATTTTTGGCTTAAATTGCCTTATTTCTCAGTGAATAAAGCATCATTTGCTTCCGGGAAAGCGCTTAGGGTACTATGAAACACCTAATCTTTCGAATAAAACAAACTGTAAGGCGGGTTTATTGCCTTGACAGCGGAAGGAAGGAGGGGCACTCAGAAGTGGCAAACGGATCGGTGGCCCAGCCGGCAGAATGTCTCGAGCACTTCACGAGCTCCATGCCGATGACGATGCCGCTGCGGTGGCTGACCTTGTTGCCTCGTCGTCGTCTGTACAAACCAGGTGGTCAATCCCCTTGAGCGGGCATACGCCAATCACAAGGACAATGCTGACTGTTGTGGCCGCGTAGCAAATCAGTTGTTCGTTAGTGCTCGCATGGTGGCTGCGCGCCACTTGCTCGTCTTTCGCACTACAAAACTTTTGTTTTCTCTTCATGGCTCCTTTAAGACTGCCTCCGTTCCTTACAGCATGGTCGATTCTCTCCATAATATACTTCCGTATGTCAGCTGTCTTACGCTTATTGATTAATTTCGAAACCTCCGCTAGTTCTATTCTGTCACCTTGGGTGGAGATCGTCATGCTTTTCCGTTTCCAAATTAAATATTTAGTCTCCTGGGAAAGTTTACGAGTATCCTGTCTAGCCCTTGTACCTCCGACTTCTACTGCACACTCCGTGATAATGCGTGTGAGATTGTCGCTGGCTTCCTGTATCGTAAACCCTGCTTCCTTGGTTAGAGCTGAATATCGGTTCTGCAGCGCGATCATGAATTCTTGAACTTTCCGTCTTACTGTTAGCTCACTGATAGGCTTCTTTCGTACTAGCTTGGTACGGTCCTTCCTCAAATCTAGCCTCATTCGCGATTTAACCACACCGTGGTCGCTACACCTCACCCTTCCGAGCACTTACACATCCTGCACGACGCCAGGGTTATCTATTTCATTTTTATGCGCCCCCATTCGGGCTCATCCACGTCCACTTCCGGCTCTCCCGTTTGCAGAAGGAGGTATTCATGACGCGTAGACTATTTCGTTCTGCGAACTCGACTAATAAGTCCCCTCTGCTATTTCTACAACCCAGACCACAGTTCCCAACTGCCTTGTATCCAGCCTACTTCGTGCCTACTTTAGCATTGAAGTCTCCCATAACTACGCTAGACTCTGTTTTTACACATCTTCATACAAGCCTTCAACTACCTGGTCGTTGTGGCTGGATGTAGGTGCGCAGCCCTGCACCACCTTGAACTTGTACATCTTATTAAGCCTAATTACAAGACATGCTACCTTTCGTTAATGCTATAGTATTCGTCTATGTCGCCAGCTATGATTTTATTGACTACAAATCCCACTTCCAGTTCTCTTCTGCTTACTAAAACACGGTAACATAGGACGAGTTCATTTTCCAGCACTGTAAAGGCTTCACCTGTCCTCCTAACCTCGCTAAGCCCTAATACATCCCATTTAATGCCCTCTAATTCCTCGAACAACCCCTTCTGGGGAGGGGAGGAAACCCCCTCGCAGGTTCTTTTCAGGTATTCAGTGGCGACTCGGACTTGCCCCCCAGTGCCAATAACTTAACGATGGTGTTTGCAAAGAACATAACAAAACATATTCTTTAAACCAACACAAACACGGCAGGCAATTACAACTCAAAGTTAACAGATACATACAGATACATAAGCATACGGCAAAGCAAACAAAGAAAACATCCAAAGGATGTCCCCACCGAACGTTCTGGGCGATGAGGCGTTGTCCGCAGGGCATCGTGAGTTCTGCTGACGATGAGGCGTCACGGTTCTACAATGGCATCGTCGAGCGTGCCGAAACGTCGATGAGGAAGACGCACCGTTGTCCTCGTCAACGGTCTGCTCGGCCCCCACTCACGATCGGGCACCTTGTAGCAGCGGGCAGGAAGAAACCAGCCACTTCTGGTCGACGATGGGCGGCAGGCAGCGGGTCGTCCAAGAGCGGAGCACGCCAACGTTGCGCCTCCACGATTCAAAAGTCGCGCCTCGGCCCCAGGATGCCAAGACGCCAGGTAGAGCTCGGGTCCCGAAAGCCCGACGAGCTTCGAGTCTTTCACCTGCACGTCGCGCTGCTCGAACCTGCTCCGTCCACTCCTCGCGGCGTTCTCCTCCGGTTCCAGCCTCAGCTCCCCAGCTCCTTGCTTGTGGCCACTTCTCATTGGTCCACGTCCTCCCCTCGTGTGGCTTGCCGCTTTTTTCTTCGGCGCAACCATACTGAGCGCAATCCCCGCACTCGCATTCGCGCTACGAGCACGTGGGGGCATGTTTCGGCCACGCTGTCTTCGTCGTCGTCGTCACACCGAGCTTTCCACCGAGCTTTCCTAGATAAAGTTATCGTGTTAAACGTTGCCATGTTCAGATTCCAATGGCGGCCTGTCCGGATCCAGTGACTCTTAGCGCCCTCTGCTGCGTCACAGGTCTGACCGCCGCCGTGGTCAGTTGCTTCGCAGCCACTGGAAGCTGAGGGCCGAGGGTTATTCAGCGTATTCATGAGACGTTGTGGCCATTACTACCCCAGGGTGGCCAATCCTGCTCTGGTGAGGGAGTGCGTTGCCGGCAATGGTCGCTGGGATCAGGCCGCACCCCAAGCCTCCATCTGCAATTCCGTCAACACGCGGAGTTTTAATCCGGTGGGAATTGTGCGGCACCGGGATTCGAACCATGGTCCTTCTGCACGCGAGGCTGATGCTCTACCTCTACGACACCGCTGCATCTACACAAACTGATAAACCGAGAATAAAAGCAGAGGGAGGTGTAGAAGCCGACTGATTTGACAAGAAAATTTGGGGCAAGAAATCTCTTGACTGGTGACCGACAGACGCGGGCAAAAGTCGTTATGATGGGTTTCGAAACTGCAGCGTAAGATCCATAGGCAACTGTGATGGTAGCAATGACAATGAGTGCAACAGGTCGGAGTTCCTACTGCGAGGTCACTTGCATCGTTAAATTGAATTATATTGAATAACCTTTATTATGGGAGGCCGCATAGCGGCAGTTGAGGAAGAGAAATGGAGATGATGGGGTGGCCCTCAGTCATGTATATTGCTGGTTGAAGATGACCCGTGGTATTTTAGGAGGGAGACTGTAGACCCCATCTCACACTATCCTTGTCAGGCCAATCGTAAACTATTCTTTCCAGGGCACTCGTAATTGAAACAACACCTAGACGATGCAGAAAATTGAAGCCCTCGTAAAGGGAAAGGATATAGTCCGGGCTACCTGCACGCGATGTGCGACTGTTAAAGACTGCGATGTTATTAACTTTGCGGAGGAGGCAACGGCAGTCCTGGATGCTCTGATGTGGACGACAGCCAGGTTGAGACGGATGGAACAGGGGCTGTACGTATTCGAGTCAGTCAGTATTGCACTCGATTGTTGATAAGTCTCTCAGTAATTTTACACAGAGTTGTGTACGCAGCGCTTCCGCTGGATGACGCCACCGATCTGCTCCAGGTGCGATCGTGTAACACGAACAGGTAGCGGAAGCCGCGCCCGCGCACCGCCGGGTCAGAGAGCAAGAAGAGCTAGCGCTCCCCGATAGGCCACACGAGCCACCGTTGTAAAGAAATGAGATAATTAAAAAGTTTTTTTTTAGTTCAGCCAACCGTTCTCAATATAGATAAGTTGGCTGAGGGGGATGGGCGCAGATTAGAAAGTTGGGCCGGATATAAGCTGGGTTTGGGTATGGGAATGGAGGGGAAAAGGTTTGGGCATGTTGATTCATAGTCACGCAGGACAGGAGAAGCGTTAACTTTAAGCAAATTGTGTATTGCAGGACTAGCGCATATAAACACACCTGGCTCGCAAAGGGGGTCAGATAACCTTAAAACAAAAACAAAAAACGAAAACCGGAAGATGAAAGATGAAATGCTAACTGAGGCCAACTTGAGTTTGTCGAGAACTAACCCTGTCGACGAGTGGTAATTTATGGTCTTAAGGAGTCTTAAGGGGGGGCCATCGCCCAGGTTACGGAGGTGCTGCCATGTAAGGCCATCATGGCCAAGCGCAGAATCGAATTTGCGTTGGTGGAGGACAGCCTCAAGTCCAGGAACAGTGAAAGGGCTGCCTTTTAAAATTTTGCCCTGCGCCGATCTTTGGCAATGTTTCGATTTGAGGCTCACGAAAAAGTGAGGAGTTACCTTCACTGCATATCAAATTTGGCTTTTTATGGACCCGAGCCATACGACTGATGCATACCAGGGCGAATTTCTCAAAATTCTTACAGTTAATAAGAAGGATGGGAGGAAGCAACGGAAACCCTTTCATCTGGACTTCTAAGGCCTGCCAAAACAATGCTTACAACAGAAGTCCTTGCCTTTTCCATGTACTATAAACATGGCCATCACAACCAGGAATCTAGCCTTGGATATGACAGTGTGTGGCACTGGGCCAGACTCGCCTTTTGGCCCAGTACCTTCTGTTTGACGTCTGTTGCTGAGGGAAGGGGGGCACGCGTATCCACGTGGTTTCGACTGTAATTCGATGCAAACGTGTTCAGTCTGACTGCGTGTGGAATTCGGTGTAATAAACCAAGACTTCGCGTTCTGCCGCGTTTCAGCCGCACCATAAATTTCATCGGCAAGTGCAACGAAAACTGCCAATGCCGGACGGACCTGTTCGACCCCATCTGCTCAGTCGACAACGTGACCTACATGTCACCCTGCTACGCAGGCTGCGCCGCGAGTGAGGTTACACTGGACGACTACGGCACGGTAACTTCCCTGTGCTCAGTACACATGCGGGCAACCGCAATCGTTGTAGGTGCGGAGTACCTTAGGACCACACAATGTCCGTCCGCATCCGTTCGCATAGCATTTACAATCTCAAAAAATCACACAGGCACCGGCCGGATTCGAGCCTGTGTCTGGTAGACCAGACATAATTTGTGTTAGTCGTCTTACCCATTGGGCTACGACCGTGCGTTAGTACCCGAGAGTCAAACGGCTTACTCCCTCGCCTGTAACGGTGCGGAGTACCTTAGGACCTCCTAATGGCTGTCCGCGTCCATCCTTGAGCAAACCACCATAAAGCGAAAATCAAGCGAAATTCGATTTGAGCCGTGAGTTGCAGTTTCATTTAGGGAATAATCAAGGTGCAACTTACGGCTTAAATCGAATGACGGTCGGGGCGCAAATCGGATGTCATTTCGAGTCCCCGTACTCCGCACTCTCGCCCTCATCCACGATGTGGAGATGCTGCCATTTTTGTTCAGAGCTACCTATACGTGAAAAATTTTGGTCCGTCTGTATGTCCGTCTGTCCCTCGATTCATCCGACGGGCGAAAAAATGCGTATAGGCGTTTCCTAGTCAGCACAGCCACGTGATGCATGGCGCCATCTAGGGGCATGTTTGAAGCTATGTCCACGTACATGTGACCCTCAGTTTAATCACTCAGAACCGCTTGGTCTTGTAGTGTAGTAGTTCCGCTCCTGCGAAGCGAACATCCCAACCCGGGTTCAAATCCCATTACCGCTTTTTTTTTTTCATTTTCAAGGGTTTGCCATATTTGAATATTAACGTTTGTTATCACGAATATAATCTCTTTATGAGATCTTTATGCATTATAAATGGGATTTCGGGTATTTTCGTTGCCTTTTGGTCAGTTTCAGCTACTGCTTCTTGTACTTCTATGCGGGTTTTCCCCTTTTAGGTCGGTTTCGACTATTTCTGTTGAATATTTTTAGACGCCTTTGTTTTCAGCCATTGCAGGTCCGTTTTGGCTGTTATTTATTTCTGTTAGAGTGGTTTTGTATGCTTTAGGTACGTTTATGTTGTGATATAACCCCCATAAGCAAGTTCAGGTGACGGCTGCTTGTACTGACTAGGAAACGCATATACGCAAAAAAAAAATACAAAACATGTTTGAGCATGGAGTGTTTATAGGCAGGACTCTTCCAAACTACTGAAAATTAAACCCATTTCCACAAAGTGTGAAATCTGCTGAAACTGTGGAGTTGTTCTCTTGAATCGGCTCGAACGTCAACGGGCGTTCGCCCGAGAACGGAAGCGCCTGCGCCGCGCAAATTCTACGGTTCGCGCAAAGAGATCGGCACCTAAATGTCACCTGCAGGGGCTCCCTCCACACTCTCTCCCCTAGCGAGGGGGAGATGAACCCGCCCCATTCGAGACCACTGCGCCCTCTATCGGTGGCGGTTCCCGGACCCATCGATAGAGGCCGCCGGCGGGTCCGAGAACCCGTTCCTAGACCTGCGTGACGCACGACCTTCAGCAGACGGACCAAAAGGCTCGACCTGCAGCAGCTCCACTGTTAAATCTACTGACATAGTTCACACATGTCCACATTGTTCTAACGCAGTTTTGCTTGATATTGTCCCGTCTAAACTTACTAATTCACTTCGACATTCCTTAACCTCTTGCGCTCAACAGCAACTGCAGGCGTACAAGAACTGCTCCTGTGTGCCGGTCCCGTCAGGCGCACCGATTAATGTTTCCGAGTACGATTTCGAGGCGCAGCGTATTAAATGCTCTACAAACTGCCACCTTCTGGTTGTATACATGATCGCCATCTTTATCTGCGTCTTCTTCACCTTCCTTACCTCGGCCCCGCAAGTCACCGTTATTATGCGGTAAGCGCACGCGTCGCTGTTCGGTTGAGTACAGCTTGATGGCAGGTTGGCGACTAACGGCGTCTACTTCACTGTTTCTCCATATAAAAGCAATCGAAGACTGTACAGTTTCTTCTCCTATGTGTTGGTGATTGGGAGAGAGCTGATAGCAAAGCAAAGCTCAATCATTTACTCACTGAGCTATCGATGCAGGCAGGTTGAAATAACACTTATCAACACCATTGCTCTTTTCTCTGTGGTTTCTAGTTGTACGCGATGGCTTGAGTTTCAGAAAAAAATATCCAAAGTGCAAAGGTACAGAGCTTTCACTGCTTGCGTAAAGAGGGGTGGGATCTGGGGGAGAACCCCTCCCGATAATAAAAACGGCCCTTCGCGCCCTCCCACCTCTTCAAGGGACCCTGCAATACTTTGTTCAACTTTTCTTGAAATCTTAAGTGCTTGCAGAACGTAGTCACCCAACACACAGAGTACTTAGATTAGGGGGTCGCAAAGTACCTCAGCCAGAAATTACTGCTCTATGCCCATCAGATAACTTGGAAACTCGCTCAAAAAATGTTTCTCTTTTTCCCTGTCTTGGCGTTCTTCGACGGCCCGAACTGCGTCACTGAGGCCATGTAGCGGTTGTTGGCAATGAACGCTTTTCGATAGCAACTTTAAAAATAAAGCCACGAATACAAAGCAGAAACGGAAATCTAGCTGCTGCGACGAGCAAATCAAGCAGTGCCGCTCCGTGCTGGCGATAACTGTAGATTTCGCCGTGCTTCCAGACGCCAAGGAAAGAGTGAGAGCGCTTATCGAAAGTGTTCCAGGGTCCCTTTAAATGTCCACATTTATGTGCATAAAAAACGCACTACTTTCATTTTAACGAAGTCAGTGTCTTGAACCTGGCGTTTAGTATATTGTGCTGGTGGTTGGCTGTATTGTGCCGGCGGTTGGCTGTAGACGCAACTAAGAATGTCTCCAGTTTTATTTACTGAAGTTAGCCCTACACATATAGCCTAAGAGAAAGAAGTCCGCAGTTTAACTTGAGCTCATCAAGAATTGAAGTCGTCAGAGATATCTGCGCTGTTTCTACGAGGGAGTCGAAATATCGCCTAATTTTATAGTTCAGTTAAATATCATGCTAGCTATGAAATTAAATAATGACCACACGTGGGCGACGTGAGTGGGAAGAGAAAATAAAGAACTCCGCTTTTCTTGGCCTACGCCCTTTCTGAAAATAAAGAACTTCGCTTTCCTTGACTTACGCACTTTCTGCAGGTGCGTGGAGGAAAAGGAGCGAGCCGTAGGCCTTGCTATGAAGTGGGTCTCCATTCGCCTCCTCGGTAAGCACCGTTACAGTGCATTCGAAATTCCCGCCAGTTCTTCCAGCTGACCTCGTGTTTGTGGGGATTCCAATCCGTGAATCCGTCACTTTCAGCGATTTTAGAATCCCCTGTCTTCCCTGGTTTCGAGACGCGGGTGCAGGGTTAGGGAACGTAAACGTATACGGCGGAAAAGCCCAAGACCTGCAGAAAATTCTTGCAACAAAGAAAAATTTGGCAACAGACGCGAGCTTTTTTTCGGCCTGCTCGGTAGTTTATGCATGGGAAGTGCGCCGATAAATAACGGTGTTCTAAAAGTGACGCTGTTGCAACGAAGATTGGCGGACGTATAACATTGCGATGCCGGGCTGTCTAATTTAAATGATATCTAGACGAAATTCTCACTAAAGTATTTTGTTCTTACCAGTTTCTTAGACATAAGCTATACCTATCATACCCAGCTTTCTCGCTCAAAATTACGACTTCTCAGGAACCTAGCAAAACGACTTCAGGAAAGTGATATTTGGCACAAAGCCAGAAGTCAACGTGAAGATCAAAACTCTTAAAGAACTTTCCAGCATTCTGAACATTTTTTTTGCGTAATTCGCTGTCAAATCTTACTCCCCGTGCATTTCTATGGGATGCTTTCCATGGCTCAGGAACCCAGTCGCGCAACGTGCGTGACTTCAAACTGTGCGCAAAGCAAGTTTTCACCCCAAATATTAGCTTCGCAAAAGAACTTTGCATTTCGCTAAAAAATTACAGAGTAATCACTGTTCAAAGGGCTGCCGTGAGCGGGAAAGCTGCACATGTTTGCAAAAATGAATCACATTGTTTCAACAGACCGCATTGATGGACGGAATGAATGAACACGGGCTAGCGACTTCTTAGTATTCCTAGAACTAAACAATGTATGTATGTATGTATGTATGTATGTATGTATGTATGTATGTATGTATGTATGTATGTATGTATGTATGTATGTATGTATGTATGTATGTATGTATGTATGTATGTATGTATGTATGTATGTATGTACAGGTCCCCAAAAACTAAAAGGAGCACGGCTTTGTGAAATTGGAATAATTTCTATTTTATTCGGCTGCCACCATAAATAGAATATGTGCGGCCCGATTTTATTCAATAGAATGACTTCCTTGAAAAGTCACTTAGAGGTTGCTGGCTATGCACATGGCGGAAAAATTCCCTCAAAATCTCCAACCCCTGCTCCGTTTACTTTTGGGGGCACCTGTATACAGTCGGTAAAGCGCCTGTCTATAACAGCGATTTCAACTGAAAACTGCCGAAATATACTCTTGACAAACACGTCGGCGACACGAGGAGCGGGCTTAGACTTCAGGACGCCGCAGTAGTTTTCTTCAAATCCTGCTTGGGTAAGGCAGAATGTCTGAAAGCATGAAAGCTGTTTTACTGAGTTTTACTGACTGTGCGTAGGTAAATATGTCTTTGGTATCTAGTTTTCATAAGAGTAGAACCCAAACTTGGTTTACCTTACTCTAATGAAGACCAGACCTCTGCCCATATACGCAAGAAGTAAACTTTGTGTGTTTTTCTGTTTAGTCGTTTGTTTTGTTTGTTTGTTTTGTTGTTGTTGTTGTTGTTGTTGTTGTGGTTGTTGTTGTTGTTGTTGTTGTTGTTGTTGTTGACGCTTTTCGCATGAGTCACAATTTTTATATTACGCTGTGGGACACCATCCTTTGTATCGGGATGTTGAGTTGGTATGTCCTCTCCTTCTCCCGAACTGCGAACGATGGGGACGCCGTGACCTACGTATGACGTATACGAACGGTCACATTTTAAGCGCGGAGCCCTTTAGGGGCTCGACTTGTCGTCGTAGCTCGTTCGCTGGACCCAAGTAGAGCCACACGGCGTTCCGTCGTAGCGGCTGTCGTCGCGGCGTAACCCACAGGCTTCGAGAGCCAAGCGGGTTTATATAGTCATAAGCGTTCGAAACTCGCAAACCGCTGGTGCTTGTCATATATTTCCCCCGTTGTTTAGGGCAAAGAAAACTGTCGGTACATTTGAGGCAAAATAGACGTAATTAACCGGCAGCGCCCGCGTTCATTTAGTTAGGAACGCTGGTTGGGTTGGTTTTTACTGAGTGAAAAAAAAGTGGCAGTGCAACGCCGGCACGTGCCGGAGGAAAAGCAAGCACAAAAATTGGCCGCGTATCTGCTCCTTTCGTTGCAAATATCGACAAAAGACGATAGTCTTTAACGACTTTTGCCAAGTAAATGCCTCTCTTCACTTTCCCGCTCACCTCTCATGTTGTTCCTCTTGCGTAGCGCTCCTTCCAAGGTAAAGACGCCAAAGGTTTGCTTAAATCGTTTTAAATTTCCCGCGTTCCACTGCTCCAGGCCGGGTGTCTGGATGCCAACGCTGCCATACCGCGGAGACGCGCGTGAATCGAGGCGCCCTACTTCAACGTTGATAGAACCACGTTGCCCTACTTCACGTGCGTTCCAAGCAGAACGTGGAACCTATCTAGCGGAACCTTTCATAACTGTGGTTGGTTGATTTCTTAAAATGGCGCCAGAAGCTTTAGTGGCGTGGGCGATAGCAGGCGACTGCGGAGTGAATTTTTTTTCTGCAGTTGATGAAGTATTTAATTTTGTAAAAATCAGACATGATTTTTTTAAAGGAACGCTGCAAATATCACTTCTGCATTAATTCTTTGTCTTATATTTGCGTAATGTCTTGTTTTTCTTCAACAATGTTGGCAAGTATGAACATTACACCGGACATAGACGGGTAGATTTAGCTGTGACTATATAAGACTATTGCGCAGGCATGGTTTTACTTCGGCCGGGTGGCTGAATCGAGTCACAGACAGACAGACAGACAGACATACAGACAGACCAAAATTTCTGAGTTAAGTAGCCCAAGAAAGACCATCGTCTTTAAAAGAACAGAACTCCCGCTGGCGCAGTTTCAGGCAGGGGGCGCGCGAGCACTGCGAAGTCGGGAAATTTGAATTGCACTGGGTGGCAGTAGTGGGCGGATAACGGTATAACGGAAGCGTATGAATCCAAGAGAACACCGCCTTCGTTCCGGAATAGCCATATTGTGTTAATTCCTGAAACTGATGATCCTGAAAAGCTGTTGGCGGTAGAGTCGTATCGGCCAATCAGCCTAACGAATGTTGATTACAAAATTTTCATGAAGGTTTTGGCTAGAAGATTGCAAGGAGTAATAAAAGCAATTGTTGGAACCCATCACACATGTGGAAATCAGGGACGATGTATTTTTACCAATATTCATGTCGCAAGAAGTGTATTAGACTGTTGCGACGCTTAGGGGGCCACGTGGCAATGATCCAAATTGATTTGCAGAAGGCCTTTGACCGTGTTGCGCATAACATTCTTTTCTCAGTGTTAGAACACGTTAACGTAGGATCCGTCATCCTCGAAGGTGTAAAGATGTCGTACACTCAGTGCTCAGCTAGTGTTATTGTAAACAAAAAAGTGGGACGAAGTTTTGATATACTACTGTCGTCGGTGAGGCAGGGGTGCCTCTTGAGTCTTTTGTTGTTTGCGATTTATCTTGAACCCTGCACCCCTCCAAGACTGGCACGCCCCCCGCAAATGACGCCACTTCAGCCAGAGAGAACCTCTGCCATAGGCACAATCAGCACAACGCCAATGCAGCATTTACTGACGCCGCTCTTAATGGATTTCATCTGGCCTTGGCTTGGTACAAACCCTCGACCAGAGAAACCAGACGTTACGTCTGCACACTGGACCACGCAACACCTGCACAAGCAGAACTTTTGGCTATCTGGACAGCTCTGAGGGACAACACCGGGCCTTCCGTCATATATACAGACTTATTTGAGGCACTACGTAGCATTGAGGACCCAAAAACAGACGACGCCACTGCCCAACGCATCCGCCAGATACTCCAGCACAAGCAGAGGAACGACATTGACGCCAGGGTCAGCTGGACGCCGGGACACGTCGGGGATCGCGGGTGTGGTAACGAGGGGGCACATGGTCTTGCCACCTCACAATCTGGCGTTATACCTGTACATCTCCAGCCTCTCCTGCTCGGATCTCCCGACCTTCGCGACCACCCCTACGCGGACTCGCTGCCAGGCGGCCACTTCGAAATGGCGCGAGTACGACGCTACCTCCGGTTTCTTCACCGCGAGAGATTAAAAAGCATTACCCCTCCACAAATCTCTAAGAATTTGCCCCTCAGCCGATCGCAAGAAATATTTATTAACAGAGTACTTGCCAACACGGCCACTACACCTCATATCATCCATAAATGGCAGACACTTGCTGACCGGAAGAAGGGCATTGGCACCGCTGCCCCCTGCACATGTACCTTCTGTCACATTGTGTGTGAAGCAAACATGGACCATCTTGTTCTGCAATGCTCCGCTTTTGATCTTCATAGACTAAACCATAGTGTTTTTCAAAATTCAGATATAGAAGCATTACATAGGGACATTCTCGAACATCCTCAACACCTGGTGACCTTATCCCAGTTTGGCGTTGCCAGTGGCCTGGAGAGCGTGATTTAGTGGGCGTCTACCTCCCTCCCTATTCCCCCTCTTCCCCCTCCAGCGACCTTCGGTCCTCCCCTTCCTAATAAAATAATTTATCATAATCATCTTGAACCCTTTTGTTTAAAGATTCTTCAAAATGGAAATACACATGGATTCCGTTTTCACTGCAGTGAAGTTAAAATTTTGTCATATGCCGATGACATCGCTGTGTTTTGTAGTGATAGGAAAAATGTGAGTGAGGTGGTGAACGATCTAAAGCGATTTTGCGAGTTGTCTGCCAGTGCAGTTTACTGGAACAATTGCATAGGATTTTGGCACGGTGACTGGCAAAGTAGGCCAGTGTTTTTCGAGAACATGCCTTGGACGACAACTCCGGCCAGGTATCTGGGCATCCCACTTGAAAACTACCAGGACGCTAAATAGAAACTACTGGGATGGAGAAACTGATAGAGTTAGAGAGAAATTAACACAATGGGGGGGGGGGGGGGGGGATCTGTCTATGTTTGCCCGTGCATCAGTATGTAATGTGTTTGCTGTTGCCAAGGTATGGTACGTCCTACAGTCGATTTGTATGTCAAGAAGGAACATACAAAACTGCACAGAGTGCTTGCGGTGATTTTGTGGGGCTCAAGTTGGGAGCGCATGAGTCGAACTAATTTGTTTCGCTCGGTGAAAAGTGGTAGATTGGGACTGGTGCATTTGTTTATCCGACAAATAGTTTCTAGGTTTATGTTTCTGAGAGATCAGAGAGATTGCTTTCTACGTACTGTGGTACAAGTCAGACTACGTGATGTTATTCCAGACTATGTAGTTTCAACTTCTAATATGCGATGTGTACGTGTGCGTGGGTTCTTGCGCGAAGTGGTAAATGCTTTTAGGATTTTAAGGCTTAGGTTTTCCTCAGAGTATTTGAGTAGTGTACTGCGAAAACGTTTGTACAAAGATATGATTGATGTGTGTCTGCCTGTTCCGGTTTATCGTCAGTTATATGCAGTGGGTTCAGGAAAAGATGTTCTAAAAAGAGTGCAATGAATGCCAGTACGTTCATCTGTTAAATCTTTCTTCTTTAAACTTCATAGCCGCACGCTACCGGTAAAACCCTGGCTGCAGAAAAAAGGACTATATGTACACCCATGGACACTTAACTGTAGAATATGCCAAAAGCTGGAAACAATTGAGCACATCTTTCTGGACTGTTGGGATGTGGTGTTTCACTGGGACATCCTCCAACAAACCCTGAAAAAAGACTTACCATTAACGTCTTATGGCATTCGCGTTTTGCCCGTAAACAATGATGGAGGCGTGCCCTATGATATGTTCATGGCACTTAGTCTGCATTCTATGTGGAAAACTCGCATGGCGGTTCAAAATGCCGAAACGCATGCTCGCACAGTGCGAGAGTACTTCATTGAAAGCGTTTCTTATATAAGAGAAGTTTATCGAGTCATGCCGGAAGAACCTGAGTGGTTACCCATTTTGGATGTTCTAGCGCAATTTAAAGGGACACTGAAGTGAATTTGTCAAGCTCCCGTTTTTGCTTGCACTGCGTAGACTGACTCAAATTAGCACACTTTTCATCGTTGATCCGGTTGACAAATCGGTAATTATTTTACAAAGCGCGAAAGAAGAAAAACTACCATGCGCGGTTTGCGGCGGCCGCACCAACTAAAGCTGTGACATTAGGAGGAGCGGGCACCGTGATTGGACGATGCCCAAGGTGAGCAACCAAACAAGTTTCGGTTTCGGTTTCGATTCTGTAAAACATAACCAATGGCGTTGTTGGATGGGCATTCTCAATATCTCAGTAATCATCGTACCGCGCTTCTGCCATGTTGTCGGCTGTAAAATGCACAAGATAAGCCTCCCAGGACGGCTTGTAGTCGTAGCATTCACTAGCCGAGACCTATGCAGTGCAACGCCCTCCGCGTACCCGCAGACGCCCAAATGCCATGCGCTTTTCCCCCATATTTGGAGCTTGCCTCCCTCATGCCTGTATCGTAAAAAGCGTGTTCGCACCAGTCCAAGGGTCTGTTCATTCTGGCCTGCGCCCACTGCCTGCAAGCAGTCGGTGCTTATGGCAACAGCACGCCAACGAGAACTCGCTAGCGCGCCAGTGCCAGCCTGCGCGCGTTTTGTGAACTAGTTCGTGTAGCCATGAACGTTGCGGCCCAAAAAAAGGTGAACTCAATATAGAAAACATCGGCGGAAAACAAAAAAGTTGAGTTACAAAAAAAAAAAAAAAGCACGTACCAGCGGGGATTCGAACTCGCGACTCGCAAAACACTTGCGGTGACATACCTAGCACACCAAACCACTGAGCCACGAAGCGGGCGACGAAGGTTCTTGCTAATATAGAATATATATTGTACCACCGGTTTACACTTTTATTTAGTTTTGGCATTTCAAGCAGCTTAGGTGACTATTTGTTGTACTGCGCTCGTGCAGTAAGCGTCGCCCGAGTTTCCACAGTAGCTCACGTCTAGCAATTGCATTTCGTAGACGGAAAAGCGTTCGCAGATGCGTAGTCGTGCTGCTGACCGCTGTGCTTGTTCGCCCAACGCAAAAAAGTGCTTCCCGCGCCCTAGTTTTACGCTGTACGGTAAAAATATCAGTTGATTTTATTTCCTTAGTACCTATATTGACTTCGCTGACTCTTCTCCGGCCTTCAAGAGACCTTATATTTTCCTACTGGCGTACCAGTCAGCGAAGCGTCGCATGTGCGCTTGTGCAGCGCGTGCTTGTGTGAAGCGACCTTGACTTGGAGCTAGATACAGTGTACAAACTAACCAAGTAAAGAAAGGCACATTCTTCCATTCACAAACGTGTCCTGGCTTCGTTTCAACTGAGGGAACGAATTGCGACGACCCGTCGGCGGCCGGCGGACGAAACGCTGGGCCGACTGACTCTGTCTGAAGGCCGGGGAGCCGTGCAGTAACGCAGCCAATTGCCAGCTCATCCCCTCCTGACGTCACACGAAAACGCCACAGAAAATGGGCGAGCGTAAAGAGAGGAGGACAGCGTTTTCGAATTAGTTTTTCTACTAAATAAAATCGCGTAAACGCGCCTAGAGTGGTCGAAACATGGCCTGGGGACTCCGGACTACAATTTGCGCTAGTAATCCCGCAATGTTTACATATCACTTCAGTGTCCCTTTAAGATGTTTTAAGCCACTCCCTTCAGCCGAGTTGTGGCTGGAGCTACTAATTTGTGTACTGAGCAGTGCGTGTTGTGTTGTCGCCAAGCAGGCAATAAAGAAAAAAAAATGGTGCTACAGCACATTATGGTGAATCACTGCTCTGCATTTCCGACAGCTTTCACATTAAGTGGAACGGCTTCAATTTTTTCTTGGAGTTTTCGGCGCATGTTAAAAATCCCCAGGTGGTCAAAATTAATCCAGAGCCCTCCACTATGGCGCGCCTCATCGCCTGTGTAGAGTCGGTGTGTTAAACCTCAGAATCAATTGATCAATCAATCGATCGATCAATCAATCAATCAATCAATCAATCAATCAATCAATCAATCAATCAATCAATCAATCAATCAATCAATCAATCAATCAATCAATCAATCAATCAATCAATCAATCAATCAATTAATTAAGTAATTAATTAATTAATTAATTAATTAATTAATTAATTAATTAATTAATTAATTAATTAATTTTGATTAGAGTCAGGCTGACTTCATTTGCTAGAACTATGCGTATAAGGCGCAAATTTATACACCCCACAAGAGTGCTGGCGTGCGAGTGAACCTGAGACAGCTAAGGAGGGCTTGAGTACTGTTCCGCGCAGGCAGCATCCCGGCACCGCTGATACTGGGCAGCGTGATCGACAGCAGCTGCCTGGTGTGGCAGGAGGTGTGCCTCGAGAGGGGCGCCTGCATCTTCTACAACAACGAGCAGCTTGCGCACTCGATGCTGCTGTTCCTCGTGCCCGCCAAGACAGCCTCCATCGCCCTCTGCTACGCCGCCAACGCCACGTTGCGCGAGCGTTACGCCAACCTGTGACGCCGCTACGCACTTTGAAATGCGCGCGCTTTTTTCCCCTTCACAATTGCTCTCACGAGTGCCGGGGAAGAGGACATTTTATACGGGAGTAAATGGTTATTAGTAATAGTGTTTTTACAAGGACACATGACTTGAGCTTTGGGTGTACCGGTAGTTGCTTGCCCGTACGTACGGGCATGCGACGAAGATTCACGACGATTCTTCTTACGAATACGACGACGAAGATTCTTTGGTAGCTTCATTGCCGAAGATGGAGAGATTCGCATATTTCTGCTTATTAACTTATTCAGAAGATTAACTGGAAAGTAAATATCAAAATGATGGGTGTACTTCGCCACGCGTACTGAGATTAATGTGCGGGAATGCTTTCTGCCTAGAAATATTTGCCGGTAGACGTGTTTTCCTCGTTTCTGTTTATATAAGCTTCTGATCTTGTCCACGCGTGAAAAACACACTGGTATATACCATATCAATGACTGTGGTCTGTATTAGTTTTTCTAGCCCTCTTTTCCCACGTGAGTTCAATACTTAGTCGGCACAGTTTTACGAAATTGATATCTTGCGCATATGTGTTGTGTTTTTGTTTGGCACGACGGAATGTGACATGCCATAATTAATTCATGATATAGTTATTCTTTCTTTGCGGTCCTGCTTCGAAAAAAAAAACATTTTTAACTCGCTTACAAAACCGCGTGGTCATCCTAAATTTTTGCAGTGTACACGTTGTTTCTGTGCAACTTATCTCCCATTGAGTATTTTACAGTATTTACTCGCATAAAGAATCACACCCCTGAAGTTTGCCTTCAAAATTTGTTTTTGTTTTTATTTCCCGCGCAATGGACACACCTCCAACTTGCCGCAGAAATATGTCGTATGGGTGCACGTCTAGCTGATGATGGTCGTGCTTACCTGTTGCCGCCGCAGACTTTCCGATATTCGTGATATCGGCAAGGATGCGTTAAATATTGATGAGGAAGAAACTCTCACTAAAGGCACATAATGTACTCACACGACAAAGAAAAAAAAACGCGCTCAGCTTTCTGCGTCGGCAGCCATGTCTCTTGATATCCCGCACTGTGACAGCGCCAGCCAGTTTATTGGTTGACCTGTTGTCACCTCGCAGCAAACACGTTCCGGCGCATTCCGTAATTCATGAAAACACTGCATTTTGCGACACTTTCGAAAGCGGCTGGCGGCGGTGTGCGAAGTTTTTGTTTTTATTTATCATGTTTATTATGTTCATGAGCATTATTGTACAAATTATTACCCGCAGCTTGCTTACGTTTTCTGTGCTCAAAAGTTTTTCGCAAAAAAAATTATTTCGCGTAAAGAAGGCACCCTTAAATTGGCGTTCATTTTTTTGAAAAAAAGTGCGATCATTACGCGAGTAAATACGGCAAACTGTACGGGACTCTAATCTTCAAGACATTGTTATAACTAGAAAGCTTCTTATCCATTTTTGCGCGTACGTGGGTGCGTGTTAGCATGACTTACAAATGCGCGCATAAAGACATATGCGTGTAGTGTATGTATGAATGTGGTTATGTGTGTATATGTATATGTGCATGTATGTATGTGCACATGTATATGTATATGTCTAAATGTATATATGTGTATATGTATTGCATGTAATTTCATCTTTAATTTGCCAAATAGTTGATATGTATGCGGGCCGCCGGGCTCCCTTTAAGTGGTCTTCGACTGTTCTTTCGCCTTGCGCATCCCCGACACCTGAACCGTGGAAACAAACACTTGATTGAGTAAAAGAGCTAGACTAACCAGTTGACACCGGCTTCCTGCGAGAACCACCCCTGGCTCAGTTGGTTTCCCTCTCTAGCAGATGGCAGCACCGTCCCATGAAAATCCTCCCCAGGGGCATTCGCAGTTTCCCACTTTCAAATATCCACTCTTGCGTAGGGAAGCCGTGAGCGAAGCGAAGCGGCGTCGAGATCGTTGCTATTTCGAAGGGTTGCCTAAAGCACGAGTCTGGGCCCCTTCCAGTGGTTATTTTAACGCTGTTGAGTGTTACGTGTGGTTGCCGTAGTTATGAAAATCATTGCTCCTTGATGCGTTCAATTTTTTTTCTAATTTCGCTAGCTTCAAATGCGAGGGGTTGCCGCTGCATGAAAAGTGGTCGGGAGGACCACGCGCACACGTGAATAGGGAGCAGGACAGGAGAAAGGGACGGCGTATACAGAAATAGAGCGCCTTGGCGAGCACCAGCCTGGACGACCAGCTTCGGCTGGCTCAGAGGGCTGTCGATGCTGCCCGCGCTCAAGGCATCCTGGACTGAGGACGCCTCCTTCAAGCTTCAGTACAATCCCCCCTGTTGATTTAAATAAACGTTTATTCTCTCTCTCTCTCGAGCGGCCGTGGGAGAAGTCACGTAATAGTGGTAAGTTACCTCGGCGTTGGCAGCTATCGTATGCTTTGAAAAACATTTATTGGGATGACAACAACTTCAATACCATTCTGATAACGCGCTGCTGATTCATGTTCATGATAACTTAGAATTGTAACCAAGTGCATTGACCGTACCATGCCACAGTGTCATGACGTTCAGGCTGATTATATGAATAAAGTTACGTAGCACCACTTCAGCCCCTTACCCCGGCTTTTCCTCGCGACCGCCTTTGTCAACGTCGTAATGCCCGCTCGGGAGCGCACGTGTGGGCAAACACTGTTCCTAACGTGTTCCCTCCTCGTATTCATTGCTCGCGACAAGCGGCGCAGGCGACGTGGCCGAGGAACGCGAGCGGGCGCCCGAAGCCGCTGTGGCCCGCTCTTCAGCGGGGACTGTATACCAACGTGGACTCGGACGCGATCAATGCCAGACGAAAGATGGAGAGGGCTCCAACCCCGCGCGCTGCCGTTGATGTGCCCGCTGCTGTCTGTTTCGATGCTGCTGGCGCGCTTCCTGCGGAGTTCGTGTGCTCCCCCCGAACGGACAGCGTTTGTACACGTGCGAGCTCCTTAAAACACTCTCTCCCGTCAGACGTTGCGTTCATCGGGACGCACGGCATAGTTCACACTACAACGGCTAGATTGGCATGCGTCGTACTCCAGTGTAGCGTCTTTCACTGCCGCCCTTGTCTCTATTTTTTGTTCCGTTTGGTGCCCTCTAAGCGCACGCGATTTCTCCTCTTCCTACGTGCCGCCTGCCCTTCTTTCCGGATATTGTGTTCCCGATGCGCCTAGTCGCCATTTGCAGGGCTAGGCTTGAGGGGGCGCGAGAGCGAGCTTCCCGACCCAGCATTCGATGGAGGCAAATGCGCTTTGGCCGTAATCCCGAGCCCCAGAATGTGCTTGCAGCGGTAGGACCTGCTGTCCGCCGTAAGGCGCTGTTGTACTGCAAACGCGAAGCCTGGTGGCAAAGCTGCCACGAGCGAATGACCGCGGTAAGGTGAAGTGTAAATTATAGCGTAGGCTGTTACGTTAAGGTCGTAATCAGCTTGGCAGTGAATTCGCGTCACACTCAACCAAAACCATTTCTACTCCCGCTGTGCGAGTTTTTTTTTTTTCTTTTTTTCGTTTTTTACGGAAGCTAGCGTTTGCCTTGTTTAATTTTGTTGTTTTGTGAGGCTCAAAGGGCGATACGAAAAAGCTGTCAAATACGGCATATACGCCTTCCGAATGGCAATGCTCTAGAGCTGCGGGAGGAGGAATTGTAACAGATCCCGTGTTAACTAGTGGCTTCAGTGTTGACCCCTTCGATCCAAATCGATAGTTGTCCTAATAAGGTCACGCTACATTTTCAATTTTCACTCCTGCTAGCTTTTAAGCAACATCCTCCTGTGGGAAGGCAAAAAAAATGCGTTGTCCATAGATTATAAATACAATTCAATTCAAATCAATTCCTGTACACCATGCCGATTACCTCAGCTGCTATTTCTTGATGGCTATACTGGCTGCACCTCAATGAGATCATTCAGTCACTGGAGTATGCACGTAGATGAACAGTTTTCAGCACGCTTCTTCAAAACACTAGTGGCTGAAGACATTGACGTAGAATTTCGCTCTTTCGTCACACAACACACAAGATAACGGTCAAGTTTGTTTCACCCCCGCCTTTCGCGTTACCTCTTTTTGAGAGGCGGAGTCCGAAAGCTTCACGCAACCTGCTTCGACTGTCCCTTTAGTTTGGTTCCGAACACCCTCCCCGAAACTCGCATGGCTCCCCCTCCGTCCATTGCACCGTTCCAACTTCCACGACTTGGAGCCTTGCAGGTTGATAAATTACCTTGTCGCCGATTCGCCTTAACTACTTACGACTCTACAATCGCCCATACTACTGCGCGTAACCCGTATTAGATGTACACCTGCTGGTTCCTTCTCTTACCACCTTAGGCTGTAGCGCGGGTGAGTCATCGCATATCTTTCGGTAGGGAGGAGCGCTGCCTGCGGGATTTCTCCTCGTTCTCTTTATTTTATATCGCACACTTTTCGCCTTTCAGGTTCTCCTGCGCGCGGTTCGCGCGCGTGGCCTGAGCGCCCGCGCGGGGTCCTCGATGTGGGGGGCGGAGGTTTGTTGCGCGCTGTTCGTGGCCTCCCCGCATCCTCCCTCGGCTTCGGGGGCCGTCTCCAGTCTTACCTTTTCTCCCAGTGGCGCCCTTTCTTTCGGTCAATGGGAAAAATCGATGGTTCTGCCTGCCACCCAGCAGGCCGTTGCGACCTTAACCTGCTGCTGCTGCTGCTGCTATGCGACGCCCTGCACGCACGGATCTCGTGTGTATCGCGTATGCCCTGCTGCTGAAGATGTTTCTGATGCGCCGTGCGCAAGTGAATGAAGGTTGTTGCCGGAGCTGAGATGAAAAGTATGAACAGCACCTCGCTTTGCCTGCAGCCGGGGGCAGGAGCGTGGCTGCATTTGAGTTGGCAACGTTGGGAGCAGGAAAAAACTTTAACTACAGAAAGAGAAATGCCCCCTTAATCGACTCCGGGAGATAGGCCGCTACGTTTTTATCTCAGTAAATTTTTAAGCAAAAAAACGTGATTTTTAGTGCAGTGCAGTTGTGCATGCGTGCGCGCACGGGAGTGCGTGTCCGTGTCCGTGTGCGTGTGCGTGTGCGTGTGAATGGGCGTGTGCGCATGCATGTTTGCGCGTTACCAGATTGATGATGCTGATGGCAGTGGTGGTGATGGTGTGAGAGAAAGAATAGTCTTTAATGATACTGGCCTAGGCATTTGTCGGGATCATTAGGTACAATAACCACCCGCCAATGTTTAGTGGCTAAGGCGTTCTTCTGCTGAATTAAGGTCTGTAAATATTCAGGAGCGTAGACAACATGTAAAGAAAATCCTCAATGTGACATTCTAGACGTGTCCCCTTAGGCATAATCAAGGTAGCGCCCACAGAGGTACGGGTCATTATTTTTATCTCTCCCAAGCGTGGTAGGACCATCCTTTAAACATGAAACTGCGTACAAAACCAACTCGCAGGGTCAATAATCGTGCTGGTTTCGGCGCGAAATTCCTGAATAATATATCGAGTTTTTCCAATACCCAATTGACCGATATTCTCTTCACGTCCAAATCTAGCCGCAATATTCGAAACTAGGAATATTTCGAAGTATATTGTACTTCAACAATAAAAAGGGTATACCCGATAATCCTCATTCAAACCTTGTTTAAATGAACTCAAATACAGGGAATTTGCCTTATATTAATCATAAAGATCGGTTGTGAGCTGTTATATTATCATCACCACCAACAGCCCACTCAGGTCCACTGCATGGCGAAGGCCTCTCCCATTGACTGCCAACCACCCCTGTCCTGCACTGCTCGAGTCCGCTGTTGGCCACCAAATTTTCCAATTTCATCCCTCCGTCGTGCTGCTGGCCTTCCCCTTCTCCTAGACCCGTCCCTTGGTGTCCACTCTGTTACCCTAATTGTACAGCGGGTGTGGATTCGTCTCACTATAGTATACATGGCCAGCCCAATTCCATTTTTCTTTCTTTATTTCACCTATTATATCTTCTGCTAGTTTTTTTTTTTTTTTTTTGAGCCAGGAAGCTTGTTCCCTGTCCCTAAGTGTTACTCCTATCGTTATTCGTTCCATGGCCCTTTGAGCCGATCTAAGTTTGCTTTCTAGTTGTTTTGTAAGGCGCCGAGTTACAGCTCCGCATGTCATCACCGGCAGTGTGCACTGGTTGTATATATTTTTCTTTTTAGGGGTAAGGTAGCCTTCTTTTCACTAGGGAGCGCTTGCCGAGTGCTCCCCAGCCAATACCTATTCTACGCCGGATTTCTCTCTCGGGGTTGGGGTCAGCACTAACCATCTGTCCAAAGTAGTTATTTTCTTTTACTTCTCGTTTCGTTTCCTAAGCTGAAAAGGGCGCTTTCGGCATGCTTACTCTTCATTGCTTTAGATTTATTCCCATTTATTTTTACCCCCCACACGGTTATGCTTCCTGAATGTAGTTCCTCAATCATTTATGCAGGTGTTCTGCAGTCTCACTCAGCAAGACTGTGTCGTCTGCAAACCTCAAATGACTCGCGTATTTTCCGTTTATCCTTAATTTTATGTTTTCCCAGTCAAGATTTCTGAATATCTCCTCTAAACATGCGGTGAACAGTTTTGGCGAGGTGGTATCTCCCTGTCTTACACCCTTTAGGATCGGGAATTTACCGCTTTGCTTGGGGAGTGTTATTAGATGCGACGCATCTCTTGCTCTGAGGCATGTTCCTCCTGCATTGTCGTCGCGCCGTCCGTCCGCATCCCTCCTCCGTTCTTCTCTCCCACAGCTGTGTGCAACACTCTCACTCCGGCTCATTAGCATACCACAGCTGGCACGCTGGTTTGGGCGCGCTTCGCTGCGTAACGCTGCATTAACAACTGCTCCGGCGCGCGCAAGTGCGCGCATGCGCGACTCTCCTCCATTGTCTCCTCTCCTTCAAGCGCTGTGAATATAAAGCGGGTATCGCGCTGCGGCGGTTCAGTCAAGCTCTCGCTCTCGCACTTGACGTGACCTTGCTTGACTACTTCGTGCTTGACTTGATTCTTCCGATGAAGACGTGATGGAAGCGACGGTCCCTTCAGCGAGTGGGCTGACACAATCCAATACTAGCGTCAGCGCAAACGCTCAAGGCAACGTTACGACCAATTGAACCCCCCGATGCGTTGAATCACATCAGGGTTCCCTCGCGGGAAGATGGGCGTAATTTTTCTGCCCTACATCCCTTATATATGTCGTCTAAAAGTCTTATGTAGATATCTTCTGTTCTCTGGTCATTTGATGCTCTCATCACGACAGCCGTGTGTACTAAGTCATACGCTTTCTCATAGTCTATAAAGACATGTAAAGGCGTTTAGTGCATTCTACGGATTTTTCTATCACTTTATTGACAACATGGATGTGATCCATTGTTGAGTATCCTTTCCTAAACCCCGCCTGCTCTATGGGTTGTTGGAAATTCAGGTTATCACCTATGCTGACTAACTATAACTTTGGTAAACAGCTTGTAAACAACTGAGAGTAGGCTGATGGGTCTGTGATTCTTGAGGTCCTCGGTATCTCCCTTTTTATGAATCAGAATAACGTTAGCGTTTTTCTGGGCTATGGGCACTTTTCGGTCCTTGAGCATTCCGAAAATAGTGCAACAAGTTTTTCCAGTACAACAACTCCTCCCGGCTCCTTCAAAAGATCCACGGTGGCATGCTTCCCACAATGCACCAGGGCATGAGTCAGCTTCTATAAGCTAATTCTCCCGAAGCTCTAGGCACGCAATGATTATGTGGTCCCACACAATCACTAACCGACCTGTCACCTCATTTTAGATTGGGCAGCTTATGAACTACCTCTAAAACCACTTTTACGCAGCAAATAAAAATAGCCAAAGTTCTGCGTATTTTTTTTTGCTCCGTGTGCAAAATCCCTTGCAGCAAAGCTAAGTTTAACGTAAATACCAAGTTTAACGCAAATACTCCTTAGGAAACAGCTGTAACTCTTGCACTTTCATAACTTTCTCCTCAAAATTACATGACAATTGGACCCTAAGACGACTCTATTTCTACTATTGCTACAAAGATTTTTATTTAATGGTCGTGTTTAGTTCACAGTGAAGATGCAAACGTTGCCGAGTTCCCGTCTGCTGTCAATATATGGAACTTTACGGGAGGAGTATTGTTAAAGAAAACGGCTGAAACTCTTGTTTTATCAAAGCATTACAAAATAATACGAGAATTAGCCAAGTAAGACGACTGTACTATCACGCCGAGTTTCAATTTGTCATAGTTCACGGGAAAGTTGTAGACGTTAAAAAATTCCCATCTCTACTCAAAGCGCGGGCATCTGCGGGCAGAGTATGGTTACAGAAGGTGGCTGTAACTCTTTTTCTTTTCTCACCAAATGACGGACAAAGTTCGTTATGTTTCAGTTCTTGCGCCTTCTCTTCGCGCTTCGTTCGTAGAACGAAGGTGCTAATGCAGAGGCAATTGTGGTGGATGTTTAATTATTGAGGAGTTGTCTCGACGCTTACAACATTAAATATATGCTTACGCAACGCATGTCCTTAGCGATACTTGTCTTTAAATTTTGTAATAAAATTTCCTTCAAGAAACACATTCCGAACTTTTTCAGTCTCTACGAAGGAAGGTTTGACATCCACCTCAATGCAGCCATACGGCTACAGTCTCCATCGTTAGACGAGAAAACTTTGACGTGAAGACTTAGGCATCAAATATTAGGCATGCAATGGCAGTAATGGATTCTATTTTGATTTTTTTGCAGTGATATGCATTCGAAGACATTTGCGGAGAAGATATTAAAAACAAATTCATGCATTTTATTACAGAGACCCGGACCCATGAGCAAAATGTTTTCAAAAACGGGATGGATCAGATTACCATGCCACTACGATTTGAAGGCGCACTTTTCAAGGTTTAAAAGCCCCGTCCATTTTTTTTCCAAAAAATAAACGAATATATATATATATATATATATATACAGAAAGATAGGGCAGCAGCCTACAACGCCAAAGGAGGCATAGGGGTGTGGTTAGGCTCTTTTCTTTTTCACTACGGTTGATGAAGTAAACATTTTTTTAATATACAGAAGAAAGAAAGAAAAACACGCGCCCAGAGTGGTTACCGAACCCACGCCTTTCGATTACATGTCGAATGCCTTACCAATTCGGCTATCTGGGCGACTGTGTTCTCCTTCACTTTCTGGGCTATTTATATTTACTAGAAGTGTATCTGACGCTTGAGGGTGGTAGCCAGCGCCACTCTGACTACACGGGGAGAAGGGGACCTTCTTTTCAACCCCCGGGGCGTGACTCGAGCGTCTACAGCCTGTCATGAGCGGGTAACTGGCGGGAAGCCCTCTTATGCTACCTAGGCATCAAGGCTGCCAGAACCGAGACCCTCGCTAGGCTTTCGCAGAATAATATAGTAAGGAAATGAGGGGCTCGTTGAGAAAAAAAAAAAAAAAAATATATATATATATATATATATATATATATATATATATATATATATATATATATATACCTACAATATAAATACCCCAGAAAGTGGAGGGGAAAATCGCCCCACCGGTAGCGTTGTGGTTATCACACCAGACCGGTATTCTGGAGGTCGTGGGTTCGGATCCCACCTGGCGGGCATTTTTTCTACACTTTTTTTCTTTCTTTCCAAATTCTTTATCTGTTTTATTGACCTACCACATCGTCCCCTTTGCTTTCCGAGGTTTTCTTGACTGCCAACTCTTATTTATGTGTTATTTTCAACGAGCCCCTCATTTCCTATTCTGATTCGCTACATGCATAGCGAGGGCCTCTGTTCTGGCAGTCTTGGTGCCATAGGAAGCTTAGGAGGGTTCAACGCTGGTCGACCAGTCTTGACATGTAGTAGACACTCGAGTCACGGCCCGGGGGTTAAAAAGAAGGTCCCCTTCACCCCGAGTAGTCCGAGTGGCGCTGGCTACACCCCCCAAACACAGGAAACAAAAATACCTAAAACATAAATACCCCAGAAAGTGGAGGGGAAAATCGCCCCACCGGTAGCGCAGTGGTTATCGCACCAGACCGGTATTCTTGACGTCGTGGGTTCGGATCCCACCTGGCGGGCATTTTTTCTCCACTTTCTTTCTTTCCGAATTCTTTATCTGTTTTATTGACCTACCACATCGTCCCCTTTGCTTTCCGAGGTTTTATTGACTGCCAACTCTTATATATATATATATATATATTTATTTATTTATTTATTTATTTATTTATTTATTTATTTATTTATTTATATAGTGTAAAATAATTTTACCCACAAAGCATATGCCCCATTTTTCACCCTCGATTACGACATTGCTACATCATTGGTTTTGAAGTCTGTGGATATGTAAAGTACGGAAAATAAACCTCCCATCTGCCATGTCTGGTGCTTTAATATCCCGACGAAAATCGAGAATGGCGGCACTGATTAAAAGCGTTTTTTTTTTTTTTTTGGCAGAGGAAGGGCTCACATTAGCGTATAACATACTACAACGAATTCAAAACACTAAATAAAACCTTTCTGGCTGCCACCCTCCATTTCGCACAAAAAGATTTCCGGGCTGTACGCTCACCGTTCCATTCAATGCGCCAGAGGGAACTGTTCGCATGGCGGGCTTCTCCGCAAGATGACTCATCTTGCGGAAAAGCCACCGCGCGTTTCCTGCTTGGCACGGGGCGAGCACTTACGCGTTTCTTTCCGTCTTTTGTGGCCTCAACGGCAGGGCTACGATAAAAACTAAGAACAAATGCTCGAGTGATATTCCCGAGACAGATACGGAGGAAATTACAAACGGGCTCCTAGACTGACACCACAAACCGAAAACCACCTGCAGTGCAGGCCCTTTTGAGTAACACGGTATGAAATACCACCCGGATAGTCTTCAAATAACTACTAGTAGATATTTAATAGACAGGCTTGCTTAAAGGCGATAGCCTTTCTTAGGCTATCTTGCTAAAATTTTGATCTGTGTGTGTGTTTCTGTCTGTCTGTCTGTCTGTCTGTCTGTCACGCCGTGGGACTGGGGATAGGGACTCTGTTCGGGGGAAACGGGGTTCTGTGATTGTCGTGTTTGGGGATTGGGTGGACTGTGTAGGCTGTAATCGTGCCGTGTTGTGTTTTGTTTCCTCGTAATGTGTGTAATAAACTTTTCCTCGTTCTGTTTTGTGCTGTCTTGTGTCCGTCGAAGAAAGAATCTGTTTTTTTAGTAATTGGGTTTCTTTTAAAAACTATTTTGGAGCTATCTGGCTCCCTTTTCTTTTATATTTCTAATCTGCTGTAGCCTGCTATAGCGTTGCTGGTGCAGGCTTGTTCCCATTTTTTATTTAATTTGCTTTTATATTTAAGGGAACGTATATTTTTGTCTTTCTGTCTGTCTGTCTGTCTGTCTGTCTGTCTGTCTGTCTGTCTGTCTGTCACTCGATTAAAAAGAGTGCCACCCACAACAAAAAAATATACCACGTGTCTGCGTCAAGCGAGCCTGGGCAGCCTACCTCAAACTAGCCAATACATTCCATTTGCTGGGAGCAGTAGGAGGGGGTGCTATCCACCTGTGACTTCGAAGACCAGCTTCGGCTGGTGAAGAGATCCGTCAGAGGGGGCAAATCTCAAGGCGTTCTAGATGAAGAATCCCACCCCTCCGTGTTCATTTAATAACCTTCTATTCTCCCTTTCTGCTTCTCTGCAAATGAATTGCTGTCATGGTTCATATATTCCATCATTATTCAGCACAAAGAAAACCTCAGGTGTGCCTGTGGCAAAATAGAAGTGCGGTGAGCCGTGGGATATCTCGGGAAATTTGAATAAAATTGAACAAACCTCCGCTACATACACTCATTAGATGAGCAAGAGGGAACTGTAAGAGCGCGAAGGGGTGGGAGGGAGAGAGTGGAAAGAGAGTTACATGGCAGGAGCGGCGGAGACTGCCGTTTTTCATCGACACTTGCAGCGAAGCAAGCATATACGCGGTCAATTCCTAAACCATACACAGCCAGCTTCCGCGAAGCCTACAAAAGCAAACTGACGGTGTCCTTCACCAACTACGCCTGAGCGTTGCCTTCCCTTGTAGTTTTCTTATTAATGTAGGCTTGACGGGCTCGTCATTGTGCTCTGTGTGCTCTGTGAAAGAAGACATACGGCATGTCGTGTGTTACCACCCGCAGCGTACAACTCAACGCGAAACAGCGAAAAGAACTCTTATGCGACTGCAACGCGAAACTCTTTAGAACTGTTTCACTTTCTTGGTACGTGGCAAAATCACGCTGAAGCGGCGCGAGGGACAAAGGCTCTTTTAACTTTTTTGTTTGACTGGGGATTAATCGAGGTTTTTTAACCTTGAGATCCTAAGATTTTTTCTCCTACTGCTGTAAATTTTTTCTAGGTTCCGAACTAATTTGATTTTTTTCTCCCTCTTATTCATTGTTGCTCTTCCTATTCAGTATTCATTAGAGCTCTATCTATCTATCTATCTATCTATCTATCTATCTATCTATCTATCTATCTATCTATCTATCTATCTATCTATCTATCTATCTATCTATCTATCTATCTATCTATCTATCTATCTATCTATCTATCTATCTATCTATCTATCTATCTATCTATCTATCTATCTATCTATCTATCTATCTATCTATCTATCTATTTTTTCGACGTGGCACATCTGCTTATTCAGCATACAAGAGTCTGAAAGTCCAACCTTCATGTTGCGCACTCATCAACAGTGACTGTAGCTCTGCCGAAGCTTTTAAAGACAATAGTGTTTTTTGGGCTACTTAAACGCGGAAAATTTTGGTCTGTCTGTCTGTCTGTCTGTCTGTCTGTCTGTGACTCGAGTCAGCCCCCCGACCAAAGTCAAACGAAGGCTGCGCGATAGTCTTATATACTCGACAGCCAAATCTAAATGTCCAAGTCCGGTGTCAGTGTTCATACTCGTCAACATGGTTGAACAAGAACAAGACATTACGCAAATATAAGGCAGAAAATCAATACAAAAGTGGTATTTGCAGTGTTCCTTTTTTAAAAAAATTATGGAAGCTTGGTTTTTGCGATAGCAAATAAAATACTACATCAACTGCAGAAAACCATCGCCTACTGTTGGCCGCGCTACTGGCGGTATTAAACGGCAACAGCAACGAAAGGTTCCACTAGATAGGCGCCACGGTTCGCTTGGAACGCTCGTGGAGTAGGGCAACGTGGTTCTGTAAACGTTGTAGTATGGTGCCTTGATTTCCGCGCGTCTCCGCCGCACGGCAGCGCTGTCATCGAGGCACCTGACTTGGAGAAGTGGAACTCGGTAATTTTAAATTGACTTGAGCAAACATCTAGCGTGTTATCTTGGGAGGAACGAGACGGGAGAGGAACAGCATGAGAGGTGAGCGGAAAGAGAAGGGAGGCATTTACTTAGCAGAGGCGCCAGTCGACTACCGTCTTTCGTCGACATTTGCAATGAAAGGAGCAGATACCCGGCCATTTTTTTACAGTTCACTTGTGTACCATGTTGTCGGGAGAACAGAGTGAAGCCCGTTCGGTCACTCGCTTGACCTGGTGGTTGGTTGGTCAATCGGTTGATGGACACAGAGCAATGCTCGTCGTTGCTTTTTTCGTCTTCATCGATGCCGGACAGTGGTCAAGAGGGTAAAGCTAAACCATAATTGCCGCCGTCATCCAAGCCTGCGGTGTTCGGAACTTTCGCCGCAACACAAAATGCGGTTCGCACTGCTCAGAGACGTTTCGTATAGTCGACTTCAAAATAAGAAATCATCCAAAACTACACTTCATGTGATCGTCCCCTAGCTTTTTACCGCTTTTTTTTCCAGTTTCCACGTTACAAATGCTGTAATTTGGCGGCATAGACCGCACTGCAGATACAAGCTGCCCGTCTGAGGGCAGTAAATAATTACACAACATAATTACACCCTCGCTTGAGTTTTTATTACATTCGCTTCGTTCTGTGCAATGTTCCAACGCTGCACCTAGGCATTTTTATGCACCAGCAAAAGTTAATTGCTTTAGACGAAGTTGCCTCTCTCTATTGCCGAGGGGGCAGTCTGCAAAAAGATAGACAACCTAGTTCAAAAGCAATTAACTCTTATTGATGCATGACCACCTGTGCACGTCTCTGTAGCGTTTCTTGTAATGGAGGGATTTAGTGCCAACGAAAGCGAGTACGTAGAATGGGTTCTGTAATTATGCACTGCCATCAGGCCAGCCCACCGGTCCAACCCACCTTCCGCTTTAAGGACACCTATCAAGCTTTCTTCACGTCAAGTTACGACACCATTCGCCCGTTCCTCCTCAAATTATCCCTCCAATTTTTGCTAGAGACTTCCTTCCAAATGAAAGTTTCTTTTCTCATATTTTTTGCTTGTCGGACCTCATCAAAAAGTACACTTCCGCTTTCCTTAAAACGCGCCTGGAGATGTATTTTACTCCGCAGAGCAGCAACTGGTTTTCTGGCATCTGATATACAAATAAAGTAGGAGGAAATCACTGTAAGCGATACTGGCGTCCAAGTAAGCTGGTTAAACACAAAAGCAACTTGACTCTGAAGTGAATAATGACCCGCTGTCATGCTAGATAAATTGCAAATCTTCATTTTTTTTTTCCTTCTTTGCCTGTGAACAGTAAGAGATCGCTCGAGTAAGAAAGCTAAACAGCGCGCAATAAAGACAATCTAAAAGCATTGCGGTCGAAGATATTCGACGCTGGTCGCTGAAGATTGCGCAAGCACGAAGCCGTCTTTTGTTTCGCGCTTCTTCAGTCGCTTTAGAATTGCTAGATTTTAAAATACGTTTCATGACGCTTCCGTTTCCAAATCCTGCCGGTGAATAAAAGCCAAACGGGTAAACAAAAACGTGGCTTGTGCCGTTCTTGAAAAATTTTAGGGGAGCCAAGTTCATTACCGCGCGAACCATTGACGGTACCCAGAGCCGAAATTAAAACAAAACAAAAAAACATGAACGCAACAGCTGCTGCCAAGTTTCTCAAATTCTCCCCCTCCCCCGTTGAAAACAAACCCCGCATCGTTATGCTGCGAGAATGGATAAAAGAAAACAGAAAGGACGAAAATGAGATGAGTGGGGGAGGCAAATCGGATTGTTTCCTTTCCGTTTTCTTCTTCGGGTCCTTTTCCTTTCCCTTGCCACGCAAAAAAGCCTTCCACCTCGCCCGCATTTCCCCTGTTTGCTTTGTGACGTCACAGCCGGTGTTGGCGGTCATTGGCCCCGTGGCGGAGGGAAGCGGTTCCCCAAACAGCCGTGGAGAGGGACGGCGTCGGGGGAAGGAGCCAACGGCGAGGGCCGGAAAAAAGACGGCTACCAGTACTCTACCGGAGTGGTGGTACGCAGTTGGGGCGGGGTCCTAGTCCAGATTTAGGATAAGTCAGAAAAAGGGCGTTTCTTTTAAAATAGAGTGAGAGAAAATAGGCACAGAGCACACGAAGAATGGACTCTTGCCTATTCTTTATGTGTTCCGTGCCTATTTTTTCGGTATCTTTTTAATAGAATCATGAACCAACTCGCCTGCATCACAACAAGTTTTATTAGGAACAAGGGTGGAATCATTTCAGCACCCTGTGGTACAACCATTGACGTTCCGAGAACGCAAAACGGCACTGACGTCAGCAATTCTATAATTGGGCAGCACTTTCAACAAGTATTGAACGGTATCATACCGCAAGCATTGAGATTCAATACTAATTGAAGGAAATACATTGCCCGTTTTTCGAGAGCGTTTCTGCGTGCATAGTGCCGTCGACCAATGCTGCTGTGGTATATAAGCTATAATATTGACGATGTTTATAGCTCGTAATAGCGGCAGTCTTTCCTGAAACTCTGGCTTATTAAAATGCAAAAGGTGGGTGGGTGGCTGGGCAAACTAAAGCTATAACGTCAACTTGGAGGAAAGAATTTCCAGGTGGTAAGGCTGTGCCAACCACAGAATATAGTGCAAAGGCAGGACACGTTCCTAGATTTATATGCAGCGTTGTATGTAATCAATTGCTGGAATATCACCATCAATTTCCGCGTGTGCACCGGAGCATAGGCCTAACGTTTCTATTTGAGGTCTCACGTCAGCCGCAGCTTGAAGTACGATGTACGCAGTGTGTTCTGCTTCCAATGGGTGCCGATTGAAGACGTTAGACCTAAAGGCGTGATGTTAGCCCTAATGTCCTACACTTAAGAATAACTTTAGGTAACCCTGAAGTTGAGCCTACGGTATTGCTAGTAACTTCATACTCCTGCTGGAACCGTTTGACGTCGTTAAACCGCAATAAGTGACGTTAGGGCTGACATAGGGCCGCTGCATTCCCGCTTCATCTTCCTCCTCTACTGCGCGAATGAGTTATTGCACAAATGAGTTATAAACTGAAAAATACGGGAGGTCTCAGAGGCTAAAATTGGCTGACTAAAATACGCAAGGCATCGAAGAGTTGCGAACGTCCGTAGGTGAAACTCACAGGGGCCGCCGGCACTAAGCGCAAGGATAACAGCTGTGACCAATTTGCTCATTTAAAAATTCATGGAAGCTGGCACTCACGTGCAAGACTTGAATGGCAAAGCTGTTGTATAGGTGCGTATTGCCGGACACATAGTCACATAGTTAAGGTTCGCTATCATTGTTTATTTACATAGTTGCGGTGCTAGCAATCGTCGTCATATGCATCGAAGAGGTCGCCGTCTTCTTCGAGGCGAGTGGTGGATGCAAAGTCATTCTCAGCATTGTAGACTTCCACCAGCTCAACTAGCGAAGCTTGTACTATGTCGCGCAAGGCGTGACTAGCGAAGCTGCAAGATTTCTTTACACGTGAGCACTTAAGGACACAACACCATGCATTTGTACAAGTTTATTCACATGTTCCGTCATTGCTTCGCACTGCGCTAGTAAAATTCATCGTCATATGCATCGATATCGTCGTGTTCCTCATGCCAAACATTACATGCGCGGTAGCGCTTGATGACAGCGCTGGATTTTTTTTTTTTTTTTGCTAAAGCCACTGCGTGAGCCGGGGACTCGGCAGTGGTTGCGAGGCACGCGCTCACGAGCACTCGGCATTTTCTTGCTCCTCGTGGTTTTTGCCGTTTTTTTTTTTCTAAAGCCACTGCGCGTGCTGAGGACGCTCGGTGGTCGCCGTGAGGCACGCGCTAACGAGCGCTCCTCATTTTCTTGGTATATTTTCCTGAAACACCAAACTTACGGTGTGTACAACCGCGTCGCTGTTAAAAATGCTAAATCTTCCACGTGGGAATTCTCAGATAATTGTTTAATTATGCCGCTAAGTTACTGTGCTTTACCCTAGTTTTTTAAGTCAGCTTCACCGTTACTCTTATATGCATTGCTGGGAAATATTTTAGTGGGAGGGGGTTTATTGAAAGTATGAAGGCCTTACGGCCCTTTAATAAATACCTCCGCATGACTCCGTGTATTCCTAAAAAAACCTCTATGCGAGAGCTCCCTAAAGTCAACTTTATTAATACTCACAACTGCATTGCTGGAAAGGAACCTTCTAAGGGAAATATAAACCATCTGATATGAAAACTAAAGAACCTATTACTGAATTCACACGAAACTCTGTACACTGAGCGCCTTTAAATGCACCTTAACTACTATACAATAATGTGTTGCTATGAAGGCATTTTAGGGGCGAAGCACCTTAGGGGCTTGCGCTGTCGGCGTCTCCTGTCGTCGTCTCGTGTAGTCACGGTACTAAAACACCGGGACACTCGTTTTCAAACCAACCCCTCGCGATTGAACGTAACGCGTACTAAACGAACACACCGGGACACTCGTTTTCCAACGCCTCGCGCTAGAACCTTTCGTGCTTCAAAGACACTTACACTACACTTACACTTACACTACCAAGAGCATTAGGACGAGGGAGAAGAACCCAAGAAATACATTATGCATATTGACTGGGATATTGACTTAGCTTCGCGATTGCTGATTGTATGTAGTAAATGTACATGTGTATATAGTTGAAACATAGCCACTCCTGGTAACCACGTGATTCTCAGCGACAGTCAGGATGCTCTGCGCTTGTTCCAGGAGCAGACGCTTCCCATCAATATTATGCATGCACTCCACACTCATCTGGCCAAACACACTGGTACTAGCTACGTGCTGGACTGGGTTCCTGGTCACGCAGGCGTTCCGGGCAACGAGCTGGCGCATCAGCTCTCCCGTGCTCCGTCCCAACCGGGAGACTCGGAGACGCCCTGGCCAAATCCTTTCCACCCACCCACGCAAGCGCGACAAGCCCGTCTCCATCGACACCAGACTGTGCAACAGTTAATCAGGGATAGGCAGACTCTTCCGTCTCCCTCTCACCTGTTACCCCGGGCAGATGCTTGTCTTATCCGGCAAGCGTAAACGGACAGCCTTCCAACTCCGCACATACTGCATCGACTACAAGGCCATCGCAGCCCTGCGCGGTGCTCCAAGTGCTCTGGCTTTCCCAATACGCCGCATGTTCTTTGGGACTGTTCTGGTTCGCAACCATCACTCGCAATTCATCTTAAATCCCTTACACCTCCTCCCTCTTCTCTCCAAGACTGGCTCGCGCCACCGGAGGGAACAGACCGAGTGGCCTGGTGGCGAGCTTTGGTGGCTCACGTTCGTCAGGTTCTCCCGTCTGTATAGATAATTGTGTTCCTTTCAGAACCCCGACTTTGGGGGTCTTTTTCTTTGTTTTTTGTGTGTCAATAAAGTTTACCAACAACAACAACAACAACAACAACAAAATCATCTTCTGGCTCTCATTGCCAATTCGGAGCGATTTTGCTGTGGGAAACACCGGCGCACACTGCATGCTTCGCCCTTCCCCAGGTTTCACGTTAGCGGAGGCGGCCCTGGATTTTTTCAGTTGCAGTAGGAGTAGTAGCATAAGAAAATATTGGAGCCTCTCTCGATGGGCCTTTCCTGTGTCACGAGTTATTCTTCGCGAGATATTCCCCTCTCGAGTGGACTTTTGTGAGCTGCGAGCGGCTTTGCCTTGCTCGCAACGTTGACGATCACAAGGCAGTCATCATCGTTACCAGGAGTTTCTAGCTTCGTGCAACCGACCCACAATCGCAAGATGTGATCGCGGGACCGATGACGTTGCCAGATTTTTTTATGGATGCACGACCGGGATCCAGAGGAAGTGCAACTTCTAGCTTACGCTTAAAAAAACAAAAACATTTCGAAACAGCAAGCACGGTGGCGATGTTGATACAACATTTATCAAATGGTCAAGACCGTAACGAATGTACCAAACCATTTTGAACGTCTTACTAGAGAACTTGCTCGGTTTATAAGCTGACCCAGGCTTAATCTAGAGCCTGACAGCCCTACAGTTAAATCGTACCCTACCCGTTGATTTAAAATGGCCCAATTTTTTTTGCTTCACAACTATATTGCGCAAAATAACCGAGAGAGATTAACTGAAATTACAAAAAAATGTCTTCATTGTGATTTGCAGCGAAATAATTTTTTTAATTATTTCTCAGCTAGGTTTATGTAGCACTTCCGCGCAACTAAAATGTTAAATAGCGGACAAATGATACACGTTGAAATATTGACCGTGGTGCGATATTGATCTAATTTCAGAAAACTTTGCGCTGAAAACTCGGAAGAGCGAGTATTTGGGAGCGAGCAGTTTTTTTTTGGAACTGCCTCGTTAATGGCACAACTAAGTATTCTGTGTAAATACGGGTTTCTTCCCGTTTAACGTGGCCAAGGTTAAATATTCATTTACAGTTTTGAGGCAATGTTCTCAGGCTTCATTTTCTGCTTCCTATCACCTTCCTCCTAGCATCTCTCTCCGGCACACATTCTACCCTACCGTGTACCCAGACAGATGCCCATCCTGCGGAGGACACCCGAACTTTTATCACTCCACATGGGAATGTCCCAAACCCCCGACCCAATTGCTTATGCCCAGCGCCCCCCCCCCCCCCCCCCCCCCTTCCGGATGGGAAGCCGCTCTTTCCAGCTCAGCCTTGGAAGATCAGCGCGGACTGATCGACCGGGCAAGACGAATCGCAGCAGCAAATGGGGCCCTGGACTAACGGCACCATACTCTGAGAGCTAAATAATCTGACTTTATGGTAAAGTTTTCTACTACTACTACTATCACCTTCCTCTTCCTCGTCAATTCATCCTGCTTCTCGTGATTATCCCTACCTGCACCACCTGGGTGGGAAGTTTGGAACTAGTGCAGTGAACGAGCTGTTCAGGGTCCCATACGTATACTCTCCCTTGGTCGCCTACGCTCGTGCTTAATTAGTAAGCACCGTCCCGAGCTCCTGCATCTAGGACGAGGTGTAAATGCGCAGACTTCCCCTCCGCGTGTCCGCGCGCCACCCTCCAGCCTTGAACCGAAAGCAGCAAAACGAGGCAGGAAAGCGGGAATCGATCCCTTTCGGGGCGTCGCGCAGATTTCCTGGAAGAGCGCTCCGCCGTTTCGCAGACCCTGCGATTCCGTGCGCGAGACGTCTAGGGAGGAAGCCGGACAAGGAAATTAGACGAATGAAACCCCCGAGTTTTTACGAGTGTCCGAAACATGCTCCGCCCACCTAATGTTTATACGATTACTATGCCTCGTTAGCTTTCCAACACGCGGCCAAATGCTTGGCCACTTCGATTTGCCAGACCTGGGGCGCATTCGGCGCACTCCCTGGAACAGAAGGTTGCATTGCAATGCACGTGAGAATCGAACGTCAAATGCCGTACCGGGCTGTAGGAGGCAAGTGCGAGACCCTTCAACAATTCAGTGAGGCCCACTGATTGAATTCTAAGCTGAGCGTCACTGGACCATGGAACAATGTCACTCACAATTACCTGTTGAACATATAAGTCTGCGAATACTTATACCTTGGGTGCTGTTCCCTGTGTTTTATCAATTCTCCTGACTGGTAGGCGCACTAAGTGCTCAAGGTTAGTAATGGGAACAGTAAGCTATCATTTAATGGTTTGGGGGAAGGGTGGCGTGGCTCTAAGTACATACCAAGCAACTGAAAGGGCAGGTTGTAATGAAAACTTCAATAAAGAAACAAGTGTATGGCTTACAGTTTTTTTTTAATTGTTCTATTACCTCCTCCCTGCAAACTGAAAATTTTGAATGTTCAAATATTCGTAATCTTGTTGCTTTCAAAGAAAAAAAAGACGCTTTTTGCGTGAATGCTCAATCGGGGAACCGAAGACTGCAGAAAATTGGCTCCCGATCTCATTACACGCAAAACCGACGGCAAAATTATGACCGGTGAAAGTGCACTCCGAAAGATTAAGATCTACTTCCTTTTTCCTTCAGTCTCTGCCGTCGTTAGCGAATTCGAGCTCGTTACATAGCGGACCGGTGTATTTTCAGCACAGAAAAAGAGCGAAATGCAAACGAGATAAAGAAAGACCCAAAGCACCGCAATAAAATGGATGGTTGCAAGTAATTAAACGGAAAGAGATAAATAGCAGGGCAAAAAAAGCGAAACGAGAATTGAATTACACAATAGCTGGGCCGATGCGTAATCGTATAGTTTTCGCTTAATGCGCAACGTTCCCCGTTGGCCCTTTTTTTACTCCCAGCGTTTCCCGCTTCCTGTTCCTCTTCCGCTCGCCGCTGTCCTCCGCCCTCCTTCTCCCTATCGGAGTCATTTCGCGGTCATCTCACCGATGCCGGGGCCCTTCACCTCGAAAGTTCAAAGTCCTCTCGATCGGGGACAATGCGCGCGCCGGCTGCTGGGGAACAGCGCAGGATCCTAGGGACTCCTGGCGCTCCTCCCTAGGGCGGCAGAAGTTTTCCCTAGGACTGCCGCGCCCAAGTTCGATCAAGGTGCGGCTCGCGACGTTCCCGCCCGCTGCATGTCAGCCCCCGGCGTCGGCGTGTTTACAAATGCTGGGCGTGCAGGGAGAGGCGCACGCATATGCATCAAGGGTCACATGCAGTCTTGGTAAAAAGCTCCGAGGTTGTTGCGCTGCGCGCTCCCCCCAAAGTGCAAAATCTCGTAAGAAACTGTTCACTTATTCATACCAAGTTGTGACGACAGGACCAAGTCGTCGTAGGACTATAGTCACATACCAAGTTGTGACGACTCCTTGGCCCCTGAGCCTCTGCGGCGGGTGGCGGGAAAATCGAACTCGGGACGCTGATGCAAGGTTGCACGACACAGCAGCGCAATACGCTTAAACCTTGCGGAACTGATCAAAGTATATACGATTGTCACTGGTTTTTGAAGCCTGTCAGTGCCATGGTCACATGTTGATGCATGTACGCCGCGGCCGGTCATGAGTACCTGTGGAAATAGAACTGCATTGAAAACGACAGCACGTTGGGGCAGTTCATAATTATTAGCTTTTATTAACAAAAAATGCTTTATATGAGCATAACGTGTTTCTTACCGCCTGCATGTCTGTCAGTCCGTCCGTTTATACCAGCGCCTCTACTCCAATTTGATAGTTACGGCATACCTTCTAGCAGCACTATAACTACACGAATACGCACAGCTGACAGTCGCTGCAGGGATATGCACGGAACAAACATCTTTAAATGGCAGATTCGCACTCAACTATGATAATGCCACTAACCTGGAAGGTGAATTGAACGCTATGAATAACGCCCTCAGTCATCTACGTTATTATTTTGACACCCGGCCCCCTGGATACGTGCGTGTCCTCTCGGATTCGTTCGAAGCTGTACAAGAACTCCGAAATCCTTTCTCCTCCAACCCAATAGTAAACTCTATTTTGCTGCAAACTGAACTTCTCAGAGGATAGGGTATACAAGGCTTTGACGAATGGACTCCCGGCCATGAGGACATGAACACCGGAAGTCGGGTCGCCCACGTGGCAGCGCAGGAGAGCATCGCTTGTTCCTTTCCACTGAACTCCTCGTTCTCCTTCCAACCTACACCCCCGGCTCTTCTTCTGCTCAAAATTATAAAGGCAAGACAACAGGAATACCGGATGGCCTCCCCGACAAGTTATCACTTTTTTGTTGTTGGCACTCAACCGAGAGCGGATGAAGTTTTCATAAATAAGTTTTGTGCTGACGCCGAGTTCACACTCCATATAATTCAGAAATGGACCCGTGGATCTCAACGGCGGGAACATTGCCCAATCTGGGCGTCCAATCTGATTTACACCATCTCATTTGGTCATGCGTATACTTCCAGGGGCATCGAACACGGCTGCCATTCGGTCACACCTATTTTACCTCATCTGATATATCAGACAGCATAGACAGCGCTGAGCGTCTTTCAGAGCTCGCTAGCTTTGCAATTACGTGTGGTCTGGCGCAGTTTGTCTATCAGAGCGTCCCCTAGTCGGTCCCGCTGGCTGAAAAACTGTGAAGTGCAACTAAGAAATAAAAGTGATACTACTGTCTACCCCCTTCCGTCACAACCCCAACCACCACCTCATTGGCTTCCGCCTTCCTGTGAAATAAAAGCTGCAAGCAACTATAACTAACCCGCATTACGGTGCTCCCACACATTCAAGTTACATTTGGGGAAACTATGAGCATCAAAAGAGAACGTGTTCCTCCAGAACAATTTTCTCGTAGCAGCCCCGAGGGAACGCTATCATTGGCTTTAGTTAATATTTTCACCAAAGACAGAATAGAAGCGTTACCAACCTTGCAAGTCTCTATATGCGTTCCGCTGCATTGCTGGCACGAGGAAGGGGCGGGAGGGGAATCTGACATAAGTCCTGCTAGAAATGAAAAAAAAAAAAAATGCTACGGAAAATACCGCCGACAAAGACAAAACAATTATAGCAGCAAAAGAAAGGGATTGCAGATAACGACGAGCAGTGAGTGTACCAATGGCGAAGCGCCCTGAAAGCTGGGCAGACGCTTATATATACGTGTAGTATCTATCAGTGGACTTGCTCCCTAAATTTCCCTCCTGTATATTTATTTAAACGCGCTACTTTACAATTACTATTATAACGGCTTTTTCTTCGAAATTAACTGGAAGGGCCAGCTGACCAGCCCGTCCTTGGACGAAGCTAGCTGCGCGTGCCCAGGACATCCTGGACTGGCGACGTCGCACACTACCGTCTTCCGTCTTGCTCGGACATTCCTCCTCCTCCTCCTGACTTCCCTACGCATCCATCCGCCGTCTTCAAAACGCTGGTACCTGGACAATTCCTTTGTGTGCACAACCAGGACGAAAGAAGTGTTGCGGAGAAGAGAAATGTGATAATACCAATGGTACTGAGAGAGTGAACGAAGAAAAAATTACGCCCATCTTCCCGCGAGGGAACCCTGGTGTGATGCGACGCATCGGGGGGTTCAATTGGTGTTTCCGTTGGGTTGATTCTCTAAATCGCGTGAAACGTGTTGTGAACGCGTATGATGCATTTCCATCACATGCGGGTGTTCCTATACGCGGGACGATGGGCGTAATTGTTGTGTCACACCACTCACTGAAGGGACCGTCGCTTCCATCACGTCTTCATCGGAAGAATCAAGTCAAGCACGAAGTAGTCAAGCAAGGTCACGTCAAGTGCGAGAGCGAACGCTTGACTGAACCGCCGCAGCGCGATACCCGCTTTATATTCATAGCGCTTGAAGGAGAGGAGACAATGGAGGAGAGTCGCGCATGCGCGCACTTGCGCGCGCCGGAGCAGTTGTTAATGCAGCGTTAGCAGCGAAGCGCGCCCGAACAAGCACGCCAGCTGTGGTATGCTAATGAGCCGGAGTGAGAGTGTTGCACACAGCTGTGGGAGAGAAGAACGGAGGAGGGATGCGGACGGACGGCGCGATGACGACTCAGGAGGGATATGCCTCAGAGCAAGAGATGCGTCGCATCTAAAAAATAGAGGGTCGACACGAGTAGGTCCGACAGATCTAGTTGCCGCCAATAGAAATCTGATGAATACTGAGCTTCCTTTAAAGTTATTCGAGTACTCCGAAAATCATCTTTAACCAATCCTCTTGCCCACCAGACCATCACTCAGTGACCTACTCTGACGGGATGGCACAACTGCTCCAAATGACTGGGAACCGGGACACCGAAACGTCTGCACTCAGAATCAGGGTGCACACGCTGCGCCGTAGGAGAGTCCAAACCCCGCCCCACGACTGGTTTTTGCGGAAGCGACTCTTCCCACGCCCTACGCATCGTCCCATTACAAATAAAAAATAATGCAGCGTTACCAAACGTCACCCCTTGAAGCCTTCTCTACTGAATTAATTCCCTCCCTTGTTCAGGGAAATCTTTGTTAATAAGAACGTAGCTAACTCAACCAGCACTCCTGAGACTCTTCACAAGTGGCTCTCAGTTCATCTTCCACCAAGATGGCCATACCGAAAACCCTCCGCACAAGGCGACCTCCACCATCTTGTTTGGAACTGCTCAACTTTCGCCCACTATTAAAGTTCCCTCATAAACATCATGCAACCACCAAACCCACACATAACTAAAAATACTTTATTAGACGGGTACCTGCTGCGTTCCGTATGAATCTATTACTAGCGGTATAGTAGGGTCATTATCGACCCCCTACATTCTAAGTAGATCGAACAGTTGTAAGAAATCGGAACCCCGTATTCCTTTACGCCCCTTAACCCACTTGATTGATTGATTGTGGGGTTTAACGCGCCGACGCAACGCAGGCGATGAGGCGCGCCGTAGTGGAGGGCTCCGGATTAATTTTGACCACCTGGGGATCTTTATCGTGCGCCGAAATCGCGTACACACGGGCGTTTTTGCTTTTCGCCTCCATCAGAAAAGCGGCCGCCGCGGCCGGGAATCGAACCCGCGACCTCGTGCTCCGCAGCGCAACGCCTTAGCCACTGAGCCACCGCGGCGGGTGTTTTAACCCACTTGGCACCTGTCTCCAATAAAGTTGTTACAACAACGACGACGACGACAACCGCAACAGTGATAACGACGACTACTACGACGAATTCTCTGAAAATTAAGATAGATGAATGACTAAATGACCACTTAAACGAAACAAGGAGCTATTAGTCAGAGAAGAATTCGATTTCATAGCTCAATTCGATCACACTCACAGGTCACTTTCTGCCCCCCTTTAAAAAGGGACCCTGCAACACTGCTTTTAACTGTTTTTCTATATCGTAAATGCTTTCAGAACGTATACGACAAGCACATCCAGTACCTGAATAGTAGGGCACCAATTTTATCAGCCAAAAACTACTGCTCTATGCCCATCACATAAGTTAGTTAGTTGTTCAAAAATATTTTCTCTCTTTCCCCGTCTTGGCGCTCTTCGAGCGCTCGAATTACGTCATTACAGCGATGTAGTGGCTATCGGCCAGCTTTCTTCCAGTTGCAGCAGTTAAACGCATTTGATAGTCACTTAAAAAAAACTGTGGTTGGTTGAAGTGAAATGTGCAGCGAAATCTGCAGCTGAGCATGATTCGCGGGTCGGCGACTGTCTTGTGCGTGGGCTTGGCGAGCGACGTCCTGCTGGCGGGCCGCTTCGGCAAAAGTGTACTGGCGTCATTTCCGAGACGGATATGGCATCCGTGAAATCTTGGGGTATCGCGGCATAAAACACATCCGTGTTAAAATATAAAACCCGAAAACGAACAACCCTGAGTGTAACGTACTCTTTAGTACTAAAGGCTGCTTCCCCGCAAGGATACCCTGTGTGCGGGGGTGCATCCTCTACAGGCCGCTTGCTTCGTTGTACTGGCGTCTCTTCCGTGACGGTATGACGTCAGCGAAATCTTCGTGTATCCGAGAATAAAACAGTTTCGCGTTAAAATCTAGGGAAGCTTGCACTCATGCGCAGGGTTTGAATCGCGAACCTGTTGTGGGTGAGCATTGACGGATACATAGGTACTTTAAGTAGCACGCCCTGCCTTTTGGTTCACGGTCACTTCCGCGGCCATGCGAACTATCCGCGACCGGGCCATGCAGAGAACTGCGAAGACGCTGCGCGCGAGGTCTGTTGTACTATACTGAGCGCATGCGCACGACGATGCCAGCTCTAGCGCGAAGGGCTCTCCTACGATACTGAGCGCGCGCGCACATTCCTCTCGAGTGTTGCGGCGGCCGCTATCACGTGTCTTTTCCTTGTAGAGTGGGTAATGCGACGGCTGCGCGACGCCTACGTGATAACGCTCCTTGCGGGGAGTTTTCGGCGCGAGCGAACCCCGAACTTACGGCCAGTAACAACAGCTCCGCTGTTAAAAAAGCCACGAAAGCAAAGCAGAAACGGAAGGCGCATATGCTGTGGCCAGCAAGTCACGCCTGCAGTGCCGCTCCGTGCTGGCATTAATTATAGCTCTCATAATGTCTCCAGGCGTGAAGGAAAGCGTGGAAGCGTTTATCAGGAAGTGGCAGAGTCCCTTTAAACTGTCCCAACTCAGTAGTCCTGCCAGGGTCAAATGAAAGAAAGTATAGCGTATCTTGTGGCGCTATTTTCGCATGCATATGGACAAACCTCCTCTGTCTGCATTCTGTAACTTTAAATATGCATCAGCAAAGTCTTGAGGCCGAGAAATGCGCACCTACAAGGTGGTACTTTTACATGCTAGAATCAGTTGTAGCTGCAGATTGATTTACAAGTTTACGAGCTCCGTATTCCATGCTGAACGCTGACAATGTGACAGTTCACTTTATGGTGGCAACTAAAACCAGGAATAATCTGTTTTTAGGTCTTAAAAAGCATAAAATAGGTAAACGTGTGTGCACCTCTCCTAACAAAAGAATCCATGGCTCCAATCCACGCTGTGAAGGTGGTTGGAAAGCAAAGTTTTGAACCACCCCGACAAGAATTCCACATGCGACGTCCCTTGAATTCAAACGCGTGGCTCTAGAAAGAGCGAAACCAGAGATTCTGCCAGCCGTTGCCTGGGATAAGAGGGGGCGCCGTCCTAAACGCAGCAGTGTCGGTCATGGCCGGGCTCGAGCGGCGGACGCCGCCGCTGTAGCCCGGCCTTGCATCGGAAGAAAGAAAACGGAGAGGAGCCTGTTTCGAAGGGTCAGACAGCGGAGCCTAGCCATCCGTTATGTTTTTTTTTAAATGCAGAGCATTTCAGTAACTCATGATGTCATCCGCGTTGACGTCCGTAGTCGTAGTCCGCACCCCTCCCCCTACACTATATAAAAAAATAATACTTACCGGCGCCTGGTTTCGATCACACGACCCTGCGGGCGGAACGCAAGGTACATGGTGCTCTACCCACTGCGCCACAAAGCCGACACAGAATGGGAGGCTACGAACGCGCCATATATCCTTGACTCATTCAAACTACGTCAAGAAGCTGCTGATACAACGCATTCACTACTACCAACTCCCCAAACACTAAACGTTAACGCAATACACCCACCCCCTATGCGACGCATTTACTCGAGTCCCCCTCGCGGGGAGATGGGCCCAATTTTTTTTATTATAGCTCGGGGCTACACCACCACGCGGCACAAGCGCAGACACCGAAAAAATCTGGCATGTGAGCTTAGTGATTCCCATTTATACAGATTTAAACTAAATAGTTTCGTAAGTTTCAGAATTGCGAGAAAGCTGACTGAACTTTTATAATCGATATTGCCACGAAGCCAGAGACGACGCAGTTGTCTTGAAGGAAAACACTTTAATTGGAGCGAACTTGTGCTCCCCTAACAACTCAAAGAATGCACAGGCGGCGAAGCAGCAGTCAACAAAGTGACGTGTGCGAGCGAGCGTCGACGATCGGAATGCCGTGGCGTCTGCTCTGGCTTTTATCTTTCGGCGCGAGTGTTTCTGGAACCGTCGATTTACATCCAGAACATTGTAGATCAGAGAAGATTATTCTGGGCTAGTGACGTTAAGACGAAACGGTCTGCTTATCTGAATGAGATAGCCCGTGCGGCATAAAAATAAAGAATGCAAGACGCGCTTCGCTTGACCCAGATAACAGGGCCGGGCGTGGCCGGGCAGTAAAAACAAACAATAAATAAACAAACAAACGCATACATGGTTCGCGGCAATATTTATCAGAACCAGTTGCTCCATCCGTCTTTTGTAATACCTGTTAAAACACAACCGAATTGGTATTCACCAATTTAGAAAACGTTGTCCAATTCGTGGAAAGCAGTGAGTTTCTCCAGCGTTTCTGCAGTGGCCAGATGCCTGTATGGGTCTATATAATTTGTTTTCCCGCCCTGGAAACCAATACTTAACGTATATTTGCCGTACGACCATATAATTGCGTCGGGTCCGGGTTACCCACGAGGTGCTGTCGAACAAGTTAATCAGGCAGTGCGAAGTAAGCGCGCAATGGACGCGAAGCTGCGCCTAAACAGGCCCAACACCGTCGCTAAAGCAGACAACAAAGCCGACGGAAGGGTCTCGCCGACGCGCCCGCCGGGGTGAGCACGGGGAACGCTGGGTAAAAGCGCCCTATCGCCACGCCATCTACACTGTGCTCCGTGAGTGAAAAACGCCCTCCACCTCCCCAGCCGCGTTAGGAGTTTCTTGTACCGCACGCCACGAAAGAATCATTGGCTGGCAGAGGTAGAAAGCTTTGCTTTAAAAAATGTCCGAGCATCTCGGCGACGGCAACCGCACGACCTGGTGTGAATATTTGTGGCCTCCATTATACTTGCCCTCGATCATTTCGCCTTCTGACAGGGTAAAACGTTGCGACCTGCGGCTTCAGCAGAGTTTCGTGCTCCCAGGTATCGATTACAACGAAACTGCAGGCGCGTTGGCAAAGCAGAGAGAGAGAGAATAAATATTTGTTGATGAGCCTAAGTGCTGATTGATTTCCGGAAGCTCGCTCGGTGGAGGGAATCCCTGTTCCAGGATACCCGGGCTGTGACATACCGTCCGGGCTCTTTTTACCAAGTTTTGCTGGTGTCAAGGTCCGGAGCGGCCAGACGAGCCGTTCCCTGTTCAAAAGATGAGAAGGGGACAGGCGGTAAGTTAGGAGTTTGTTGGTGGTACATGGTGGTACAAGGTGCAGGGCGGGGAACAGAAATTGCAAAGGGGGGATACTGAGTGTACACTAAACTTTTTAACACCTATTTGGCCAAAAAGGGGGTAGCATAAGTGTAAAAAGGTGTTGGGAGCCCATTACACCCTTTTTCTTGAATCTCAACACCCTTTTCCTAGCTGTACACCCTTCTTGTAGGAAAAAAATGGTACTGATCAACTTCAACACCTTTGGTTTTTCTTAGGGTGTTGAAATGCATGTATAATTGCACTGTAACGAACAAGACATCTTCATACCCTCCTCTACTCGTAAGAACTGTCCAAAAGCAAAAAAAATTGTTCGTCTGCAATGATCGCTGGTAATTCCATGTACGGTGCACCCCATGCCCCAAGTTTAGCTTTGGTTCGTGAAATATCAATTTGAACCTTTAATATTAAAAAAAGACCTAGTTGTGTGGCGAAAAGGGTGTTGACTGACTGCAACACGCTTGGCTTTCTGTAGGGTGCTGAAACTGTGTGAAATAGGTGCTCCGTTTCAAAAGAAGAACAGCGCTGCTGGGGTCGACGTAGTTCCTTCCGGTGTTGCTAAATTTTGCTACGTTTTTAGGCTTTGCGATGTTCTTGCTAAGCTAGGATAAGCGCTGAGAGGTGAGGTCAAGTTTAACGGGAATTTGCTAGGCTGTTCCAGTGTGTCCCAGCAGTGACGGCGGATCCAAGGGGGAAACAAGCTAGGTCGACCCCCACCTATGCTTCATTTGTGGCCTTGCACCAGCATTGCCAGCTACGCCATTTTTTTTGCGTTTTAGAATCCCAAAAAGACTAGCACCTTTTAAATGGCAAAGTAAGAGGTGCGCATATACCCTTGCGCCTTCTGTAATCACACTCGAACAGACTCCACAGCCGGCTTCACTGTTATAATACCTGATCTGCAGTAGCGCACCCTTTACAGGGGGCACAGTTCTTTTTCTCGGTCTTTTTTTTTTTTTTGCTAACGCCACCGAACCTAGTTTAAGCTTAAACAGCTTCACTTGAAATAAATAATGCAATTTATATTATGTGAAACATCGCGAGGTACAAAACATACTCCGCTAGTAGGAAACGTTCTGTCCATCCGTCTAAACGGATATCAAATACCTCCAACGTTGAAGGTCTCTTACACCTCTTTTCTCAGTTTGCGGTCTCTTCTTACACTTTTCCTTGCACCTGTTTTCTTTACACCCCTTTTCTTTGTTTCCAGCACCCTAATTTGTAGCTTTACACCCGTTTGGGAAAAAGGGTGTTGAAATAATGAACAACCTTCTTGAAGGATTTTGAGAAGGCGGGGATATTTGTTTATTTAATAAAATTCTATGACTTATTGAATATAATAACTACTTCGCGATTAAAACGTTTTTGCAAACCCGCATGCTGATTTGTATACGCTCACATTAAAGTGAATTATTCCGAAATTAGCGCTAAAATATCTTATTTTTGCGACAAGCCCACCGACTCGATCACAGGACTTTCCTATGCTGGCTATAAAAGTAAGAATGGTAAGTGTTCTTCGAAGTGAGTAAGTACTCACTCTCCCCATGTATCGTCGTTGGTTTTCTCGCTCAATTCGTTTGTGGAGGAAGTATGACTTGTGCGTGTCTGTGTGCCATTCTGCGCTCACGGCCCATCCACACGGTCATACGTAGCTGCGCTACCCACACGCTCATTTTAGGATGTTGAGCTGGTTGAGCAACCTTACACCTTTTTAAGTGTTCACACGAACACCAATTTTTCATCCTTACCCCCTTTTTTAGCCAAAACATTTTTGTAAAAATGTTCGCCACGGGACAAGATTATTATACCCTTTTCGGCCAAAAGGGGTGTAAGAAAGTTTCGTGTCTACAATCGCCTGCAGTGTCGGCAGTCTGCAAACGTGTCTGCAATCGCCGAAGAGTGGTGGTTTCTTGTACGGTTAACCGAGGATGAGGTGGCGGAAATTTTCTTCTGCCAAGCCTTCCAGGACGTCAGTATACCGGATCAACAGTTGCCACTGCAAATGAATCATTTCAAAACATCTGTTCTGGAAAGAAATATGTAGTCGGAGCCGCCTCAAAAACGTCAATTTTGTGTTCGTTTCAAAACGCGTCGTTTCGTACTTGCACTTGCTAGACATTTAACCTTAACCACTGCACGGCAACCAACGCCTTGCTTGACTTGTGTCACATGCATACCGTCTGCTCTCAGCCAATCAGAGCTCCAGTTCGAAGAGGACAATCTTAAAGGTAATAGACAAAACTCAGAATTCCGCCCCTGGCTTTAGCAGATAAGGTAGCACTCAGAATTAATAGCGATTAGCAGGAAACAGCAGTGGAAAAAAAACAAAACAATATAAACTTCATTGAAAAAAATTTGATTCATTTTTTTTGCGAGGTGATTTACTATTTCAGGCCTTGCACGCGTTATGCGCCATATTTCATGCAAGCCTTAGGCTTGATTCTGCTGCCGATAAAAAAGATAATAATGGTTATCATGGCCTACGTGCTCTCAGGACACCCTTATTTTTAGAATAATTACATGAAATTTTACGGGCTGAATGTATTGAGTACTTTTTAATTGCGCAACCCAAGGGGTGTCGAAACACCAATAATTCAATTTAGCATTTTGGAGGGTAATGCTCAGTATGTAGAATATTCCTATGATAAAGGAAGGAACTCGTACCCAGAAGCACACAGAATGCTTCGAGTCATGGGCACTTCAAATAAAAGGTTTTTCAACGAATGAATTTATTGTTCGGCTGTGATTCGTACTCAAACATGTCGCTGGCACTGGCACAATTCCGCGCATCTTTCTTTTAGAGAACTATTCGTGTATTGACGTTTTGAACGCTCTACGAACGTTTAACTAAAACTTTTGACTGTGCTCATCCGCTGTGTGCTACTAAATTAAAGTGAAACCTAAATTATTCTAAACATGATGAAAATTATTATATGAGTCACACCACTATCAGCAATTACATTACTTCGTTGACGAAAAAGTCAAGACTCTCGAAATATAAATACTGAAATTTATTGCGCAGCTGTTGCTGCTGGTCGGCCACCCCACCCCAGACATTTGTTTTGTACGCGGGTTGAATGCCCCGGTTTCCTTAGGGACTGGTTAGACAGATTTCTGTAATGAGGGCATCGCTGTTGCCGCCTTGGGTGATAGTATGTTATCTTTCCTCTTTTTAATTTCGAATTCCCAGGACACCCGCCGCGGTGGCTCAGTGCGTTGAGCTGCTACGCCGCAGGACGTGGGTTCGATCCTGGCCGCAGTGGCTGCTTTGAAAAGACGGTGGCTAAATAGCGGAAGCGTCCGTGTTTCGAAATTTCGGCGCACGGTTGTCAACGTTTATCCGGAGCCCTCCGTTACGTCGCGCCTTACAGCCCAGGTGCAGTTTCGGCGCGTTTATTAAACCTGAAAAATTTGATTAATTCCCAGGACACGTTCGGGCTGCTTTTTGATGCGGACACTTCAAATTCGGTCGATGTGTAACGTCTGCATCATATATGGTATCCAGTCTGACGTAAGCAGGCTCAAGCTGTCGTTGGTCTGTCGGTTACAAGAGCTGCGTTCGCCAGTTGCGCGGGAATCGAATAGCACAAGGTTTTGTAGGTTTCACGCCCTTGCAACAGACTGTGCTCTGAGAGCTTCAACAAATTGTTTTTTGCAACTTATAACTTTTTACAAAGACAGTTAGTTATCGAAACTGCTTGCTGTTATATTCTGAAGCAGTTGTCAATGAAAATTTGGTTCAGTTGTACATCTAGCACTGGTTTCTTCCTTAGTTCTTGCTTAATTGGAAAATCAATCATTTTGAAGTTCTCATATATCTCCAAAAGCAATAATATTCACGAAAAATAAGTGCGTGCGTGTGGACTACATTGATGAAGTGAGTAAGCGATAAAATAAGACTCGGCACTCCGCATTTCCTTTGGCTGACTGGCCGCAATGACCTGTAAAATCCGCCCGTTATGGGTAGGTTCCCGCTACCATCGATAGATGGCAGCACCATGCAAGAAAGCCTTTTTAGACCTCCGAATGAACGTGCGCAGCCGCAGGTCTTTGTTTACACCTCACGTCGCACTTCGTACGGGGTCGTTTCGCCGTTACCAGTGGGCTAATTGTTGTGCGCAATTATTAAGTAGTGTCCCCTTTGGCATTCCCAATAGGTAACCGTGCCTTCACCGAGGAAAAAGCGTGACGGCAAACAAACTAATAAAACTGGGTGGATCTTTCGACGCAGGACGCCTATCTAAATACAATTCCTTCTTGTATAGCGTTAAATATGTGCTCAGTCCGCAACAAAATTTGCTGCAAGAATGTATCGGAACGTTTTTTGCAACACAACGTACTGTGATGCCGGATGTAATGGCGTGTGGCCCGTTTCCATTGGAACACAATTTCAGCAAATTAGCACGCCTGCAGTTTTTATGCTAGCGCAGAAGCCTGGTTAACAAAATAAACTTGCAACATCTCTCGAATACTCCACTTTCAGCTCCGGTTTTGTCCCGCAGCTTTACCAGTAGGACTTCGACAGCGCGTTTGGCGCGTTTTTTTAGCACTTGAAGTTACCCAGCGTAATAACAAAAAAGAACCGCCTGATAAGAGTGTTTGGATGACGAGAGGCGCAATTCAAGGTCGCAAAACGCGAGCGACCAGCGGCAAAGATACGGCCGGCCGGCAAGGGTGTTGACACCTCGGGAGTTCACCCGCCGGAGCCACGGTCGTTGCTCTGGCTTGAGGCCATTCCTTCGCCGTTTAGAAATTACGATAGAAAAAAAAAAAAGTAGTTCGTAGAAAGCATTGCGCGAGCAATCATTCAAGAACGCCCATTGACAAGGTGTTTGCTCGAGCGGCGAAGTTAGCGGGTCTTTCCGCATGCTCGCCGTAGCTTTTTTTTTCAATGCCGGTAGCAACCGCCGTTTGGGTGCTCGCCGCCGACGCCGCCGCCCGCCGACGCTGGCTGTCATCTTCAAACATGGCGGTTGCAAGCAGACGCACATGTGCAACGGCAGCGTAAAAGCGCGAGGATTTCTTCGGTCCGGAACGGTAAGTTTGTCCTTCCAGCATTTTTACAACGAGCAACAGTTCCTGCGCCAGCGTTGGGTCTGATTGTCACGCGCTAAAGAGTAGCGCGGATGCTGTGCGAGTTGTCGACGCCGCACGCCCAAGCTCCGGCGTGCGGACCGCCCTTTGTCAGTTTTGCGGGAGCGTCGTTCACCAATATGGCGTTCGCCGGCTTAACGCCGCATTACACGAGCCGGCTGCGTTTCTCTCGTGCTTCTCACGTGCGGTTGCGGCGTCGCGGTGAGAACTTTGGAAGCGAGCACCGTCTTTGGCGACGGCGTCGCGAGCTCGCGCTCGCGGGAATTTTTTGACGGCGCGCGGCGTCTGACAACAACCTCTCTCCACTGCCGCGTTTCCCTTGCCGCTCGCTGTTCGTACGGCGTCACCGACGGGGTTGTTTCATTTCCAGGACTGCGGTTGTTGACTTTTGGCACGGTTCATGAACTAATCCGGCGTTTCCTTGCCGCACGGAGGAAGAGTCGGCAGCACCATTGTTCGCGCCGCCAATGCGCCGCGACGTGCGTAGTTGTTTCCCAGATGTTGCCCTAAACACCCGCCGGTACCCGTCTTGGTAAACACCGTCTTGGTGTTTCTTGCTCGTCTCCAGGGCTCCCGATCCTTCCTTTGACAGCTGTTTCGTTTGCCGCTTCTTCGAAGTTTGTGAAAGCTACAGACCGTAAATAACAGTCGGTGTCTGAGCGGGTTTTTGAACGTTGGCGGCAGAACGTCGGGCAGTTTCAACGGTCCAGTCTCACGGTTGTAACAGCAGCCGCTGCTTTCTTGATAAGACAACACCGACATGTTACCCCGTTCCTCGCGGTCAGGTTGCGAACCGTCGGTGCATGTAGATGTGTCGCTCGTATGTCGGCTACTGTTACCTGCTCAAGTCGCCGCTTGGCTTGCAGACTTAGTACGCAACAATTTTTGGCGTTGACGCTCTCTCGCTGGACAGCATGTTTCGTTACTAATTTCTGCGCTGTTTAACGAAGTCGTCTCGCGAAGTCTAGAATTTGCTTTGATGTTTCGACGCAACGAACAGACTTACGTCGTCTCGCGAAGTGTAGAATTTGCTTTGATGTTTCGACGCAACGAACAGACTGTTTCTTTTTTTCTTTTCGTCTGGATGTTTAGCTCTTTGTTATGTGAATGTGGTGTCTGTTCGATGTTGACAGGTGCCATTGGTTTTCGTAGCCCACTTTATCAATCGGAGCTGCACCTTTCATATTTTGAAGAAAAAGTGGCTCTCAATTTAAACAAAGGGTGGAGGAATATTTTATAGGAACACCTAGTCTCAAAATAAAGCAAAAAAAAAGTTTAGTACATTCTTTTGAGTGTGCATTTTGCTTTCAAAGCAATTCGACTAGCAGCTACACTCAGAGCTTATCTGCCTACACAACCAAATGACACTCACTATTTGTGGCTGATCGCATAAAGGTCAGACTAGTTGCGCAATTACTGCGTCTACACTACTCCTTGGAGTTTGTTGCATAACATCCTCATGGCATTTCCACATCATTGTTACAGCAGTCCTGCTATGCCTTTGAGGCCCCGCGTTTTGTAACAGTCTCCGGAGAGAAAAAGAAGAAAAAAAGCACTGCTGTAATCTAGATCGTCTCTGATGATGTTTTCTTTGCTCAGCCTGGCAATACTACTGGCTATGGCCCGTGTACTCGTTATGTAGGCCCTTATTACTGTGGTTACTCATTATGCAATTCGGGAAGCGCGTCAGGTGGAATTACTAACACAGTGGGGCCGCATGTCGGGAACCAGTTGTAAAGGGTTTCTTTTTTTCTTTTGTGCGCGTTTTTTATCCGTAGGGTCCCAGGGGCTATTGATAATGTAATAATTCGTTTTTCTTCTTTCTGCTTCGAGATGGGGCAGTGCCTGGGAGGGTAATGTGAAGGTTGGAATGCGTGTATTTCAATTTAAACCCCTGAACTTTTGGGCTGCATTTCAAACCTGCAAATCCGAACGTCGTGGAAAAGCTGCAAAATTTTGTCGCAAATATTCTCGCTTCACCTTGCGGACCTGTGCTACATTATCTGACTAAAATGTTGTATGTTCGCCGAACATTTTTTGCAGTTGCTCGATAGTCTGGGGAGTGTACCGAGAAAGCAGGCTTAGTGGTGGGGTTAGAATGCAGGTACGCACAGTGATGCTGCACTGACCTTGTCTGGTTATGTCGTGGTAAGGTCATAGAGCAAATTCACTTCACCTATGAAGTATGAAAGTTGTTGCAACACTTGTCTCTGTGTAACCTTGAAGTCCAAAAGGGTCATGGTTTGGGCCTGTTGGTGATGCATAATAATGTAGTTGTTGTTCCCTTTCTTTGTCCGTGTCTTTTTTGCGCTTTCAGTTTCCAGTAACCTTGAAACCGCAGTCGCGGCAAAAGCGCGTCATTGCAATTCTTAGGCTGGAAAGGTTCCTGTATAATGTCGTCTGAAGTGGCATTCCTTGCTGGATAATAAATAGGATAGTCAGGTAGTATTAGAAACATCGGTGTCGGCTTAACAAGTCAAATACAGTTGGGGCGAACCGCGACATATCTTGTGTAGCCGAGCGGGTGTAAATACTCGTCTTATCTTCTCGACTTGATCACTTCCACTACATTATCAGGCTCCCCGTTTCCTTTGTGTTTCTTTGTCCTTTTGAGATATGAGAACTAGCTATCTTGCACCTTTCCATGAATTTGCCCTTGCGGTTTCCCATCATGATACAGCATAGCTCCAGTTCCTGCCCCCGTGCATTCAGGAATCTCTACCAAGACTGATTCCTTGACAACACTGCACGAGGGAATTTTTTTCTTTTGTTTTAGGGTGCTGTTATTATTTAGGTTTGTAGCACACTTTGGTTTCAGGCACGCTTATCGTTTGCTTAAAAGTTTGATTGAGGAACAAAGATAACATGCTTATAAACCTGACTAAATTACCATGTTTGGTCATGACCGTTCAAAAACAGCACTACTTGGAAATCTTTCTTCAAAGAACTGCAGTAATTAGGCTGCTTAGAACTGCATGCTGATGAACAAAACTTGCAGTTCCACCCTCCGGATTTTGGTCTTACAGGTGTGCTTGTTGTTTATATCTGCCCTTTGCTCAACACACTGGTTAGCCGCATCCACAATTTAGAAATTGCGACGGATTGTTGCCAGATTGGTTTAATAAAGGTTCACCCGAGAGCAGCTTGGAATGCGTTTGGGCGAGTTTGTGGGTCGTATTTAATAAATATACTCACTTGCATGAGAGAGAGGAGAGAGAGAGAGAGAGAACTCGTTAGAGGATTTCTTGCCAAGTTACTGGGATCTTAAGGAGGAAATCACAGACCGCTTCTGATAAAATCCTCTGTAGAACTTCTTTTAAACCTTTCTTCACTCACTAAGTTCCGCATAAACTGGCTTGTCACTCACCGTTATGAGTGATTAAAGAGTGCCGTTTCTAAGTGGCTCATGTAATTATGCAATTGCTTCACTGTGGTCCTTGAGTAAATTTCTCTAATTGCTTTTGAGACTGCCAAGGTACCCGCCGCGGTGGCTCAGTGGCTAAGGCAATGCGCTGCTGAGCACGATGTCGCGGGTTCGATTTGTGGCCGCGGCGGCCGCTTTTCTGATGGAGGCGAAAAGCAAAAACGCCCGTGTGTACGAGATTTCGGTGCACGTTAAAGATCCCCAGGTGGTCGAAATTAATCCGGAGCCCTCCACTACGGCGTGCCTCATCGCCAGCGTTGCGTCGGCACGTTAAACCCTACAATCAATCAATCAAAACTGCCAAGGTGTGGCCAGCTGTGTCATTTGATTGTGCCAGGTTTGTCGATTTCTAGTGAAGTGATCTCTCTAATGAAAGCTTCATCATCCAAAGCAAATATGGAGGCCATAGTTGAGCCACAAACGATGACAAAGGTGTGAGAAGATGAGATCAGGGAGGAATGAACAAGACAGGACGGTGCGCTGCTAGCAACTTAAGTTTATTTAGAAAATTGCAAATATATACACATACCGACTAAAAAAAACTTGACTGTTTATCTGCTTGCTCCGCTGCAAATGCTGTGGAGTGACGACAGTCTTTTGCCAACCTTGGCGCGCCTCCCCTGATCTGTTCCCCTCCTACTTCTCTCGTCTCTCCCATGATAAATGCAATGAAGGTTTGCTCAATTCAATTTTTCCATATCCATACTGCTCGCGCACTATCCGTCCAGACAGTGTGTGCCTTTTTTCATATTTTGTGTTGCGTCTGTTTGTAACAGCATGAACAGCATATATTTTTTTTTAGGTTTTATCGCACCTCTCTTTGACACCTCTCTTTCTAATGCGTTTTTTGTAAAATATGCCATAAGTTGTGTGCTTTTTAGAGTGCAAGCTCTTAAGCGCCCGCTCCTGTGGTTCCGCGTTGCCGTTGTCGCTCAGTGTAACTGAATGAACAAAGAGGACAACGAAGGTAGATGGGATGGAGCGAGCTGGAGCGGAGGAGGAAAGTATGGCGAATGTGGGAGGGCAGTATTGCATGGCCGTGCAGGACAGGGGTGGGAAAGCTGCACCTTAGAGTCTAGTGGCTCCCGAGAAAGGAGATGCAAAACCAGGCATCCATGAAAGCAAGCGCCTTGTTCTTTCAGGTTCACAAAAAGCTGTGCTGCACGTACATCTGTCCTTCATTGTCCCCTTCATTGCATGGCTCATCCGAACCACATGACATTTGTGCGGAAGGTTCAAACACGCTTTACGACAACATGCTCGGTGTGAGATAACACCACAGTAGTGCGCTGTCCTGCGCTCTCTGAACGCGTGATCACATCCTGAGGTGCAGCAGCTATGCTTCATCCCTGGGAGACTGCAGTTTTCACTGTGTTCTAATTTTGCATTATGGAGCATCGTAATCATCAGATAATTTTTTATTCTACCATTAATAACCAATCAAACATCTTGTCATTGGTGAGAGATGCAGAATGAAAATCAAGGAGCAATCGCCATATGCATGGCCATTTGGCCGCCAGGGTACTTAACTGCTTGATATTGTTGCGTCCTGTCAAGCAGGGATGCAGGGAAGTTTTCATCATGAAGTTGCAGGGGCAAAGTATTTATTAGGCGAGGTGCCTAACTTGCCAGGTGAAACAGTGTGAGCGCCGGTTGGTGGTTAGCAATATGGCGAGCAAAACCAAACACACAAGCCACTAGCCAACGCGCTCCTTCGTCGCCGTCTGCTGTGCCACATCACACAGCATGTACCCACGCAGTGGATTAGCACGTCCGTTAGCATGTCCGTCCTACTAGATGACGCCGTCATCCCACAGTTGTGCACGTGACAATATAAAGAAGACCCGATCACTCTATACACAGATGCTACCCCTTGCACAAGGCACGCCGGCCACGTAGCCTGTGTAGTTGTGCATACTTGGTCAGTGCATCAATGCCGTCATTACTACCACAACCTCCATCGATGTCGCCGAGGGAATAGCTAGCCACTTCCCTCCCACAAGCAGTCACTATTCTTACCGGTTTGCAGACAGCCAGTCAAAACTACCAGATTGTCTGCCTCTCTTCATCAACCCTTCACATTCTCAACAACTGTTTGATGCCGCCTGATGTCCTTATTGTCTGGGCGCCGGGACACGCCGCCATCCTCAGCAATGAAGCGACCCACGGCGCGACTCGCAACATGATACACGAAGCCCTTGCCGACAGTTGCATATCTCTACCTCCACAGGATCAGCCCCACCCACAGAGCGGCTATGCTGGGATGCTGGCATTATCACTGGCAAACTCGCTTCAGCCTCCCACCACACTTATGCTCCTCCGGGAGGAAGCTACCACTTAACCACAACTTCAGATAAACACCTTTTCTCATCCCACCTGCCTTCACCTCATCTTCTCTACCCAACAACATTCCCAGCCTGGCTCACGATACCATATAGTATGGGCATGCCAGTGCACACCAGATAAGCCCCCACTCCCAAACCCTTCCTTTGAGCAGAGGACTGCTTTCCTGGCCAGCCCACACCCGTATACCCCAGCTATACGAGGGTATTCGAGTGAAGTACAGCCAAGGAATCCCTTTCTAGGTGTCTTTTATGGTGCGACCCCCATGACATCAACCTGTGCTCGGTAAATAGATTCTCTCTCTGTCTTGCACAATGCGTGTCTCCCTGTCTTCAATCTTGTGCAATTCCTATTGATGCTAGTTGTGCTGTACAATGCCTTGCCTTTAGTGGGCATGTTTCCTTCCTTTATGGATATGCCCTTAATGATCTGGACATGCAACCGCTCTGGTGTGGGGGCTGCTTTTGAGGCCGAGGATTAGCTGCTATGTGGGAGAGAGTGCGAATGAGGATCTGTTCTTTGTGAAAACAAGTACTCTTAGGAGGATGGAAATGGATAATAAAAAGTTAAGGCTCGAAGCTTTTGCCACAAAGGAGCCTGAATTCAGGAATAAAGTCGCACATATGATCCAGAATAACCTTCACGCATGCACCAAAAATGAAATACACAAATCTGCCTTTGTAACTTACTTACTTTCTTTTTTTTGCGTCTTTTTGGCAGATGAAGTTTGCAAAAACTATTTTTTCATCACGACATGAAACACTTGGCTCTTAGAAGTTTTATGGGCTAAATTATTTGACTGATAATTTCAAATTGTGCCTTCTTTCATAAATGCTGGTTTGATTATTTCAAAGCGAGGTGTATAACCCTAGATGTAGTAGTGCTGTCTGTTTTTATTCAACCAAAGACAACGGAATGTAAAAGACTGACTACAACTGCCCATTCTGGACCCTCCCAAGACGATATACAATGCAGATACGAAACATGGTTACAATTTTGAAAGGAAAGGGTTTGCAACTAGCCGCGCTCCCTTCCACCTTGTAACTGTAATAACTACTTAGAAACTTAAGCCATATTGATGGTATTTGGCAGATCACCATGTGGTATTGGTATAAACAATGCTCCCTATTGTCCACATTGAACAATCTGTTCACTATTGGTCCCTCTTGGGTAGCACGCCTGCCTTGAGTGAGTCATTGTCGAGTACCGCTGCTTTTTCGAGTCTTGCGGAACCGCAAAATACGGTTAAACGGTCTCGAAAGCTGAAAGAAAAGAAAAAAAAGAGATAAGTGATTTAATATGCACAAACTAAAGTCTCTTTCTAGCTCTGCTTCCTGTGCTTAAAACTTTACGTACGGGGCACGCTGCAAACAGTGCTTACATGTTAAACAGGGCTTTAGTATCATGCTGAAATGAAAAGCTGCACAGGATCAAATTTGTCGGCCAGCAGAAGCCAAGACAAAATACTTTGACAGAACTGTGATGGCAACACAATCGAGTAAATCTCCCAAGTTTTGAAAAGGACAGTTTGTAGCGCTTCTTTGAGGGGTTGCACACAGCGCTCCTGTTTCATTAATCGACTGGATGTGCTTCCTTTTTTGAAAGGACAGTATCTTGTTCTGTATGAATGTACAGGTGCTTGCCAGGTCCTTTCAGTGCGGCTGAATGAAAAAAAAAAAAAAACTCAGTTGAGGTCCAATTGACAGGAGATTCCTGTACTACAACAGAACACAAATAGTAGGTGCATCAACTTTGTTGTTTAGGTACAGCTTTGTTGTTTAGTTAAGGGTGCTGTCGTGCGTAACAGATAACTAGCACAGTGCACAACACACTTACCTATAACACCGAGTTCTACTTGAGCTGGCCGTTTCTGAAAAAGTGCATTTGCTAATTCACCAGACATGGTTGAGGTTAAAACAGTTGCCCATGGCAGAGTTGACGGAGTTGGACGGAGTGGTGCAGTGGTGCTCACTAAATTACCTTAGGCCAAGGCCAAAGAAGTTCGGAAAAAGGAAAAGCTGTGTTGTAAATAAGTTCAAATTCAAAGATGCATATTTATTTACCTTCAAGTACCTTTGCTGTTGGGCTGGCTCAGCAGGCATTACAGTAATGGTCTGCCCACTGGTGCATTAGGCAATGGTCCTTCTCTCACACACATTGCTGAGACAGGAGTGTTTTATTTATTTTGTGTTTTTAAGGACAAGAGACTGTGATGAGTCTTGCTGGAACAACACTTCTATTTACATCCGGGGATATACTCAGAATAGGAATGGAGGTGGCACTGGTCAGTTTTTTCTACCATTGCCCGTGACACAGTTATGCAAATCAGATGGTGCCCTTAATCTTCCTGCATTTTCATTGTGGGCAAATTATTGGTTCATATATGTGAGAAGCAGTTCGTAATCTCATTTGTAGCCTTTTGTGTGTGTGTGTGTGTGTGCGTGTGTGCATGTGTATGGGCTTGCATTACGAGCAATCAGAAGTTTTGGTGCGACCATCTCATTTTAGACTTTCGTTCGTTATGGATTCTTGCAGCCTATTTATGATTGTCTAGTCGTCTTTGGTGATATTTTTAAGACCTCGGGGATTTTCAACACACATTTAACTCCATGTAACGGAGTGGTACAATCACTTGCTAGGTACTTACGTTTTCGTGTAACCTTACTTTTCTACAAATATATGCATCAAATATTCAGACCTATGAAAACTTTCTTGAATGAGCTGCTTATGGACTTTGCTATGCTATACGGAGCGAGCAACTGCTTTGAAAACAAAGATAAATTGATTACTTGATTATTGCTCGATTATATTTAAATTTGATATGTTTGGCTGCACTAGAGCAATGTAGACAACAATGGCTGAACCTGCAGCTATTGAGGTTGGACCAAAAAACTGCTGCCTTCTGGCTTTGAGCTGTGCAGCATTATCACGCATGCGAAGAGGCGTACATGTGCTTACGAATTCATAAGCTGGTGTTGTGCCGAATGTGGCTTGCAATTTAGAGTTGTTTGCTTTGTTGCATACCTGCATGCCTTAGTTCGCTTTCACTGCCCAAACCGAAACTTGTGATGCTTCAGTTGATGAGTTGGCACGGGCCAGAACTTGCCATAATGAACATTTGCCTAACGAGATGGATGTAGGTGAAAAGGTATTGTCAAAGTCCGTGCCATCGGTGCCTTTTTCCTGTTGCAAGCCACCCTTTAGGCCTTGGCACTTTACAGCTGGTGTTAATTGTGGTAGTAGTAGCGGTATGAAACTTTAATGAGCCGTAAAGTAGGAGTGGTCCCCTGGTCCGGGAGTCCAAGTGATGGCTGGGCGACCGATGTCCAAGATGCCAGAAGTTGCTGGACGCCCAGGTGGTCACTGGTAATCAGGGTCTCCCACAGCTCAGGGAGGGGGAGGGGGGAACGAAAGGGTGGGGGGTCGGGGTTATGAACACACTCTAATGAAACGTGGACTAGTGTGCCAGGCTTAGAGCAAAAAGTGCATTGGGCAGGAAACTAAGTGGGAACCGTGGTGTAAGCAAATTGGATGGACGAAGGTATTCGTTTGGATGCGACGAAGAGTCGTCTCTTCTGATTTGGAGAGTTTGCAGTAAGGTTGAGGGAATTGTTGTCTGTCGAGCGGATAGTGCTGTGTAATGTCCTGAAATGTAACCAATGGTGGGGACTCCACTTGTTCTTCTGGCCGCTACTGCAATTAGCCCTAATGAAAACCTGAGAGCGTTGATAGGGTGACTACATGAGTCTGCTACTGGTACTTTTGCAAGGCGCAGCCACTAGCTCGTGTGGCTCATGAAATTTTTGCAAGAAGCATAGTATGACGAGTCACTTGTTATGATCGTTTAGTGTGCCACATAAAAAAAATTTGTTGCTGAGTAAATGGACAATACAGCTGGCAAATACCTGGTCCAGGCTTTTGCACCTGAGGTTTGTCATGTACTGTACTTTTTTATGTATTGTGTGGCAAAACCTTGCTGATGTAGCTTCCAGGAACCGTGACACATAACCGAAATTCTGCACTCGTTCACTCGCCTAAGGGAAAGGGAAGTAACGCGAGTGGCATGAGAATGACCAGACAGATGAGTAGATTAAAAAGTACAGTTGTGGGAGTTGTAAATGTGGTCAATTCATCTTACCAGATTAAAATCTAGCATGTGTTGGTCATATTCTAGATATTCTTCGTCGATTTACTTGTCTTTAAACGAGGAGAAGGCGTTCAAAAGTACCGTTGTCTTCGTGCCATCTTCCGCGACAATATGCCGGCGTTGGCAATGATGTCAAACCATCAGGACTAAATTTAGCGAGTTGCAAACATTTTAAAGCCGTACAACGTATGCGTGAACACACGCAAAATCAACATTAACCATGAAATGAGTAAGAATCCAAATTTTGAAGGCTGTGATAGCATGGTAACACATTGCAAACCATTATGTCATCATTACGGTAGTTCGAACGACTGCCGCGATCGTTGCGTGATGTTTTCTCTTCTGCCGCTCATTACAGCTAACTAGGCTTGCTATAAGGGATGATTTGCGCTCAAAGGCGTTGAAAGCAGAAAGACCAGCAGGAATTGCTTCTAGTCTGCAGACCACTGTTTAAGGGGGCCAGTATGCTGCCACCGGTGGAACTCTGAGAAACAAGCAACCACAAAACTTGTTGGTTGAACTGACCTTGGTGACTAAAAAAAAGTCTGTGATGACACTGAAGAATTGCGGTGCACTTAAGTCTTTCTGATCCATTAAATGTGGGTGGATATACTTGTGCCCTGCCCTTAATGGTCACACAAAAAGCACTAGTCGCAGTGCCGCTGAAATCTTTTGGGTGAAATTCTGCTTGAAATAAGAACTGAAAAAGTTAGTGATATACACGTTTGAACTGTAGTTCTGACATGAAGTAGTGTAGAAAACCAGGCTAGTTGGTACATATTCATCTTCACAGTGCACAAAAAACTGGACAAAGGGGAGAAAAACACTGGACAAGCACTGATCAGCACTTATCAATTGTTTTCCTCCCCTTTGTCCTGTTATTTGTGCGCTGTGAAGATGAATTAGTAGTTCTGACAACAGCATCTTTATTGTCTTGTGGCACATCGAATTTTCTTTTAAACTCTTTAAACCCGTGGTGGTTCACAGTGTCTTTGTTTTTCTCTGTTTCGTCTGTTTGTTTTCCAACTCTTTCACTGGTATGGAACTTCTAAGATGCTCATCTTGTTGTTTATTATGACTTTATTAAACTGTGACCAAAGATCTTATCCGACGCGTGAGCCAGTTTTTGAATACGCTTCGGTGACTGAAGCGGTGGAGTTTCTTACCTCCTCCTTTTCTAAAGGGATCTTGTTTCCAATATCATTCCCAGAATGTTATGCTCGGCCACGCGCAGAGAGAGAGAGAGAGAGAGAGAGAGAGAGAGAGAGAGAGAGAGAGAGAGAGAGAGAGAGATCTTGAATGTGAACTCTCGACTGGGAGCAAAGATCCAGATCCCTGCGATGAAGGTCGGCTCCAGTTCTTTCGCGCGATAGCGCTCCATCCCCGCAGTTTGGGATAAACTCGTCTGGTTGGGCGCCGCTGGTCTCCCTCAACACATCGCTGTCGCTATCCAAACTGAGACGACGACGGATGGACTCAAGCTGGACGTGTATGACGCGATCCGACGGCTAATGACGCGCGGATCTTGACCTATTTTTGGTAGGGACGACAAACGACCCCCCCCTTTTTTTTTATCCGTCACAGGATCCGCCGGTCGTGTTTGTCGCGCATAGCGGGTGTCCCGGGGTCGACTGAAACATTACGCCAAGTTGAATTGTTTGTTCCCCTTCCACGGCCGTGCTGCCCGTCCCCCGCTGCTATCTCAACCCCAGCGAGGCTTGACCTCAGGCCATTCGACCACGGTGATAGTATTTCAAAACGGCCGTGGCGCGAAGCTTCTTGGAAGATGGTCGAAATGCACCACCGGCGGCTTTATTAGACGGAGATAGGGGGTCGGCAGCGACGATCGGCGCGCCTAGGTCAGGGTCAGCAGACTTGCGTGGCAGTGGCGACCCATTGGAAGGGTGCCCGCTCGTCGCCGTGAGAGAGACGAGACGCCTTTTCTTTCTTTTCCCCCGGCCGTGTTGTTGGAGGAGGCCGTGGTGAATGACTCCCGGAAGTGTCGGGGTTCCTTGGCCCCGACGGCCTCTCTCTGGTCGCTCGCCGCCGCCGCCCCGCTGAACTTGTCTCGCCGGCGCGCTAGCGCCGGGGCAAGAGAGATGTCTGGCCGCCGGCCATCGTGCTAAGCTGCTGCTTACAGCGGGTCGTCGATCCCCGCCCTTCAGGCAGCGTGTACTGTAAGTTCCGTTGGTGATGACGTTCCGAGTGAGGTCCTGCCCCAGTTCTGTAGCATTCGCAAAGATTCCTTATCAGCGGTTTCGATCGGTGAACGTGTGAGATCAGTGTTTTTGCATTCGGGTGGGAAATTCACGCAAGCTTATCTTTGAGGTCACTTGTCGGCGACGGCTTTTGGATTTGGGGGTAAGGGTGGGGAAACGGTGGTTGGTGGTGTTCGTGTTCAGGAGGTCGCTGGGTGAACCTTTAAAGGTGCAGCATAACTTTTAGAAATTGTATGTTAACCGAAAGCGATGGCTGTTCGAGGGCTTAGGGTCTCGTATTCCAGGCAGGTCTAGCGAATGTTAGCCTATCATTTAGGCTACCCAGCGAGTTTGTCATCATCTTGTGGGGTGGAGCAGCGCCCTGTGTTCCATATTTGTCGCAGTTTTGTGTAGACAAAGATGCAAGCTCTTCGCTGACGCCTGCGGGGTCTTTCCTCTACATCCAGCATGCTTATTTCGTGGTTATTTTTTATTATCGCATCGCTTTTGGCGCGCTAAGTTCGAGAAACAAACACATCGTACGTATTGCGATCGTTGCTCATCGACAAGGCAGCATCCGTATTTCTCGGTTGATATATCGGTAGCTGTTATGAAGTCCTAAAGGAAAGCTTGAAGCTTCACCGAAAATAGCCCACCATATTACGCAAACACGAATACTCTTCCACGTGAGTAAACATTCACCGGAAAGGGTCGAAAGTTCTGCTTTAAATGAACGCAGAAAAATATTGCTGGGATAAAAGAGAAAGACCACTGAAAACGAAGGACTTTGACTGGGAAGAAAGCAGGAATAAAATCCGCATATGTACTTACGGTCCTTCGGTTCCGCGTAGTATCCAGACTGACAAATTCTGGAGGAGTGAACACTCACTGTAGATTCGGTAACTACTAATCAAGACTAAAAGCCAAATTAGACGTGCTCCTCCTGGCCTGCAGCAAATGTCCAGGGCGCTGTCTTAATTGAAAATTGCAGCAGCTCACAGTCGCAGCCTGACGATTGGCTCAAACGCCTCCATAGGTGCGGGTACGTCCGACGACCTCACTTTGCGCTCTTAACGTTTATTTTGCGTACATTACCTGCGTAAAAGCATCGCGCATCTTGAAATATACTAAGACGCTAAATGGTTTCTTGTGTGGGGACATAAAACCGAAATTGTGGTAAGATGTTATTAAACACCAGATTTCCTCCTTGCGTTTGGAGCAGGGCCCGTTTGCACCCCCTGGTGTCAGGACATTATGCAACGTGAAAACGAAGGGCCACTTTTATAAAGCAGCCGTCATCACAAACTGTTTTTCTTTTTTATGGAAGTGAACTTCGTTATCAAGTTTGGGCACTTATTTCCGAAACTATACGTGGCCTTCCGCTCGGTGGCGCGTCAATAATTATCTCAGTTCTGCTCCTTCCCATTGTTAAAAGCGCGGCGGCTTTGGCTACCGGTCTCCTGCGACGGGGATCGGACGCATTTCTTGTCCTCCGACCGGCGCAGACGAGGTGAACGAACTAGCGGAGCAGGGACCAAGGCGGAACAATGAGCGACTCGCGGTGTTTACACTGCTTCGTTCTTTGTGGGAACTTCGGAGGGTTTGAGCACGTGAAGAACGTGGGAGGTAGGGGTACGTTCTTCCCCTCCCTTTCCGTCCCTGATTGTTCGTGCCACTGCGGGCCAGCCGCTGTTTCACCGTCTGTCTGTCTGTCTGTCGTGGTACTCACCCTCTGCAGGTGTGTGCCTCTGTCGGCGAGCTTGTTGCCCTTGCTAAGTCATTTACGTCGGCGATCCTGGTTCAATTTCCACATTCATTGCACTCACGGGCCTCGTTGCGAACAGGGCCACGCCTGTAGAACCGCATGCTGCACAGTTATCACGTCTGACGTTTTACTCGTGGAGAACATTCAGCCCTCGTGGCACAGCCGGTAGAGCATCGGCTTCGCAACTGAGAGGACCGTGGTTTGACGCCAGTTCCGGGAGCGTTTTTTTTTTCTCGACTCAGACCAATAAAGTTTATTCGTTGTCATCATCATCATCATCATTACTAACTGAGCAAAGGCCTCAGACAGAGGGGAATGCCGGGTTGGCCATCGCTTCTCGGCCTTTTGGCTAAGATCAAAGTGTAGGCTAGTTCTGCTTGTGCTTTAATAGCACCAGGGTCGGGGTTTCTAATAGTCGCTAAGGGCGGTTTATTTGATCAGTGGTGAGCTTTGTATCGTATACAAAATATTCGCACTGCATGAACCTACCGAGGACATTTAATAAATGGCTTTCGACGCAGCCGTTCTCGAGGTGGTCTTTTTCGAAGGTGTTACAAACTGTACTTAGCCCAGGTCATCGGACATATTTCGGATGTTTTTAGAGGTGTGGTAACAGAGGGGAACCATTCGAAATTTCTGGGTGGGTGAACAAACATAAGGTAAAAATGGGTGCCCTTTTTCTTCCGCCACACCTGTAGCCGTGTTACGGTTCAGGTACCTCGTCTGCTCTTGTGGAACCACTGCAAAGTCGATTTAACTCCCTGCCCTAAGTTAATCGACCTCGGAGTGTTGCGTCTAACTCGCGGCTTATAAGTATGGAATAAAAGACCCGGCGCTGACCTGCTTATTTCGAGACGCGACGACAAAAGCAGAAATTTTGGCCTTACGTGGCAGCAATGAGCAAATAGCACCGGCGGCGCAAGACTACGCAAGTAAAAAAAAAAAAAAAAAAAGGAGGGAAAGGGGGAGGACCTTTGCTTCCCAGTGACCGCTCACAGTTTTCTAGTGAGCGATGAGAACAAAAATCGGGTTTAAGCGCCTAATCTGTATGCCCGTGCGCCACATTGGAATACTGCGGATTAATTTAGAGCCACCCTGGGGCCGTTTTTACTTGGCTGCTTTGCTTGGTCTGAAGTCACGTACGCATGGTCGTTTGGGAAGGGGCAACAGCAAACAAATGTAAACGGAGCGGTTGTCTTCACTTGTATAGATTGTCCTGCGCTGGCAACGGGTGGCCGTGGGAAATAAGACCTCAGCCTCGTCCGAACGCGGCTGTCGGGTCCACGTTTTGTATTTTTGTATTCAACTTCGCGTGACTAATTAATAATGCCTCGCACACCCGCTTTCTAGGTCAGCGGTCAATATAGGAGGGCGACCATGGTTAATCGTGGCGCGTTTTTCCACGAGTGTATCGTAATGGCTGATCAGGGGCCCACGTAACCAGCTTGACGCGCATCTCGCATTGAGTTGTGAATATATGCGAATAATAGGGAAATTCCGTCTATCAAGGAACATCGTGTGGCTAAGGCGTCGTGCTGCTGAGCACGAGGGCGCGGGTTCGATTGCCGGCGGCGGCGGCCGCTTTCCTGATGGAGGCGAAAAGCGAGAAAGCCCGTGTGTACGAGATTTATTCGCATGTTAAAGGTCCCCAGGTGGTCAAAATTAATCCGGAGCCTTCTACTACGGCGCGCCTCATCGCCTGTGAAGCATCGGCGCGTTAAACCCCACAATTATTCAAAATCAAAAGAACATCGCGTTTCGTCGTCGTCATCATCATCGCCATCATTACGGGATGTTCTGCTCCGCACTAAAGGGAGGGGTAAGGATAGTGCATAACAGTCATGCTCCTTATTACAAACGATAGGGATGTTTCCTTTTTTTAACCTACACCGGCTACCCTGAGTGTAGGTTCGGTGTGAGAGAGGGCCAGTGCTGATGGCTCTACACTTGTGTTGCGAGTGCAGTTCACGTCGCAGCAGGGTACAGAGGGTTGCGAACCCCCTTGATCCAGGTAGAACGGTGTTTAATCAATTTTAGGAACGAGGGGCTCGTTCAAGGAGCGCAGTAAGGAAATCCAGCTGTCAAAAACGCCAAGTAAAGCGTATGGGAAGTGAGTCATCATTTTTTTTTTGTGAAATGTTTGAAAGAAAGTGGAGAAAAACATGCAGCCGGGTGGGAGCCGAACCCCTCGACCTAATAAATTCCCTACGCCTTCATTGAAGTTCTTGACTGCTGGCGTTCCTTTCTGCGTTCATCTAACGAGCCCCTCATTCCCAGATATAAATTTGTGAAAACTAACTAAACGCTTCGCTGTCCACCCTTTCTGACCGTTACGCGGGGTTGATTGAGTTTGGGAGCGTGCTAATGGTGCTGGTGGCTGCGCTGGACGCGCCGTCGATCCTTGCGGAAGGGCGCGTGTTCTAAGACGGCCCCGTTGCCGAGCCAGCAGGTGCGAGTGGGCAGCGGGGGAACGGGCGGGGCAGAGTGGCCCCAAGCAGTAACGCGCCAAATCTCGTCTAACCAGACAGACTGGGTAGCGTCTGTTTTTATTTTCTATTTGCTCTCTTGCGGAGTTCGTCCTAATTTATTTGGGGGACGGATTATAAAGTGCACGTGGATGTAGCCAACAGTTGCACTCGGCGGTTGCTGCACCCACGCACGCTGCCGGTGTTTTCTGCTTTTCGCGTTTTTTTTTTTTTTTCGTAGGTGTGTGTATTGGGAAACTAGTTGGTGGGCCTAACCTAAACTGCGGGGCAACGGAGATCCGTCTTTACAAATCGAATCTACCTCGTGTTTGATCGCCTGCTATGATAAAATTAGGCAGAAGAGATCCAGCGGTAATTCCTCTTTCGATGGCATTGGGGGTAGAAACGTAGCAAAAAATGTCGAGTGGTGAACGTAGCATTATTTCGAATTGGTTAGGATGCAAAAGAGTTCGCATAGGCGAAGTTCGAACTAACTAGAGGTGAACAAAAAACGACATTCTCAGTGTAAAGAAGGCCGAAAATTTTAATTTGTATTAATTTTTTTATCGTTCAGTTACCCTCAAGGCCCGAGGGCATTAAACAGGGGAGTGGGCGCAATTCTACATACTAAGAGCAGTGCTGCAATAGGAAAAATTGCAATCAAACGTCGGAAGATTCATGGTATGAATGGTTGCTTACACAAACGGAAATTAATGACAGCAACGTTAAATAAAACAGCGTCATGTATATCAACAATGTCGTGAGGAAGACGATTGCAACATACACAAGTATTTGACACAAACGAGTCCTGAAAACATTTGGTTTGAGCGGATGGAATCCCTACTTTGTGACGAAGATCAGGGCGAGTGGACACGTAAGTTGGTGGGGTCATTATAATCGATTCGTAAGTATTTAATGGTTAAATCTTCTATCGCGTCATGCATTTGCATTTTAAAGTGGTTCGCACAATTCTTCGTTCAGTGCTCAAATGCAGCCGGTGTCCCTTTTTGCGCACTGCGTACACAATAACGTAATAATCGTATTGGAATGAAATAAAGGGGCGCTTTTTATCTTTCACGTTTCCGTTCAGTTTTACCGCAAGATATTCGCCAGCAGCTCATGCCACGTTTCCGTCCTTAAAAAAAGAAAGCCGTAGCACAGGTCCGTAACTGTAACAACACTAGCGTTTTCGCAGCGCCTCAACGGTGCGGGCTGAGAACATCCGCTCTCAGCAGTGCGCAAGCGCTCAAGGCGTATCCTTGTGTCGTTTCCCCCAGGACTTCGAGGCGCGCACTGAATTACCTTCAAGGAGGAGCTAACGCAGCACTTTTCGTTCGCCGTGTACAGGATTACTATTATTCTGAACGTGTTATGTCAGCAGACGGTCATGTCGCTCCGGGTTCCCGGAAGGGGAACTGGCGGCGTGGTCGTTTAAATACACTCACGTGATGCTGAACTGGAATTTTAAGTACAGAAATGAATTTTCACTTTAAATAACCCGCTTGGACTGTTATGCAAATAAGGTACCATGGCGGACAGTTCCGAATTATCCCGAATTTTGAGTTAACGAGGCAAGAAATAACGAGCTTTTTCCTCTTTTTTTTTTGCCATAGAAGACTGTCCTTGCTTAGGCAAGGCAATTTCATTTCATTTTATTCTGGTGCCTATTCATCGGTCACGACGACCATTTATTTACCTGTGGTGGTACAGATGAGTGAAGTGTAGTGCAGGAGCTGCACCAGAGCAGTCAGTGCAAGTAAAAAAAAAAATGTCTCTACTGTCTCCTCTTTAACGCAAAGTTAAAAGGAATTAGGTGGTCTGTTGGTGTATCTCGGGGAAAACGGATTTATCATCTCACTTGTTATACCGCCGTTCACGTTAGTTAAGGGGCGGATAGGCCTCCGGGCAATTAGTTATACGAGTGCATCCGGGAAACGATCTGGCATAAAACGCAGGCTACGATAATAAAGTGAGCGGGACTGGTTTGACGTCACGCATCGTCCGGAATAAGTTCAAGGAGCCGAGTTTACTTCTCTCTCCTTTAATTACATCGCGTTCCTCGCTGCGGAAGCTAGGGATCCAATGGCCGGTTTCACGCCACGTCCACGTAAGGAGAAGAAGGCGGAGGCGTTGTGACACGAAATCCAGAGTGACTCTGCCTGCAATCGCAGTGTGGTGTCGTCAGAAGCCGAGCGGACGTCGAAGAAGGGCGAGCGGCGGTTCGGGTCGTTACTCCGCGGGGCAACCCGGGCTACCTTGACATTGGACTGGCGGCGGCAACGGCAGTGTTGCCTCAGTTTCGCGCGATGCGCTTGCGGCGAGGCGACCGGCAACGCTCGCAATCGCTCCCGCCTCCGGGGTTAGCGGCAGCGGTGTAGCATTACCGCGTGCTCTCCCCTTCCCTCTCTCTATGCACATTTCTTTTTTCTTTCTTTTTTTTTTCTGTTGAGGGGGCGTATTTATAAAACAGGGTTGCGAAAGGTCTTTTTTTTTTTTTTCTGTCCTCCGCACTGCTTGATTTGCAAAGCGCATACGCCTTCAGCTCGTTACGACATTGGGTGTTTGTGCGCCTTCGCCATGAGGTGACACACTTCGGCGGACGTACGAACGTGGAGACGTTAGAAATTCCTCCGCCCTGGGCGGTGCGGGTTGCGTCGGGTGTCGCCTGCGTACAGTCCCGGGTAAACTGGAGCTGACTGAACACGAGAACTACGCAGGTTTTTTTTTTTCGTCTAAACCAGCTTGTCGCGCTTCTCAGTTACAAGAATAGACTCCCGTGAGCATACCGGAAGCGCAGCGCTGTTGGGCCGTCACGAACCAGAATATGTTTGATTTTGTGCCTTTTGGTTCGTAGTTTAGTTTTCACGCTCCATTTTCCCGTGATTGTACGAAACGAGGTCTTGTGGTTCGTCGGCATGCTTTTGTTCGTACTTTAAAAAAGTCCGCTGCCTTTCTGTTATTTTAAACGGATATAATTGACGTTGAAGTTTACTGTGGCATTAGTAGATTAGATGCAAAGTAATAAAAAAGTCCTGGGAGTGAAGGCGAGCTACTATGGGAAAGCAAGTGATGAGTGAACATGTAAACTAGATGTGGAGGCACACAGGGTAGCGTACGACAGAGTACGGAGGAAGAAGCCGGGTCATGGGTGTCACAAAAATACCCAAACTTATAAAAGCGACGCTATGCTAATACACCAGGGTAACATAAAAAAAAGTGATCGGAAATTGCTAATTTCTAAAAGCGAGTGTCAACAACTTCAAACGAAGCGCCGTATTGGCAAATTGTCGATATGGCAAGACGCAGTGGTAACGCAAGTATTACAAACTTTGAACCATATATTGTTTAATTTGACGGCGAAAAGTGCGTGTACCGTTTTTGATGTCTGGAATACGACACCACAGTGAATCGAAAGTGATCGTATACTGATTGTCCGGGGAAGTGTCTTCCATGCTGTGGGCCTCTTTTTAAGGTACGTGCTCACTATACTAGGTGACAATAAGGTGGCTAGAATATTCTAGCCACCTTAGTGACAACTTAAGAACGGCACCGGAAGTTGCCGCTGTGCCTTATCACCGTAGCCGGATGTTTCTCCGCGCGGCGCAAGTGGGGCGCTACTGGGAATATTTTGAACATGGCTTGAGCCGTTCCCGTGATTTTTTGGACTTAATATGCTTATAAACGACTCCAGTGACGACAAACAAACTGCGTGAGACAAGGCAGACGCCGACGGCCGCCAGCGGCCCCGCGCCGCGCTGCGGGTGAAGGCAGCGGCGCCGCGCCGCTGGCGGCCGTCGGCAAGGCGGCAAGGAAAGTTCGACGCTAGGGTGCACGTAGCTTTAGACAGCAGTGTCATAAGCTGGAATATTAATGGTGCATCTCAGCAGGTCGTTTCGTTCCGTCCAGTGCACTTCCGTCTGCTAAAGTCCGAGATTAGTGGTCGGAAATAATTGCTGCGTTATTTTAGCTGCCTTCCACCGCGTTGATGTGAAGGTTCTTCCCTGCTCTTGCTTTCAGCCATACCTTCGAACTCAAGGTCGTTCGAATCAAATTTGAAACTTCGCATCGCGTTCAGAAACTTGATGGTCTTTGAGAGCTGAATTATTTAAATCCATGCCAAAAAGAAGAAAAAAAAAAAAAGAAATGTAACATTGGCAGTGGAGTCGAATGACACGCTGTTTGAAGACATTCGAAACACGAGTGAAGCGGGGTAGTGTTGCCGTCCCGTCATTTCCTGCTCTGTCGCGTGCACGTCATGTAAACGGCACGCAGCAGCGCTCGTAAGTCGCAGCAAAGATGTTGCGCCAGGAGGCTTGGACACATCATCTAGCCGCTGAGCCAACTCGCTGCCTCTGTCGCGGCCACAGGTGAACGCGTATAAACAAACGTTGTGGCAACGCGTATATTCGTTGTCCAGTCGTCGCCCCACCGCCGTTATCGTTCACGCGGTCGGCAGCGCGTCAGTCGTTCGCACCGACCGCCTTCGAAAGGTCGTCTCTGCAGGACCGTGTTCACCCGATAATTCCGCCCGTTTCACTGCCCTGTCGGCGCCGCGCGGCCAGTGCCGGAGAAGCCGGCTCGTGTCGTCTTCGTGTCGAGGCTCCTCTATCGAGACCAAAGCCGGTCCATTAGGGAGTGGGCGGGCTATCGCCGGGGCATCTGTTTTGCCAAAGTCCGTGCCCGTCGGCGCGCGTGTGCTGTGTCGCGCCCCGCGCGCAGTTGTGGTCAAGCCGCCAGCGCGGCCCCGGCTTTAGCTGGGTCACGAGACGGTCGGCTGTGCTCGTCTGAAGGGCCCTCCGTGACAGCAGCGCCGGAAGAAGGGGCTGTTCGCTGCCGCTGGGCGACCAGTTTTTCGTTCTCTTCGGCCCGCGTCGGTTGTCTTCCCAGAGAGCAGAGCAGCTCGCTGCCACGCTAGCCAGACCGGAGGGCCTCGCCACGTAATCGCAGTACGACGCCGGCAGGGGGTTCTCCGTTCTCATTTGCGACGGAGACGGTGGGATACTACACCGCGTTATAGCGTGCCATTTGTCCGCGCAGGATAGTTGCTGTGAGATAGCGAGGCAGCGCGCAGGCTTTGTGGCCCTGGAAGGTGTTAATCGGGCGCCGTGGGAACGGGTTGCGAGATGGGCGTGCCCGAACAGTGGTGTGCCTCGTCCGCGCCCCCGAGGAGTCTGGCTCGCTGTACGCGGCAGCGGCGTCGGACTGACGGCTGTTGACGACTGCTGTCGGCTGCCACTCTGCCGAGGGGAACTAAGCCCTAACTGACCGGATGAATGAACGGTAGTCGGCGACGACGCGCGAGTTCGATCTTAAAGGCCAACTGCACTCAAATTTTTCTTTGTACAAATAAGTAGTCTATGCTCTTAAAATCACCATGGCGAAATCCTTAGCTTCGTAATCACAGAGAGCGCTAGGTACCGCTGTTCCTCCGAGCAGAGTACCTCCGAGCAGACGACGTTTGCACCTGGTAGAGAGTCGCCGAAACAAGTTCCGAGCGGCTTGTGTCGTTCGCGCTTCTCCGGCAACTTGCAGGGCGCCCCGCCGGGCGCAGGGATGCGTTCGCTCGGGGTTTCTCTGCTACACCATGGTTCTGTACCGCCGTCGCCATCACATGTTTAAACTGATGGCGTAGGCAGTAATATCCGCCATTTTTTTTTTCAATGCAAAAAAGAAAAGATTAGAAGCCTACAAACTATTCACGCGCTTGCGAACGTCTTGGAGTTAGCAAAACTCTTTTTACTTGAAAATAATATTTTTACTCAAAGAAAAAAATAGCGCGAACCGAGCACTTGCCTTACATTTGTCATTCCTACTGCATTTACCACAGAAAAAAAAAAACATATATTTTGTCTTGACCACTTGCACTTCCGCGTCCAGTATTGGCCATATTTGGGCTGGCCCAACGCCACCTCCATTCTTTAAACCTTTCCAAAAGTTTCACGACCTAAATAGACTTCTTGTACACGCGGCTATATACATTTGTGCGACTTTTGCCTCACTGGCTAAGTGAACCAAAATCACCCTTTCTCGTAGTAACAAATACATCCGCACAAATATCGGCCGTCGTCTTCGCGAAGTGCTAAAACTAACGAAACTGCTCCTCTCCTAAACAATAGACTAGATTTTTGTTTAATTCCCAAGTGAAGTATTTACTTTGAGCGTTAGATTTAGTTTATTTGAAAATAAAATGTTTTCAACAGCACATGTATCTGGTTAAAGTAGAAAACAGCGGTGGATAGGAAATGTTTTCGTGTTTTAGTGCATCGTTTAGCTGTGGAAGCTGGCTTATAGTTTCAGACAACTTTTATAACTCGATTCCCGAAGTGCAGCAAAGCGAAAATACTGGGCCGATATTCACGAAGCTGTTTGTACGTATAATGTATAGTATAAATAGTGATTGATCTCCGCCCGCGTGCGGTTTGTTCCCTTCAAAGAGAGCGACGTGATAGCCGAGGCGTCGGCTATAACGAAAGCTGCTTTTCGAAATCGTACGGGCAAGTAGCTTTGTAAATCAGGGTCCGCTTTTTTTACTTGCAATGCCAAAAATTGCTACTCCGGCAGTTGTTTGATGGGAAAAAATTACCGTCGGGCGGTCTACTTCATCTCGATTGATAGCAACGGAATGCCGGAATTGTGCCTCACTACATTATCATGGGCAAATGTGAGTGCATGTTCTTCTGTGGAAATAACAGAGCCAAACGCGGCGCTACCACGCGCATTTGAAAGCGGCTCTGAGCGGACGGCGGTTATCTGGCGCGGCCGCTTCCGTTCCATCACGTACGTCACGTCCGGCCGCCGGTATGGCTGCCTTTTCTATTCAGTTTCGGTTCCGAAAACGCCTATGTCGCGAGCAGTTTGCATCGCGCGCGTTGACGTTTGAAGCGCAGTATTTTGCATTTCGCACCCTTTTTGTATGTACTATTAGATGACATTATTTTTACGTTGTCGAAAATTTCAGTGCAGTTGGCCTTTCCGCCGTGTCCCGCTGTTAGCAGCTTCGCTATAAAAGCGACAGCCATTCTCCGGTTTTCTCACTAAGCGCGCCAGTGGAAGCTAAGAACAATTACGTGTCACTGCTCTAATTCCGGCGACGTACAGGTGCCGTCAGAAGTAATTGAAGCACGGGAGCTGTGGTCGAATCGCATAGGAGCGCCGCGTATATAGCTGCACCGGCGGTAAACGAAATGAGCAGAACACGCATGCGCGCCTCCGACGGTGATAGCCCATCTATACTTCTCAACCCACTTCTTTTAACGCGGCTTCGAGCAAATTATTCGCAGCATACTGGTCTCAGCGATGGCGCTGATAGCAGAAGTGGTATCTGGCAGCGTTGCCCACTGGTCTCAGCGATGGCGCTGATAGCAGAAGTGGTATCTGGCAGCGTTGCCCACACACTTTCAGCGCGCGCGAGCTGCTGGAGAAGCGTCGCAATCTCAGAAATCTGAAGTGACAATTTCTCTTTTCTAATATCTTTAGGTGGGTATGTTATCAGCGCCATCGCTGAGAACAGTATATATACTGCGAATAATTTGTTCGAAGCCGCGTTGAAAGAAGTAGGTTGAGAAGTATAGATGGGCTATCACCGTCGGCACATGTACAATGTCGGTAGCTGCAGCGCGCTGCGGGTAGCATCTTCTGCGACCATCCGCATTCCCGCTTGTCTTGTGAGCGCGCGGTAGACGTGGGAAACGCGCGCAGGAAGGAAGTCGCTGAAGCTGACACTGAGCGTATGTCGTTTACGCACAGATCGCCAAGGCTCTGAGCTGGTGGAAGGAGGCGGTAATCGCTTCTGTGGTGATAGCATTATTGTCTACGTTCTTCTGCCCGCCCTCGGCACTTGGGGAAGATGGATCGGCGGGGTGGGCGACAGTTTGCGCGGGTCAATCTCGACGGGCAGTTGTGTACGGTGCAGAGGTCGCGCTCGACAAGAGGCTCGAAGAAGGGCTTGTGTTTCGTTGTCGCGGCTCTTGGCGACAGCGCATGTGTTACCAACAAGCCGACCGAATGCTCTTTTCACGAATTATTGAAGGGCTGCAACTAATGCTTCTTTTCTGAAAACAACAACAACAAAAAAAAAAACGTATACCGTGGAAAACAAAATAAGAACATGGGATGACGACGGAATATCTCGGTGCCGTTCTGTTATCGCATTAGGCGCTTAACCGGAAACTTGTAGGTCGTGTAAAATGTCGACGCGTACACTTTCGGCGTCCTAAATGCATATAGTTTGCACATTACAGGCGTGGGGCAAAGCCCTTTAAGCCTTTAAAATCATTAAACCCCGAAATTTTGAGCTTGCGAGGTTTGTCTAACGCTTTCATTCAACCGCCTCGCGTAGGAAGAAGGCTGGGCGATGTTTCCGCGGCGGGCACGTGTAACGAACGCGCAGAGCACTCGGGGCACTTGAACGCGTTCGCGATAAAAAGCGCACGCGCGAATCCTGCGGTCGAGCTCTTACCCGGGTGGCTGCTCACAACAGGAGCCCTTTCAACGGAACGGGTCCACGCCTGCGGCTGTTTCACTCCACTGGCGCGCGCATGCTTTTTTTAGTTAGCTAGAAGAGAAGAAAGCAAAAAAAAAAAAAAAAAGAGGGGGGAAGCAGTGCTGGACCGCTGGCTTCGGCGACACCGGTTTTGATGTTTTTCCCGCGCTGTGGGGGATCTGTTTCCCGAGATAAAGCGTCTCTCGTTACGCGCTTCGCGGGCTTTTGCACTGCGCAAGGTCGGTGAAGTGGGTAACCGAACTGATCTAATTGCCTATTTAGAGCAAAGAAACACTGCGCGGGCACGACACGAGGGTAAGGCTTAGTCACGGGGCGGCCTCTCTCGCATCCACCGTGGTCCCACGTAATTCGCGCCAGCAGCGCCAAATCCTCCCCTAGTAGTACGTGGCCTCTGAGAAACGTTGCATTAATCGCCATGGCAACGAGTGGCGAGGGGGAAAGGGCGTTTGCTGACGTCGCGGACGCTGCTGACGTCATTTATCCCGCGGCAGCCAGGCCGTGCCGCCGCGCCCGGCCCCTGAAACCGACGCTCGTCCAACTTTCGCGTCTGCCGCCGGTCGCTGCCTCATGGGCCGCTCGGCAATGGCACCAGGCGCGAAAGTTGGACGAGCGGCGCCGATGACTCGAAATGGCCGCCGCCCGTCGTTTGTTATGTGAGCAGTAACGTGTTTAATAATTGAACGAAGAAAACATGTAGGTAATAGTACGTTTTCTGGTGTGGAATTGTTGTCTTTGTGGCGATAATAATTGTAGTGTTACACAAACATTATTTTTGCTATGCATTTATTCAAAATTCATATGAGGACGTCTTTGATTCGAAGTCATGAAAACACATGTACTACACTCAGATATTGCACATACATTTTATGTACACAGTATTGGACTAAGCAAAAATATGACATATGCAAATTTAGGCATACAATATTGTACAATAGGGAAAAAAACGTGCTACATACACATTTACAATAACACGGTTAGGCGGGCTAGTTGGTATTCTGAATTCATGGCTGTAACTTTTGCGCAACTTTACACGGTGACAGGTACAGGTCTTCGAGTCCCTTTTTGTATCGGTCTCCGTCTAAAGTTGCGCAAAAGTTACAGCCATGAATACACATTTAGGTACACAATACTTGATTACGAAAGAAGAACTTCGAAAATTCTAGTCCCTACACAGATTTTTTTTTTCGCGCACACCTCGGCGGGAGAAGAAAAGAACTTGAAAATTCCACTCAATGTATACTTATTTCTTGGGCTCACCTCGAGACAGGAATGTTCTTTAGACATTAAAAAAATTCGTTTCAGTTCAGAGACACAATAATTGGGAATCTATATGTTAAAAGAAAGCACGCACACGTATGCTTCAAGCCCTGCCTTTCGGGCGAGTTAACGCAAACTCTGAACGAAAGCGTTGACCCGCCCATTAACAGCTGCATACACTTCCGAGAAATCATGTTCACACCAACAAAATGCAGCCATAAAAAACTGTTGCAACACAATGACCACACTGTAGACACTTTTTGCTGGATTATATCTACGTACAAAAACAATGGCCAACCATGTGCACGTCGTAGAACACAGAACACAAATCTAACGCACCCGTCTTTTCTTTTAATTGCGCGTGAATTAACAGTCTGCTTACCGCGGGTGGGAGAAAAGGCGGGGGGGGGGGGGGGGGAGAGAAGACACCCAGAAAAAAAAAGAAGCTTTCCTGTATTTTAAGCCGCAGATATCGGCCAGGTTGTTACAAGCTACCCTCTAACTCGTGCCTGGGCAGCGCCTCTTATCTCCTCCTGTCCGATATGGCATGACCATTCTATAACTTCAGAACTACGGAACACCAAACCCATTCGCGATAAGATGACAAGGCGCGGGCGCGCAGTTTAGATTGAACAGCAAAGCCGGCAATGCTACTTGGTTTTATTTATTTTTTAATGAGCGAAACGCTTGCAATGGCGGCTGCAGACAACGCATGTATTTCGGTTTGGCCTTCTACAGCTTCATGTGAAAATCGACTTGCATTGAACACCGCGGAGTTACGTCAGATTTTTCGGAGCTCTGAAGCAACGCTTGGCAGTAGTTTCGCCGCAAATATACGTTTTGGAGCAAGACGGGGGAGGAAACAATGCTTAGGGCGCAGCACCTCCACGCCATCAATCGATGTGGTAGTATGTACGCCATGAAAGGCAAGAAGCGCGTACAGTTGACCTTGCCTTCTTTGTGAGCAGGTGCGTCGTGATGACATTGGATGGATTGAGGAGAGTCACCGGAGGAAACATCCAATGAAGTCGCAAACCGTCCTCGACTTGGGGCCCAAACCTAGACTCATACCTGCTGCACGAAACAACAAAAAATACCTTGATAAGTATACTGAATCGACGTTCCAGCAGTTACTAAGGCAATCATCAAAAAACGGCAATGCCACCACAAATTGATCTTGCGAGCAAGTGTGTGCGTGCCAAAGACGCGTTTACTTCTACTAAAACTTTGCGTACCTGCACAGCTGGGATATATTTGCACATTTGTTTCCACTCCAAGACGAGTGACATGTCTCATTAACTTCACGTTACATGCGCGAATTATTTTGAAAACAGAAGAGTGCAATCAGTCGGCTTTTAAGGAATTCACTATAACTTGTACAAAGCTAATTTGCTTACCTGTCGTCTTTGGAGAAGGCGAGAAACTTGGTCGAACTGTACCGCCCTGTGTTGCTGCACCACAGAGCTGCGCAGGAGTGGTAACACTCCTTCCTCCGCTGCCCCATATTTAGAATACATTCGAATGTATTTTATAATGCAGCGAAACTTTCCGCCCGTGGAAGCGTTTAGGCAACCCGCGCAACCCTTCGCACGCCGGCACGCTCACGCACGTACCGAACTGGCCCGCCGTGCGCGCCGAGAGAAAGAAAAAAAAATATTGGCGCCGGTGAGCTGTTGCGCATGCGTGAGGAGGCGCGGAAGCGTTGACGGTGTGGAAAGAAAGAAACACTGAGGGAAAGGGAAGGGCCACGCCGCAGCACCGTGCCGCTAGGATCGCCACAATTTCGGAAACCGAAACTAGCCAAAGTCGCCGACCAGTGGCTTAGTCGAACGCGTTTGTTTTGCCGGTGGCGTTTGCGTAATCGAAGGGTCGCCGCCGATAATTCTATTTGTATTTCGGTGGGCGAAACGGAACGGCGGCTGTGCGTTGTTCGGAAGCCCACGAAAGTGTACGAGTGGAACATTACAAACCGAGCTTTGTCAAAGCGGCGTGCTGTGAACTGTCTGGTGTTTTTAAAGGCGTTGTCTTCTTTGGGGTTCCCAAACGAGAGAGAGAGAGAGAGAGAGAGAGAGAGAGAGAGAGAGAGAGAGAGAGAGAGAGAGAGAGAGAGAGAGAGAGAGAGAGAGAGAGAGAGAGAGAGAGAGAGAGAGAGAGAGAGAATTTCGCTATTCTGTTTCGATGAAGCACCCGGCCAAAAGAAATGTTCTCTTACAAAAAAATATACATTGAGAAGTACGTTCCAAACTATTGAAACCTATGACATGGGTCATACTAGAGCCACTAAACAAAACTCATCTAGTGTATCTAGCTCATACATGTTCACTTTGTGCGGCGGCAAGGAACCTCAAGCGTGCTTCTGGCAAGATGTCAGTACATAACGATCAGAATCAATGTTCTTTCGATTAAGAATGCAAGTTCGATTGGTTTTTACGATAGGAAATGAAATATAAAACAACGCGTTAAAAAAGGAAAGGAAAATTGAGCGCTCTCCCACCGGATGGCGCGCGAGCAGTGAGAGTGCGGGAAAATTGAATTTAATTGAGAAAATTTCCTTCCATTAACGTTGGCAGGAAAAAAAATAAGAGCTTGGGCTAGAGCGGCGGCGCGCGCCGCCGCTCTAGCCCGGCCGTGTCAGAGCAAGGTAGTATTGGTCCGAGTAGTGGGAAAGGATGAGAGAGAGAGGAAAGCGTGTTACATTGTACGAGACTTGCAGCGGATGAACAGATACGGGGCCGGATCGTTCAATCGTGGTTTTGTCGCTGTTGGTTCGTTGTCGTTCTCATTGCGGGAGCTTGTCGATCTTCGTCTGCAAAGGGGCTTTCCTCTGGTTGTTGCTGCGGTGGTGGATGTGTTTTTTACGGGCTTAGTGCCGATTTAGTCCTCCATGTGGGAGTCGTTTAAGGGCAAGGGGCGGGGGCGGGCCCCGTGACCCCTATTCGTTCTCTCTGCTTCCACGATGCGAGCGCGTGCTTTCCGATCGGCCACCGCCGCATCAGCTGCGGCAGATGTAGAACGGCGGTTCGGTGCCGCCATTCCTCTATGAGTAAAAAAAAAAAAAAAAAAAAAGAGCGGAGTTCTCAACGGGGCATGCGTTAACAGGGCAAAAAGCAACAAAGGAAATATATAATCAGCAATGGGGAGAGGGGTTACACAAGGGGGGGGGGGGGGTGGAGTAAGAAAGTGCTTTAGGAGCAGCTACGTTCGTCTTCCCTTTGTCGTGCTCTTTTCCCCTCGTGTTTTGTAGGTTCCCCTCGCCCGAACCGTGGGCTAATTTTTTCATGCCTCTTTGGTGCAAGGGGATCGCGGGCAGCACGTGTCGGCGGTGCCTTACTGTTCGTGCTTTGCGCGCGCACTGAAAGCGGTCTCGGACACCAGTCGTCCCCCACCCCCTCTCCCCCCGTGCCCTTTTCATCGCGTTCAAGGTACACACGCCTCGCTGCCGTAGGTGTACGGGGGAACCATATTGGAAAGCGAGACGCGTGTGTCCCGTCAGACCGTTGGGTTTCACGGGAAGGGAGCGCGCGCGTGCCTGAATCGGGAAGCATGGGGAAGGGGGGGAGGCCGCTCCCCCTCCCCTCCCCGGTGCCAGCGGCTGTGCTGGCGCCGCCAGCCTTTGTCTCTCGAATCGCGGAACGCTCGGCGCCGGCCTTTCCTCCCGCGCCCAACTTCGATCTCGTTGCGTCGCCTCGCGCCCGTTTCTTCCCTCTCCGGCTTCCCTGATTTTTCCCTCTGTCTCCCCAGGAGCCGTTGTTTACGCGGCGGGGGCGCGTGGGATTGCCTGCTCTCCCCGTTCTTCGGCAAGTGCCTGCGCATGTTCGCTTGCAAATTTTTTTTTTGCCTTTTTTTGTGTGGGGTTGTTCTTTCGAGGCGGCTTTGTCCGAGCTGGTTTGCGCGCTGTAAGCGGCCCTGTGGGCCCGCTCGTGCTCGCTCGAATGACGCGTGAAGTCTTGCGGCAGAACAGTTCTTGGCGAGGAAGACCATGCGCCACCTGAGCGAGGAGTTGCGTCTTGCGAGTGAGGCTGAGCCGAAAGTCCGAGCCAGGACGCTGCCTTTTCGAGGAAGTTTTGTCTGGTTGCCGCTGGGTGCGAAGTTTTTTCACGACAGTGTTTTATTCCCGGATACACGAATGTTTCGCTGACGTCATATCCGGTGCTCAGTCGAGTCGTGGGTTGGCGTGCTGGTCTCCACTTCGCAGTGGTGCTCGACTGATTTGTTGGGCGCACAGGCTTGGGCGGCGAAGGAAATGCGTCTTTCACACGGTGACAGCGCAACGTCTCCTTGTTCTTCTACGCTATGGAGTAGTAGTAGCATAAGAGGATTTTCTGCTCCTCGTGCGAGGTGGAGACGCGTGGGCAGACGGAGAACCACGAATAGTTAATAAGTAGCTCAGGGTTGCTGCCAGGATTAAAAATGCATGGTGTTGCCGCTGGAGCGGAGAATGCATTAGGGAACGCGCTGTTACTACTAAGTAATGCCCGTTAGCTGTGCAATGCGCAAGCATCGGTGGCAGTCGTTCCTTTCGCGTCTTTATTGCGGAGTTTAAGCTCGGGCTGTATGATTGATGCTGGAAGCATTAGGCGCCCTTGTGTTCGTAACACGCAGTTACAAATCGATTGCGCTCACTTCCGGGGCGGGTGAGATGTAGCTGCCCTTACGCTGACCAAGCGTATGGCCCGCCGTCCGTGAGGCGATTGTTACCGCGTGTGTGCGCGAGGTCGTCGGTTCGATTCTTTTCTATAGCTGGTTTGTTAGTGGGTTCGATAGCTCTTCCTGACGGTGGAATAAAGCACGGAATGCGTCATAACTGGATGAGCTGCAGCAAGATGTGGGACTTGATGTTGAAGCACGTGTGTTTTTTTTTAACACGAGAAAGTTTTTTATTCCGGGATACACCAAGGTTTCACTGACGTCATCTCCGTCACGGAAATGACGCCAGTACACTTTTGCCGAAGCGACCCGCCAGGAGGACGTTGCTCGTCAAACACACCGACAAGACAGCCGCTGACCCGCAAATCATCTTCAGCTGCAGATTTCGCTGCACATCTCACTTTCGTGTTTTACCGATTCCTATGACAAAGAAATCAACCAGTTTTTTTTATTGTACTCCGTTGTTTCGATTCCCGAACGGCTTACCGCGGCAGGTGGTGCTGCTATGTCATATAGTTACAGAACAGAAGTCAAGGCGTGCAACAACAACAACAACAACAAAACGAACAGGGGGCAGCTTTTGACTCATTCTTATGCACTTGAAGTCGCGCGTCTCCTGGGAGACTTGGCGATTTTTGTCTCTCTCAGCTTTTGACTGTGTCGCATTCCTTTGCATTACATAGGTGGTTTCTCGGCCTTGGCGCCTCGGAGGACGTACTGTGACAGTCGTGCAAGCTTTTGCGCAGTGTGCCGTCGGCTAGGCCCTTGCCGCGTTGAGTCGGGGACGGCGGTGACGAATGACTGCCGGCGCGGCCGTCGTGGAGCAGGAAACGGCGGCACCGGTGATCGTGCGGCTCTCGCAGAGTGCCTGCGCTTGGGCTTTTGATTCGGGACCCCGGCGTAGCGGAGGAGGTCGTTACACTCGCTCGCCGGCAGACGTGATCTGCGCGTTGCGCGTAGCCATCTCGCGGCCACGGGCGTGCTGAACGTCGATCGCGACTTCGTGCCGTTGACGTGACGTTACGTGAGCGCGACCGGAAAACGCAGACACGAGTAAAAAAAAAAAAAAGAGTACTGGCTCGACTTTTCTACTCGCGGGCAACGGCCTCCTCGACCGCGAACGCCAAATTTCAGTTTGCCGCGCTGGCCCGCTCTCGGCACAACGGTACATTGCAGACTTGGTTGTTCCTGCCTGTGTGTGTAGTTTTGCGTGAAACGCGAAATGTACCCTTATTTTGTGAAAAGGAATATAACCGACGTATGCTTTTGGTATTGTACTACGTCTAATAGGTTTTACAAAACTGGCGCATGTCTTTCGAAGAGAGTTTCGAGAGCTACGTGCCTTTTGGGAGTACGAGAAAATTCAGCACGCCGTCTTTCCAGGGGATTGGTAAGCCCCCAGAATGCGATGGCACGTATACACGCACGTGCACACCGCATCCTCCCCTAATTTGGACGGCGGAAGGAACGGGTCGTGGAGGTGGCGATGCATCGCGACGCACGTACGGCGGGCGAGTATTCGCTTACAAATATGAAGAAACCTCGAAACTCACATTGCCTTATTTCCGTTATCAGTGATGTGATTGGGTCGAGTCATTTTGTAGCAGCTTTTGGAGCAGCCAAAAGTAGGTTTTGGAGCAGCAAAATCGGCTTTCGGAGCAGCCAGAACGAGCATTAAGATGTGAGAAATATTGCTAGAAGGGGATAAAACAACCAAGAGGAGCCCCAAAAGCAGCATCCTGGGAACACAGAAATGTTTAAACAAGTAAAATGACTTCGGTGCAGACGAGGTTCTGCCGCATAGAGATGCCTTTTAGCAGTGGCTATGAAATGCCTCAAGACAAGCACCGAAACAGTTCATGCGTGTGTACATGCATTCACTGCATGAACCTGCATGAGCCAACAGATCATGAAAGAGTTTTATTTTATTTTATTTTATTTTATTTTATTTTATTAGTTTTATTTTATTTCAAAAATGACTATCGGGGTAGCATTCCAATCGGTAGGCTACAGAGCATTTCGTAAAATCATAACGAACGAAACACAGTAAGATAACGTGGACAGTTTGATGTACGTACAAAGCCTTAGAACATTTTGAAGCAAGAAACAACTACATGGCAATAAAACACAACATGACCCGAGTAAGCAGAACGTGTAATGAAGCAAAACGGAAACTTGTGCTATACCCATGCTTTTCTGGTTAAATATGCATGAAAGTAGAACTACCGTGACTGGTCCACGGTTTTCTTTTGTGCTGTTTGTGCTGCCGCAATTCTTTTACCCTCGGCTAGAAGAGACTGTCCACTTTCGACATCACCGAAGCTCTTAGACTTTACGCCGTGGCTAATTACTCCACATTCGCCAGCATTTCTTTTGCGGTCTCCCACTTCTCGCAGGAGCATGACTCGGCCATCGGGACTAGGACCAGCCTTGGCTGGGTCAAGACACCACTGCTTAGTTGCCTGATCTTCTTTAGCTGCAATGCGTTCTTGGTTGTTTTCGCTGAACGTTCGTGCTGCTCTCAAAGCCTCTGGTGTCACATTGAAGTGACTTGCATCTCCTTCAAAGCGCTCGGAGAACGAAACGGTGTGCCTGATGCCATTAACATTTTGTATCGTCAACGAAGCCCTTTCATTAAGGTGCCGGCGGTTCACACTGAAGCCCCTTTCCACATCCGCATTTCTATGTCGAATACAAAGCAACGTCTTCACTAGGCCAAAAGAGGGACTTTGGCTTTGTTTTCAGCCACCTTCTGCTCAAAAATCTGCTGCCAATACTCGTCAATTTTTGTAGACGGATCTGGTTCAACATGTTCGAGCTGGAGGAGCGTGTATTCATCCGTCAAAGTAGAGGCACCGCAGGGTTTGATCACTTGCGGCCGCCTGGTAGCTAGTACCCTAAAATGAGCACAAGAGGACTTCTCTTCCCCCAACTGTGGGCTTAAGCGCAGACTCTGTAAAATGACATTGTCGAAAGGCAGCCGCGACAGAGTGTACTGAGTGCATTTTATGTAAAAGCTTCTAGCGCCCAACCTCAATTTCTGTTTCTGTGCCCCCTATGTGTCCCCTCTGACTTCTACTCTCACTTTCCAATTTGTAGGGGACTAGGTTTGCAACAGCAACTCTCCGGCTTTCTTTGGGCTGTAAGACTCTGTCTTCATGAAGCGCCCACCTAGCTTGTGAAATAGGGTCACCTATTATGATCATTGAGTAAGTGGACCAATGGCTAACTTATTTGAAACGAAGAAAAAAAAATCGGTGAAAACGTCGACCGCATTCTTCACGGAGAGTAGCTTTGCAAAGAAAGTTTTATCAGAAAATGCTTTGCTGAAGTGCTCCTGTAGCGTTCCTCCTGAAGTACATGTTGAGTCAGACAAGATCACTTTCTTCGATGCTCAAAACTGTTAAATAAATTGGCTTACAGCCTGTCCCAAATTAGGTCATCTTGAACTTTCGTCCCTTTCCCCTTTCCCGCTGGCTACCCTTGCAATGCCTTCTCCATTTCGACCCCTCGGAGCTAGTCACGTGAACTCCTGCCAAACTTTATTGCAAAGCAGATAGTAAAGCGTGAACCGCATGGCGCGTTTTTGAGCGTGAACCGCAGAAAACGCGCCGCGCACGCCATAGGCGCGCTGGGGAGTTTGAGGGACCGCTTCTAAGCGCTCTCTAAAATGCTGCTCAAGGCACACACGAAGGTGCTTGTGCGGTAAAGGAGCTTCGTAACGTGGGCGAAAACGGTACTATAAAACGCCATCGCGCAGCTAGTGAATGCGCTCATGCAATATCTGACGGGGTTACTGGTAAGCCTAACGTCTCTGGCGGAGCGAGCCGGCTGTCTCGAGTTTTTTTTATATTTTTTTTATTTTTTTTTTTTCCGGGACGCCGACGCGCTCAATTCGCGTGCAAAAACGCTCCATGCGGTTCACGCTTTTTACACGCGATTCGTGCGCGTCTGCGTTGCGTGCGCGATATTTCCACGTCCGCATCGACGATACCGCACCCGCGGCACCTTTTACCTCGGTCAGTAAATGACTCGCGACGCGCGCGACAGTGGGAGGAGCTTGCTGACTTGCCCAATGGGGAGGTGCGCACCTCATGACAGAAGTTTCGAAGCGCTCGGGACAGCCAGCTGGCTCAGACAAAGGTGTTTAGGCTTACCACCCCGGCAGATATTTCATGGGCGCTTTCACTAGTGGCGCGGATGATGTTTTATAGTACCGTTTTCGCCCACATTATCAGCTCCTTCACCGATCAAGCGACTTCGTGTGTGCCTTGAGCAGCATTTAGAGAGCGGTTAGAAGCAGTCGCTCGAGATCCCCACACCACTTTGCGGCCGAAGCCGCCGCCATGTATCCACCGCCGGCCACGCCGCGCGCAGCGTGCGGGTGTTATCCGGCAGCGTCAGCACGCCTGTGGCGAGCGCGGAGCGTTTTCGCGAGCAGAAAACACTCAAATTCCCACCTCTTCAACGCGTGTGGCGTAAAGAGCACGCCACATCGAGGAAGCCCGGCGAAACGAAGCTTCGGCGCAAGATTGGCGCAGATTCCTTGAAATCGGAGTCCTTGTAGCAGGATGTAGCAGAATTTGCCTCTCGGCGCAGTTAGGCGCAATTGGCGCAGCTATCACATCGCTGCGTTATATACTGAGCAAAACAGAGAACATCAAAACTCACTTTGCCTTGTTTCCGTTATACTCCTGACCGCGGCACCATAATGTTGTTTCTTGGGCAAGGAATCCATTAGAGACCTATGTGTGAGTGTTCGCGTTCAAACTATGCCAGGCAGCGCTGTTGTGAAGGAGTGCTGGGTGGAGTTGAGGAGGCAGCCCAAACGCTTCGCCAAGGGGTGTGGGAGGGGGAAGAGGGGGAGAGGGGTGACAACTTTTATTATCTTATGGTCCGTGTAGTAGAAACTACACTTCGAGAGAAGTGACGGGTTCCAGACCGTGCCATGGCGGTTGTTTTCATGCTCAGTGTGAGGGGGAGGAGGAGGAATAAACTTTTATTCACTTCTAGATCAAGAAGCAGCGAACAAAAAAAAAAAAAAACACGTTCTTGTACGCACGTTAAGGTTCGAGTTGAGCAACCCCGAGCTTCCTTGATAGGACCCTGAGCCGCCGTACTACGGTGCGCCCCATAGCGCAAGTGTAGGTTCGTCTAATTACAGGGTTCGCACAGGTCCTTGAAAACCCTTGAATTTAGAAGTGTCCATTTCAAGGCCTGGAAAGTCCTGGAATTATTAAAGGGTCCTTGAAAACCCTTGATTTTTCTGGAGAGAATCAATGGCCCTGTCTTTTCACAAGAATTTAAAGTGTTTGTCGTGGATTTTAGGTGCTAACAAATGTAAAGAAACATTTTAACAATCGAGTTTCAATGTATTGCGTGATTTTGGTGGATTTTCATTATTACACGGCAACATTGGGAGTAGGCACTTGTCAATCCAATCCATGTCGCGATACAATCCAGTGAAAGCCAGCTTCTGTTCTCTATCTTGCATCTTCCATCTAGGCTGTGACCGCTCGCTCCTTGCATGTTTGCTGTGCCTCATACGCTCCATCGGCGTTTGCTTTTACGTGCAAATGGTGGACGTATGCATTGTTCATCCTGCCTTGCAGCAACACTTGTGGATTTAATTTCAGCTGATACTCTTGCTGACAAAGCAGGAGATGCAGGCAACATTAACTAAGTTTTGAAATCAAACAGCGTCACCAAACACAAAGGAAAAAGAAAAACCTCTAAATACCAGTCATGAAATAAAAAATAAATCTGGGGGAGCATTTTACGAACCCGTTAGCACCTATCTGAATGTGCACTAAAGTGCTTAGGCATTGTGCAATAAAAAACTTTTGCATTGTGTTGGAAAAGTTATAAATAATCCCAGATAAAATATTAGATGGGGACCTTGAAAATGTGTTTACTGGTCCTTGAAAACCCTTGAATTTTTGCTTTTCAATCCTGTACGAACCCTGTAATTATATCTTCATCTTAAATTTCGAGTCTGGGTTCATTGCCACGACAAGCAGTCGGCCTCGGGAAAAGTATTGTGTTGTAGCGAGTCAACTAAATAGGCGAGAAGACTAATCGCCATCCGTACGTGTGGCTTCGAGCGCCCTGGCGTCACGTCGGTGCGACACAGCGCCAGCACTGCGGTGTCCTCTTGAACGCAGATCGACGCCCTTTACCTCCTCGGGCGTGGGTGGGTGGGCTACTCAGCCAACGGCGGCATTTCGGGGCGTGAATTATTCCCCTTTTTTGGTGAGAGGGGGGTTTAAAGACCTCGCGAGCGCGAATTCCCTGTCTTCGGGTGCACCGTGTAGCGGCTCCTTTGTTACCGTTCGTCCTCCCGTCTAACGGTTCGGGGGGCGACGAGCCTGTGCCGTTAGCCTTCGCCCGTGCCACTCTGTCGGCCATCTGGCGCGTCGGCGAACGGGAGCCGCCGCTGTCGGTAATTGGCGGCCCGCGCCGGAGAGCGTTGAGCGGGGTGGGCAGGCAGCTGGGCCCGCTGAGCAGGACCCACGCGACGGCTGTCGCGTGCCGACGTGGCGCATATATCGTTCCCGCCATGCCTTTTCTTTCTTTCTTTCTTTCTTTCTTTCTTTCTTTCTTTCTTTCATTGCGGATCTTTCTTTCTTTCTTTCTTTCTTTCTTTCTTTCTTTCTTTCTTTCTTTCTTTCTTTCTTTTTAACCACTGCGGATTGCGCGCTTTGGCGGCTATCTGTTTTCAAGGGTGGGCCAGACAGTACTAAACATGCTCGACCACGTACGGTGCTTGGTCGCTCTTCTTTGGCCCGGGCTGTGGTCGGTACGCGAGTGTAACCGCGCCAGTTGCGGCGGCAACTGCGCAAGCAAGACCCCCGGTTGCTCTCGGAGGGTCTTGCGTAGGTCGTTTTGTAATGTGGGGTGCAGTCGTGTCCTCTAACGTGCGGTCGCCAGCTGACGCTTACTTCCGTGACAGTTTACGAGAGAGAGAGAGAGAGAGAGAGAGAGAGAGAGAGAGAGAGAGAGAGAGAGAGAGAGAGAGAGAGGTCGATTTCCGGATGAACATTACCATGTGTCGTATGTAGCGTAGAAAAAAACAGGCATGCACACGGGCGCACGCACAAACAGCTTTGCAAACACAAACACAAACAGCTATGCAAGCGCTTTCGTTTTATTTAATGAGCCACAAGCAGTATTTTAAATTGACTAACCACTTACGATTTCATCCTGCGTGTCGATCGCGCCTGTTGCGAACCGAGAACATAAATATGTAATATCATACTTGCTTGATAATGATTTGGGGAAAAAAAAAAGCAATGAGGATCTTTAGAATAGTGTTCGGGGCAGAATGTGCAGGCCGCACGTTCCGGGGAAATTCTAAGGCTTCGCCAAATTGTGACGGTTCTGTGGAAAGCGTAGATGTTGCTCCGCTGTCTGGATGCCATGTCTGTCCTTTGATCCGGGGACCGGTCGTGGGCCGAAGAGGCTGGGATGAAAAGCTGGTCGTTTACGTAGTCTGCCTTCTGCGGGGCCGTGGGTGGCAGTCAACTGGACTGTCGTTAACGTTTCCGCTGATTGATGGCAGGGTTTAACGCGCCGACGCAACGCGGGCGATGAGGCGCGCCGTAGTGGAGGACTCCGGATTAATTTTGACCACCTGGGGATCTTTATAACGGGCACCGGAATCTCGAACACACGGGCGTTCTTGCTTTTCGCCTCCATCAGAAAAGCGGCCGCCGCTGACGAGAATCGAACCAGCGTCCTCGTGCTCAGCAGCACAACGCCTTAGCCACTGAGTCACCGCGGTGGGTCTAACGTTTCCGTCAGTGCCTGTTCGACATCCACTTCTGTTCCAAGGTCGCTGTTGTGCTTCGTAGCTCGCTACGCTTCCAAAGGCTGAGCTCGCTAGTACATCATATTGCAAGTTCTGCTACACGTATAGTGCTAACTCATTGGCGTCGTATGCCCTTGCCCGTGCTTTACGAGCGCGTGCTGTACGCACATCTGGAAGGCTGCTACACTCCAGGGCAACGACCCTTCCTTTGCGTCCGCTGTTGTCGGTTCCTGTTGGGTGGTTGGTTATCGTGCGTGCATAAAAGGGCCAAAAAGACAAAAAACAACTTTGTTGAGTTTAGAAGAACCCGCTATTTGGAGTTCACCCAGGTCCATTCCAGCCACGAAAGGCGTTTTTTACAGGAAAAAAAAACCGCAAGAAATAGTTAACAAAGTTCAAATTTCGCGCCACAGTGACGTAATATTGACAGGAGTGACGTCTGTGGACTGATACTAAAAAGATTTTTATAAGTGTGTTAACTGCACGTTGTGGTTCAAGTGATACGGTCAAACGGAACTATACATGCGCCGCTACATAAGCCCACTCATGTTTCTTGGCTGTGGCTTCGTTCAGCGGCCGACAATCGCACAAACAAGATTCTGTGACGTCACAGAAAAATAGCCGGAAAATGGCTGTGAGGTCACCTCTCTACCTGTGTTTTATTTATTATTTAAATTACTCGTTTGAAGTTTACGGTAAGGACGGAGTGAGGTAGAAAGGTAAAAGGAAGGCAGGGAAGTTAACCTGGCTGCTAGAGTGAAGTTTGTGCTATCCTTCACGCGGGAAAGGGAAAATGGACAAAAATGTTGGCTCCAATCCACGCTGTGAAGGTGCATGGTTGGAAAGCAAAGCTTTAAACGCCACCCACAACAATTTCCCATGCGACGTCACTTGAATTCACACACGTGGCTCTACAAAGAGCGAAACCAGAGATTCTGCAAGACGTTACCTGGAATTCGCGGAGGCGGCGTCTTGAATGCAGGAGTGTCGGAAAAGTTGGAGCACTCAGGTATATGCATGTTCCCAGCGCTGAAGCACGAAATGTTCAAATTCAGTGATTGTCACTGGAGTCTTTGTCTATACACCATTTTCCTTTCTAGAGGTGGGCGCCGCCATTTGCTTTTTCTGACCAGACGCTAGCGCTGTCTCTGAAGCGAACGCCGAAACCGCCATTTAAGTGCTTCATTCTTTCCGTGCGTCTGTTCGGTGTCCGTGCATTGCCCAATGAACCGTACTGGCTTGGCGTTAAGTTAGCGGTTGCAGTGCTTGTGTGTGTATGTGTTCTGTTTTGTTTTTATCACCTGCGGACGGATTTTAGTCCAAATTCGCTGCTAGAGTGGAAGGTGCCAACCCCGACCGTTGCGAGCAGCAGTTGCAGTGGTGGTGGTGGTGGTGCCGTGGCGCTCCTCAGTTCCGCGCTGCAAACGCTACCGGTATGGCGCCGACTGACATGAAAGTCGATATCGGCGAGTAGATACGTATTATTAATGCCACCGTCCTTGTTGTGCATCTCTCCTATTAGTCACGTCTACGGAAGCCCGGACGTCGAATGCGGAGCGCGCACAGCGTGTTTGTCTCGCTGACCCGTGCTCGCGGTATGACTTTCGACGAGGCGATTACCGCTATGTTGACATGGCAATACATTATGATCTTTCTGAACTAGGCGTATGATGGTTACTGACGAGTGCGAATTACCTGGGCGGAAAAATAACACGACCGCACAACCAGTCAAACTACTGTTCGAAGATTGTGACCATGATTGGCCTAATTCTGCGCGGCGCATGCGCCCTGTCGCTCAGAGCCCATCTTTGTGGACCCTATGCTTGCACCGTGAATGCTTTACGCAATCACCAGCGGGTGTTTTGCAATTGTGCTACTTTAGATTCCGTGACAACTCGAAAGGATGAGAAACTTTTCCTTAAAGGAGCCATGAAGAGAAAACACAAGTTTGGTTCATTCGAAAGATTGCCTCGTTAGAACCATAACGACACCACTTATAACGCAAACTTCGCTCAAATAAGCTACATAATTAGGAAAAAAGGAAATGACCATGCGACCCACCAGCTCATTTTCCGCAACAGAACCTATGATGTCACTCGAGAATGCTCTGCGATTGGCGAAGGCCGGCAAAAGCAAACGCATGTTAGGCAGGGCTTACAGTTTGCATAGCGAGCTAAATGCCCGTGATACATACTGCACATTCTTTTTATGACAAAGAACGGTGGAGTAAACGGTTGAAGTTCCGAACGAACACGCAAGCGTGTATGCCAATGCGTACGAAACTACATCCAGCCGAACTCGACATCTCGCCGTCGCCACCGTCGCGCAGACGAATTTTTGGGGTTCGAGGCTCTTCGGGGCCAACGAACAGTCCCAGCACGCACAGCCGCGACCTTGCTTGCTATCGTAATCCCTTCACAGGAGGTTGGCCGTCATATCGCCAACCAGCAAAGGTAAAAATAGAAACGAGGGGAGTAAGGAACAGCAAGCAGCGTCGAGATAGTGACAGTCGTCGCAGAAGTTTTGGAATGGTGTTGGCTTGCTGCTGTTGTTAGGAGCTCGTTTCCAGTTTACAACCACTGAAAACTTCAGTTTGTTCGAGTACTTTACAATGAAATTTCGTTGCTGCGTTTTGAAATGCCCATGTAGTACGGGCAAATCGTCGAGGGAGTGCGACATCCCCGCCGGTGAGGAGATCTCCTTTCATGTGCTGCCCAACGACGAACCTCGGCGAAGCAAGTGGCTACGTTTTGTGAACTTTGAAAACGGAGGAGAAAGAGAGCTAAAGGAAGTACGAGTGTGCTCGCTTCATTTCCGAGGAAGTGATTACGGCAGGGACCCGGAGATGCTGGCGCTCGCCGCCGACTTCGTCAAATCGCCTTTCAAAGCGCTCTGACCTTGGGGAAAAAAATTGCCTACACACCGCGCATTGACGCTCGAATCTTTCTGGTCGGAGCAGAGAGCTCGAGCGAACGGCTTTCCATACACGACACCGGCCAACTGGCATAAGCGATACTGCTACTGAAATTGAAAATACGGCACATACGTACCAGTCTGTATTCGTCCGTCGCGACGGGGCTGACGAGGCAGCGGTGCCGACGGCTGGGCGTTCGTCTGTTGTGGCTATCGCGGAATGGTCGCTTTCCCGTCCACCGCGTATCCCACAACTCTTGCCGCTCGTGCACTTAGAAGCATTGAGCGTTCAAGTGTTGTGAGGTTGTTAAATGCAAGCCCGAGCTCCTCGGCGAGAGTTTAGTTCTCCGGATCAGGCGATTCCATGACTAGGGCTGCGGGTGCACTAGGTTTTACTAGTATTTTTAAAATGGCCGCCGTCTCGGTCGACTCCCGCGTGTGGGTGATATATGGAGTCGACATACTAAGTATCTGTTTTATGGACCGGCTGGTATGACGCCATTGTTCACGTGACGAAATGTGCAATTTTAGCGGGAGATTTAAAATTTTGGCTTAAATTGCCTTATTTTTTAGTGAATAAAGCACCATTTGCTTCCGGGAAAGCACTTGGGGTACTATGAAACACCTAATCTTTCGAATAAAACAGACTTTTGTTTTCTCTTCATGGCTCCTTTAAACCGCGTTGTGTACAGATTGAGCTATTTTCCAAATAAAGCGTTCGCATATCTCGAGCTGCGTTTCCACGTTGTGCTGCCTGCTTATCCTGCGGTCGACGGATGTAGGAAGTACGGTGTACGATGTAGGAAGTTATCATTTCATATCGTTTGGCAATGTAATGCGTTCGCCTGAAATAGGTAAACAAAACCGTGATTTTAAAGGTTAGATTGGATGAAAAAGTGATTGTTTAATGCCAAGCGGTTGTAACGATCGAACAATGTAAGTTATTTTAAACTGTTTGCGAAAAACCAAGAGTGATTATAATGTTCGATTGTGAAGGATCAAGTTATTTCTAACATTTAAGGGGGTTCCGCTTTGTTGATTGATTGATTGATTGTAGGGTTTAACGCGCCGACGCAACGCAGGCGATGAGGCGCGCCGTAGTGGAGGTCTCCGGATTAATTTTGACCACCTGGGGATCTTTAACGTGCGCCGAAATCTCGTACACACGGGCGTTTTTGCTTTTCACCTCCATCAGAAAAGCGGCCGCCGCGGCCGGGAATCGAACCCGCGACCTCGTGCTCAGCAGCGCAACGCCTTAGCCACTAAGCCACCGCGGCGGGTGGTTCCGCTTTGTCGCCCCTGTCGGAGCTTCGCGTGTTATAAATGGACTTTGCTCCGTCTGCTTGCCGTCCAAAAAGTGCACCGAACAGACCCGGGAGTTCGTCGTTGGTACAAAGTCTTTGGGGTTTATCAACGGCGTCCACCGATGTCTCAACTCTGACGGAGTCCGCTGGGAAATAGAGCAGCAAAACCATGTCGCAACCGCACTGCATTTTCGCCAAACAGTGATCGTGCAGATGTGTACTGTTGGCGACTTTTTCTCGCTTTCTCTGGTTGTTTCCTTACCCCACCACCGCACAGCGCTGCCCCAGCGACGTTTGCGCCTTTAACGGCATCGCAGAATAGGCTAAAACAGTTGAAAGTTCCGCAAAAACCAAGGGGAGCACACCGCGCCGAGCAGTGTTAACAACACTGGTCCGCCGGAAGCGGAAGGAGCGCGGGCCGCCGAGATGCCTGGTTTGCGAGTATTTTCCTCCTTTCCCGGCTGCTTGCGGAAATGGTGTATAGTCTGGTGTTTAAATTCGTCGCCCTGCGGAAGCATAAGAGTTCATATTCGCCTTTTGAGCTGACAACGGATAAGGCCAGTGACATTGAATTTTATCCTCCGAAAATGGCCGCTGAGAGTCCAGGTACAATTTGTATAATTGTTATTGGGGCAATGCAGTCTTCTTAATGAGCCGAACTTGAATTTTGTCTTCGTGGCCCCTTCGAAGGCCAGAGGGCGCTGTCACAGAGCGCAGATGGCGTTAGTTTTCGGGTACCAGGGCGGACGGGACTCAAACTAGGAATGATAGTGGCGTTTGTTTGCGTGGCGGAATGGTGGGACACAACAAAATATGGGTGAGGTTTCTTCTAATACCTTTCCAGGTCCCATTTCCCCTGGGTATTCCCCCAAATATATCCCAAGCCGCTCTGCACCGTTGTCTTCCGCGCAGCGAGACGGGAGTGTAAGGGAAAGGTCGCAGCTCAGTCGTTTTAGGGGAATGCCGTTCTAGAGTTATCCGCGACGGGTTCATCGAAATCGGTTCGCCCACCACGGTAATCCTTAGCGTCGTCCCCGAATTTCGGAATAAGTAGGCCAAAAGGTGCAAATCAAGCGGCGATACTTCTTCTGGGTCAAAGGCCAGTGCAAATAAAAATCGTGCGGAGCAGCGCCGGTCTCAATAGTGTCCTTGATGAATTATCATTTTCAAGGTTCCTTTACCGTTTTTACAGTCAGTTGTGCCAAAACAAGCGATGTCGTGCCTTCATTTTTCTTTTCCGAGTCCCGTCCCACAGCGGATCGTTTGCTGTGTGAGCCCTCGCTTGCAAAAACACGACCGTTATCGGCCCCTAACACCGTGTTGACAGCCGCGCAGTACACGCCTTCGCCGCAGTGATTTCGTGGCCGACAGCGTCGGACGATCGCGCGGGCCGAAAATGCCGCCTGTCTGCGGTAACGCGCGCTGTTCCGGATCACGCAGTCGCGGCGGAATTCGTACTGGGTGCGTGTTGAACCGGGCCTTCGTCAACTCTGTGTGTGCTCGGTAGTTACGGCAATCAGCGTGGAACGCTGCGGCGGACGGGTGACAATTACACGCACGCGCAGACGCCTGTGGAGCAAGACAGGTAGGGTATGTAGGGTAGGTAGGTAGAGTAGGTAGGTAGACAATTCGTATAAAGCGACTTTGTTTAGCGATTGTATACTACACAGCAAACCATCGTTCCCACGAAATCGCTTTATACGAATTGTCGATTTATTCGAATGATTTACAGTTACAACTGCAGTGCAGAAAGAGCAAGCCATACCCACTTTTATCAAAGTACGTCGAAGGTTTTCTTGGTCCTTGCGCAGCGATGTATAGGAGCAGATCATTTCCGCTTTCAGCGAAGTATCATTTCAGCTGCCTGTCGCGAGGATTTCGTTGTAACGGGGGTAAACGCTTCCGTTAAAGCAGCAATTCTTATAAAGCGATTTCGTTATATCGAGGGTTTACTGTACAGTGCACTCACTATAAAGGAGTCGCATTATACAGATTGTAGCTTTACTCGAAGTGTTGCATGGTCCCATCGCACCTAGACCATGGTGGAATGAGGAGTGCAAGCGTGCACGTTCCGAACAGAATAAAGCATGGGCACTCTTACGCCGCTATCCTACGGCAGACAACCTGCTTAAGTTTAAACGGGCAAAAGCCAAAGGAAAGCGGACACGGCGCTTAGCAAAAAACGAAAGTTGGACAAGGTTTATATCGTCTATAAACTCTTACACAGACTCTCGCAAAGTATGGACTAGGATAAAGAAACTAAAAGGCTACAAGACCAATCCTACTCCCCTTGTAAATAGTGTGGGTAACACAATAAAAGACCAAGCAGATGCTCTCGGCAAACATTTTGAACACGTACGTTCAGTTCCTCTCATTACACTCAAACATTTCTCCAGCACAAGAAAGCAGCTGAGCGCCAGCCCCGTTGTGTGAACCAACGCTCAAATGAAGGATACAATGCCCCATTTACGATGCCCGAACTAATTACTGCATTGTCCACATGTGGTAAGTCAGCCCCTGGAGCTGACAGAATCAGCTATGAGATGATCAGGCACTTACACATTGACACACTTTACACAATACTCTCTCTCTTTAACAAAATATGGCAGAAAGGCCGCTTTCCAAAAGCATGGAAAGAGGCAATCGTTGTACCTCTTCTAAAAGAGGGGAAAGAACCATCCTTTGCTGCTAGTTACAGGCCTATTGCCCTGACCAGCTGTTTGTGTAAGCTCCTGGAAAAAATGATAAACCGACGACTTTTTTACTTTCTGGAGTTTCATGGTGTTCTAGACAAAAATCAGGCAGGGTTTAGGTCTGGGAGATCAACTACAGATAATCTGGTTGCGTTTGAATCGTATGTTAAAGACGCTTTTGTCCATAAACAGCACTGCTTCTCTGTATTCTTTGATATGGAGAAAGCCTACGATAGAACGTGGCGATATGGCATTCTATTGGACTTGCAGTCGTTTGGCCTTAGTGGCAATATACTCAATGTTATTCAAGACTTGTCTGATCGCACATTTCGTGTCCGTGTGGGGACTGCCCTGTCTAGAACATTTGTTCAAGAAAATGGCGTACCCCAGGGAGGAGTGCTGAGCTGTGCACTGTTCATTGTTAAAATGAGTTCTCTTAAAACTGTGTTGCCCCGGACTGTTTCATACTCTGCCTACGTTGACGATATCCAAGTTAGCTTTAAATCCTGTAATCTGTCGATATGTGAACGTCAAATCCAATTAAGTGTCAACAGGCTGGTTACATGGGCTGAAAGAAATGGTTTTAAGTTTAACGCTGATAAAAGTGCTGTTGTTGTCTTTTCTAGGATACGCGGTGTACAACCTCTTCCTTGTATCACGTTAGGAGGTCAGCCGATACCAGTGAAAACGGAACACAGGTTTCTAGGTATTTTGCTCGACCACAAGCTCACATTCATACCGCACATTAAATTACTAAAAGTAAAATGCCTGAAAACAATGAACATTTTAAAGGTACTATCTCATCAGTCCTGGGGTACGGATACAAAATGTCTGCTAGCACTTCTTAATAGTGTTGTTAGGTCAAGAATAGACTATGCCTGCATTGTATACCAGTCTGCAACAAAAACAGCACTCAAAATGTTGGACCCAGTATACAACCTGGGGCTTCGCTTGGCCACAGGGGCATATCGAACAAGTCCTATTCCATCCCTTCACGTCGAATCAAACCAGTGGTCTCTAGGGTACCAGCGCGCCTACACTGCTCTGATGTATGCCGCAAAGATGACTTCTTTGAAGGAACACCCTCTGAATACCATAATGAAAAATAACACAACTGATCATCTCTTTAAAAACCGACCATCCATAGCTCCACCTTTCCCGCTGGCAGTTTCACACCTCGTCAGCGAGTTTCAAGTTCCTCTCACTGATGTCTACTGTACCTCAGTTCATGATTTGGTCGCTCCGTGGGACACTTTCCCAATTCACTGTGACATGTCCTTTAGAGAAATTCAAAAGAAAAATGTACCAAACTTTGTCATCACTCAGCATTTTCTGTTCCTCCGTGACAAATACAAGGCAGCTGAATTTTACACAGATGCTTCAAAAACTACCACAACCGTATCCTGTGCTGCAAATGGCCCCCTACTTAATATATCCAAAACAATGAACAGGAACACAAGTATATTCACTGCAGAGGCCTACGGTATTCTACTGGCTTTGAACCACATTCTTCGAAACAAAGTTAAGAAGTCAGTTATATACACAGACTCTCTCAGTGTCGTCTGAAATCTTTCATCTCGGAAGATGAGTAGAAACCCTACTTTTAATTGTGTTTTAAGAGCTCTCCACTCTGTTTATGGCCTGAAACTCATTGTCACAGTTTGCTGGGTTCCTGGCCACTGCGGCATTCCTGGAAATGAAGCTGCTGACCGTAGTGCTGCAGCTGCCGCCCTTCGAAGCAGAATAGACGTAAACAAGGTCCCATATCAAGATCTGAAACCTTTTGTAAAAAGAAAGCTGCGGGACCACTGGCAGCAACAATGGGACAGAGAAGTAGAGAACAAACTACATGTCGTTAAACCCAAAATAGAAAAGCCCCCTGCTGAAAAACATGACAGATTTGTGGAGGTAGCCCTATGCAGATTGAGAATTGGCCACACACACATTACACACTCATACCTTTTAACGGACGCAAACAAGCCACACTGTCATCGGTGTGGGGAGCAGCTCTCAGTTCTGCACATGCTCATTGAATGCAAGATGTGCAACACAGAGAGAAAACGTCACTTTCAAGAAATATACACTCATTGCATACCCTTGCACCCTTCATTATTTTTAGCAGATAGACCCATGTTTTCTTACAGAAGAGTCTTTAATTACCTTGCCGATGTTGACTTCTTGAAGTACATAACATACTCCCCATGATCTCACTTGGCCTCATGTTCCGTCACAAAACAATGGCGGTATTGTGGGGTTTTTAACACCTTGCATACCAATATTTCTTACTTTTAATTATGGCCCTATACACCAACTTCCATAGTTTAATTTTGATGTAGTGGATTTTTTACAGATTCCATTTTAATATCGTCTCATAGCATCCCACCATTGTCATGGCGCTCTTTGCCCTCGTCGGCCTTGCGCCATAAAACCCTAAATCATCATCATCATGCATGGTCCCATCGCAGCGTACTGTAAGAGCAGATCATCTCCGCTTTCAACGAAGTATCGTTTATAACGAAGCAATCTTCCGGTCGCGAGGATTTCGTTCTAACGAGGATTTATTGTATGTGGAAAAGGTCCGGTGGCAGTTTGTGCATCGATCTTTTGACCGAAGACAAAGTCGAAAGAAACACGCTGGAAGGCAATCTTCGGCGTTCGCGCGAGCAGTGTGTCTGGCAAAAAAGATGCGCGCAGAGGTGAACGGTTTACGTTGCTCTGCGGCGGTCTCGCTGCGCGTCTTCGCATCGTAGGGGCGAGGCTGCGTTTTTCACGACGGTGTAGATGTTAGTGTGGCGAAGGCTAACCGGAGAGGAAAAAGAGGAAATAAACTTTTTTAAAAAAGGAAAGCAGCTTCGCTCAGGGGGTGGCCGTTGCCCAGCGGGTTTTGGTAGGTAGCAAGCACCTGATCCAAAACCTCCTAGCTCCTCAGAGTTAGCTCCCTTGCTTGGGAGCTGACTCTGCTGGGAAAATATCCGAACATGAAGTTAAAGTGCGTTTCTGCGCGATTTCGACGAAATCGGACGTTCGCGCGGAAGTTATCGCGCGTGAACAAACACTGCGGAATCCTTTAGCCTGCCTGTTACGCCAGCTGCCGTTGAGTGTTAGCTCTTACCCCGCAAATTATTTTGAGCCCGCGAAAACAACTTTAATCACAGCACCATTACGCTGGCTTTCAAAGTCGCTTGGCAGCAGATTAAGCATAGCGGCTAGCGTATGCCACGCTAGGGTCGGCGGGTAGCGGGACCCGATTGCGCAAGCGCGTGGGGGCCACCCCTCGCCGGAACGGGTGCGTGGGCTTGGCGAGGCGGGCCGCTCGTCCCCGCGGAACGAATACGCACCTGCCCAGTCGGGTATCCCCGCCAATCGTATAGCGTAGCGTAGTTTTAGCATAGGGGCTCGCGTACGCTAACGCTACGGCGGCGGATTACCGGTACCCGGCGCAAGCAAGCGCGGGGACGGCGAGGAAGTCGCTCTTTACCGGAACGAATGCGCACCTACCCAGTTGGACATCGGTGCCCGCCGATCGTAGCCAGGCGTAGGCTAACGCTACGGCGGCGGGTTACAGGGACCGGCGGGTGCCCATGCGCGCGCGGGGGCGGCGCCCCTTACCACCGGAAGAAATGCGGGGGCTAGGCGAGGCGTGGGTGCCCGTCCTGGCGGAACGAATGCGCACCTCCCCCGTCGGGTATTGGTGTCCGCCGATCGTAGCGTAGCGTAGCGTGCGCTTAGCCGCTATGCTGGAACTGTCTATTGATACCCCCCCCTGAGGCTCCAGGCTTCGACGCACACTCTTCGCATTTGGTCTTTGAGCACATGTAACAAGCAACGCATGTAGTACGTTCACTTCACGTTTCTTAACGTTGCTTTGCCTCGGCTGTTACTTTTCCGGACGCTTGCGGCGGTGTACCGCAAAACGAATGTTCGTCACGCGGCGTTTCTTGACTCCGCGGAATCAAAGGTCTTCAGCGATTCTATCTGTCGCCGAAAATATAATGTCGTAATAATCATATTTGAGTGGATATTTGAGGCGTTTGTTGAACTCATTGCGCAATGAAAACTTGAATAGCACCCTTTCTTGGAAACCGACACCTCAACACATTTCCAAGGCGCTTTTTTTTTTTTTTTTTTCAAGCCGCCTTTAATCGTCGGCTTACTACCCCGTGTTATCTGGCGCTTTGTAAGCCAAATAGGCGCGCAAAAGCGTTGACAACCACCGTCGTGCGAATGGGTTTGTGTCTTGTATACTGCAAGATACCCAAGTGGTCAAAATTAATCCGGAGCCCTCCACTACGGCGCGCCTCATCGCCTGCGTTGCGTCGGCGCGTTAAACCTTACAAGTATACTGCACTGCGAACGTGTGTGTGCTGAGTATATTGAGCGTGCTCTTGCGCATGCTGTTCCTGCTCCTTCGTGCAGGTGCCAATGTGAAGGGTGCTGGCTGTGCTCAGAGGAAGGACCCTGGGCGCACTCGAGCTCGAGCTTGGAGGAGAGGACCGAGGAGGTGGCGCCACGGGTTCCCGTCCCAGCGACGCCCACATGGACGCGCTGCTCGAGCCCTCCCGGGAGGTGGTGAGTGCACTCAAAGTACGGCTCCCTCGCGACTGCGAAGCTCTCCGTAGCACGAGCTACGCTGTAACAACGCTACAAGTGCCAGGCAGCGTGGGGGCCTGTGCAGAGCCTCGTGGAAAGCGGAGAGGAAAGCTGTGGCTGTGAGTGCGGTGTTCGGAGGCGGCGATCCGTCGTATCAAGCACAGCGGCGCAACAGTTACGAGTACCCGAAACGCAAAACTAAAAAGCACTCAGCGGCGTTCTATTGGACATTATCGCTTTCCCATTCACAACTTATAAGGGCTTAGGCGCCCCCTTTTTTTTCCTGCCTGATCTAGAGGCCTTGATGATGCCTGATGGCTGATGTTTGTGCTCGATTTAGCGCAAGCGGGCTTTGTGAAGCTACATACGAAACGCGCGACACAGGGGTGAGGGGGGCGTTAACGTATGATTCGAGGTGTCTTCACGCCGCTGTTGGCACTGCCGGGCGGTTCGTCCCAGTTAAGGGAGTTAAACATTATTCATTTAATCAAAATTGCATATATGCCCGCGTCGTTTAACGGGGAGCTGAACTTCGAAGGAGTTAGCTTCTGGACAGCGGTGCTTACACCTGCACAAAGCGATCACTTCGTTAGCACGGCCACCGGGAAAATGAGAACTTGAGTTATGTAAATATACTATACGCCTCGAGATTCGCTATCGCTGCGCCTCCTGCCGCCGCTTCTCCGCGGCGTTTGCGGGATTAGCGCTGCGTGGCTGATAGGTGGTCATGCAGTGTTTTGGTTCTCTTTCGCTTCTCTTTGCCTTTCCGCGCACTAAACAACTTGTTATGGTGACGTCTGTAAGCTAACTGGACGTTTAGGGTGCTTAAAAAAAACAGCTGCGTCTTGGTAGAGCGCTCGAACGCCAACAAGAGCTACCCGGGGAGGCGGTTCTGAGCGCTTCTCGGCCGCTCTTGCGGGCGTCGGCAACGGCAGCAGCATATCACCGCTGTCACCTTCGAACACGTCAGCACAAGTGAATTCTATTTATTGTCACCTCGTTTAGGCTTGATATTGGCACTGTAAGAGGCTGGTTCGTTTTGCAGCGCAGACAACAAATTCGGCTTTGCTCATATGTACGTCGTAGAAAAATATGTTTCAGGGATGTGATAACCCAATAGCTGACAAAAACTTGTGCCTTTCATGGGAATATAAGCCACGCGAAAATGTTAAGTAAACTCAAAGGCTGTGCATTGTCAGATATATGCTCACTCATGCCTTATAGTAAGAACCAAGGTATATGTTAATGAAACCACGGGGAAATGAATGGTCTGCAAGTCAGGAATAAATAGAATAGTCGTACGGGAATGAAAAAAAAAAAAACGAGTGCAGCTTCTGAAATGCTAAAGACGTTTGTTTGAGCAAGGTAGTATTCACCAGACCAACTATATGCGAAATGCACTGATATTTCGCTAGACATGGGGGGGGGGGGGGATGGGGGGGGGGGCTGAGGAGGAGGACGCTCAACTATCGTTGTTTACAAATGCGGAGCGAAATCAACGGATGAACGTTTTAGTAATCACACACACAAGCTGCGTGTTCACTTTTCGTTTGTTTTTCGCCTTCAACGAACGGCTGATCACTCGGCGGACGCATTTTTTGAAGAATACAGGGTAGGCAGTTCACAAGAAATACGAGGTGTCGTTAAAAGTGTTGACTGATTGATTGCAGGGTTTAACGCGCCGACGCAACGGAGACGATGAGGCACGCCGTAGTAAAGGGCTCCGGATTAATTTTTACCACCTGGAGATCCTTAACGTGCGCCGAAATCTCGTACACACGGGCTCGTTGGAAGAGTGTCGTATCTAATAAGGGTCTCTGATTTCGGTTTATGCTAGATTCTGCAGTCTCACTGTGTCATACGACGATGTTTCGAAGAAGAGTTTGGTCGCGGACGCGGATTACTCTATAAGCCCATCTTCGCGCTTCTCGTGGAGGATAAATGTAACAGATGAATCTTTGCGAGCCCTCACCTCGGGACAAGACGACCCAGCATTAAATTTGTCGTCGTGTGCTGACTCCGGAGTGTAATTTTTCATTATCCATCGTACTTCTTTGGTACAATGTTTGCGAAATTTATGCCGCATTGGCTTGTTCAGGGTACTGATCAATATCTGATATGTGATATTGGCAGGCGTAACTTTCGTGCTGTCAGGTATGAGTGCTCCGCTGGCTTTTGTAGTGCACAAAGTCGATTTACATCATAGTGTGTATGGCCGCAACATGACCATCGGAGGAAACACTGCTTACTGAGACACTGCCACTAAATTTCAGGGCAGTGGAATTGCAATCAGCTGCATGCAAATGTTGGCTTCGGGACGCCGGCCTGTGACACACGCCCGGCACTCATATAGATCTTTCTAAGATCGCGTCATAAACGTTTATACTCTCGTGAACACACCAGGCTTGCAAACAGAGTGCCTGCTCCACGTTATTCGGTATTTCGAACGCGGACAAACGGCAAATCGCTGTCTTGAACGAGCCCCAAAAGCAACGGCGACAGGGGGGAGCGGGCCGGGGACTCCCGCGCCTGCTTTCGAAACGGGCCGCTAGGGGGATTTCAGTGGCGCCCCTACAGGCCGCGCTCGAGGCGTATAGCTCTTGCCCCATTCCGCGGTTGTTTTGCAACCTCTTGTTTTTGTTCCCATATTCCTAGGTTTTTTTTTTTTTTTTTTTTCACTTTTTGTCGTCGGCGACAGTGTTTGCTAGAGGACTACCTGTTTCTCGCGCCAGCCTGGAGATATGAGGCGACATCTCTTGGGTGGAGATATGAGAAGGCTTATGTCCTGAGAACGAGGTGAAATAATTTGACGTGAATCTTGGCTGTCTTTCCCGATGTGCAGTGACGGATGAAGTGTCGCAGTGACTGACGGCCACGGCTGAGGTCGCACCGTGGCTCGCTTTATCGCGTGGGCAGATCGGCTATCATTGACTCAGAGGTTCATGCAGTGTTGCCGCGGTTCAAATTATCGCCACCTGTGCGTTTCTTTGCAAGCACCTTTTGGTGACGATGGATCCAGCTGACCTTTAGTTGTACGACTGCATAATGCTGCGATTACTGTGATCGAGGTGTTAGGCAGGGGATTGATGGGTGCCGATTGAAAAAAAAAATAATAACCCCTCGTATTTGGTGTTGCCCCCGGCAAAATAAGTATTCAGTGACGAAGTGGATGTGATTCTTCAGTCCAGAGCCCAAGGGACGACTTGGCGGTCTCTACCCTGTCCAGGTCAGCGCTGGTCATCAGTTCACCCACAGCTCGCGGCGGGGAAGAGGGAAAGATGAATGATTTGATTGATTGATTGATTGATTGTAAGGTTTAACGTATCGCCGCAACGCAGGCGATGAGGCGCGCCGTAGTGGAGGGCTCCGGATTAATTTTGACCACCTGGGGATCTTTAACGTGCGCCGAAATCTCGGAGACGCGGGCGTTTTTGCTTTTCGCCTAGATGAGCGATTGCAAATGTCGTTCTGAACCGCTTTGCGAACCGCTAGTTCTAACACGGAAGACGACGCGGGAGTGGGAGCGCTGTGACGGCAAGCTGTGCCGTCGGAACTGAGGTGGTCTCGACACACACGTGCGGACGTGTGCACGTTGTAAAATGCAACGATGGTAATTTCAGCGCTCTATTCTGGTGATAACTGTCTCCAGACGTTGCGCTTCCTTACGGGTATACCGCCTTTTAATAGTCTGTACTCGTCTGCGGCAGTATTTCAGGACGTCGAAAAACTTTATACCGCATTGTCCAGGAATGCTGGAAAAGCGGGCTTTAAAGCGGCTTCGAATAATTGTTGCCGGGCGTGGGCAGCTTTCGCTGGAGACAGTCGTTGTTTAGGTTGAGTCAGTTGTTAGTCCGACATCGCCCTGCCCGTTTCGCGTTACGTGTGCGCGTCTCTCTCGCTGGTTTTAATTATTCAAAATCGCCTCATACGTCGGGAGGGTAGGAGTAATGAGGTATTCTTCGCTTCGAATAAATGCCTTTTTGAAGCAACTTCGAAGCTGAGATTTCTGTGTATGTGATGATATCTCCATGAAATTTGGACCGTAACCGTTTCGTATGAAGTATTTTAAACCTATTTTATTCTTTGCACGGGCGAGAAAGTCGGGAACAGAGCCCCTTTCGCATGGCCGCCGCATTTCCTGCTTCCGCGGGTTCTGCCCAAGCGCACAGGAGGCGTGCTACACCGGCTGCGACTTAACGTTGCATACACCCGAAGCTTCTTGTTTAAGCTGGGCTGGGTAGAGTCCCAGTTGTGTAGTGTGCTCTACTACCGACAACATCAGGCACACTTTAAGCCGCTGCCCGCGATATGCTATAGTCAGCGGGCAACAGCAATGAAGGCACTTGTGCGACTACGACGTGGAGGTCTTCTAGAACTCTCCCACTTCCTTGAATCCTGGCGAAATTATGATGAGGCAGTTCTGGGAACAAAAACTCTGCTTACTTTTCTTGCGGAAACAGGGCTAGAAGGGGTTCTGTGAACCCTCTGAACACAAACATTTTATAGTATGCGTGCATCTCACCTCCCCGTCCCCCCATCTTTTTTTCTCTCTCTCTATTTTCCCCTGTCAACTCACTGTATTCACTCCCATCTGGAGTAGCAAGCGGCTGATCTCTTCAGCTTTCATTAAAGGTTTTCTCTCTCACTCTCTTTCTCTCTGGGCTCCGCGTAGCGTGACGAAAGCCTGGCTGCCGAATTGTTTACATCAGGCCGCACGCACGACGCGAGAGGTTTAGGCTTACCATCACGGCGTATATTTGCTGGCCGTTTTCTCTATCGGCACTCAGGAAGAGTCACAGCGCGATTTTTAACAGTATTGTCATCTGTTTTTGCTTTGACCGTGTATCTTTGTTTTCGCCGATTGCGAGCGGTAACGCGTTAGATATATCTGCGTCGTTGCGCGGCTATTCTCCATGTTGGCGTTGGCTGCGTCGCGCACCGTGCGGAACGGGCGCACGGTGGCTTATAATTGAATAGATCATGCATCTCGACAAAATTTTCGCGTTCATCCGCGTCGCCCTGTAACAGAGCGAGCGACGGAAAGCACAGGGTGCAGAGGAACGCCGCGTTGCGGGCTTGTCGGGCTCATCAGGCCGAGTCTCAAGTTCGCCGAGGGTGATGAAGAGATTCTCGCGCGGTGCCAAACATCCACCCGTGTAGTGCTTTAGGCGCACACTATCAAAACACTGACGTAATTGAAGTGATCGTCGTGTTAGCCGCCAGAACTGGCGCGCGACGCATAATTATTTAGTCCGCGATCGGTCATTTATGCATGTCATGGTTATGGGGCCGCAAAAAACAAACAAAAAAAAAAGCAGAGAAAAACGCGTCAAAATTTTCGTGTTTGTACTTGCGCAAAAAAAAAAAAAAAAGAAAAAAAAACAACCACAGTCGTTACGAGATGGCAGACCAAGTTTCTCGTCACGCGGCGAACCCGCCAAGATGGTGACGCGTTGCGTTTTCGACCGGTCGCGTGACAAGCGTCTCCAGACAAAAAGGAACAAAAAAAAAGGAAGTCTTCCCAGCCTTTGGCAGACACCTGTTGACGGCTGTAGCTAGCTGCACGCGTCGCCTTCGGTCCCCGCTCGAAAACGTGCGCTCGAACAAGAGCGCGCCAACCGGCTGCGTACTCGGCGGCGGCGGTGGCGGAGGCGCCTTCGATCGGGCCACGCGTGGCGCCGGGGAAAAACTTGACAGCAGCGGGTGATTCAAGGCCCGGGCCCCGGACTAGCCGAGTGTTCGTCACCCCGCCGCGCGCATTCAGTCCACTTCCCGAGTCCCTCCGGCACGACCGCTCGCCGCCGCCGCCGCACATGTCGAGCCGCACTCGTGCGCGGTCTTGATCAAAGACGTCTTTGTCTCGCGTGGCGGTTTCCCGTGTGGAAATGCTTTTCACGCCTCTTGACTCTTGGGTGGACGTTGCTGTTGCAGCTCTGGCTACTTGAAAGATCGAGCTGTGATTTCGAACATCTGTCGTAGAGGTAAGCTGTGTTAGCTGTTCTTCCACTGAGCTTACTTTTACCTTGGTGTAAAATCGTGTTGCGTTTGGTAGCCGATTGGAAATCAGTCGTTATCGTTTTTTGCTGCGATGGCAGGTAGTTTGATCGGTGATTACTGAAAGGTAATTAATGAGAAATTCGAACCGGGATTTCGAACGTCTTATCTGGACGTGAGCTGTGTTCTTGTTCCACTGAGCTTACATTTACGTCAGGGCAAAATTGTTTTCACGTTTGGTAGCCGGTTGGAAAACAGTCGTTTACGTTTTTTGCTGCGACGGCAGGTAGTTGATCGGTAATTACTGAAAGATAATGAGTGAATTTGAAATGTTATTTCGAACGTCTTTTGCAGATGTAAGTTTTGTTCTTTTTTTCACTGAGCTTCCTCTGAAAGGTAATTAATGAGAAATTCAAACCGGGATTTCGAACGTCTTATCTAGACATGAGCTGTGTTCTTCTTGTTCCACTGAGCTTACATTTACGTCAGGGCAAAATTGTTTTCACGTTTGGTACGTTTGGTAACCGGTTGGAAAACAGTCGTTTACGTTTTTTGCTGCGACGGCAGGTAGTTGATCGGTAATTACTGAAATATAATGAGTGAATTTGAAATGTTATTTCGAACGTCTTTTGCAGATGTAAGTTTTGTTCTTTTTTTCACTGAGCTTCCTTATACGTCGTAGTAAAATTATCTTTGTTTGGTAGCCAATTGGAAAGCAGTCGTTTTCATTTGTGGCTGCGACGGCAGGTAGTTGATCGGTGATTACTGAAAGATAATTAATGTGCGAATTTGAAGTGTGATTTCGAACGTCTATTGTAGATGCAAGCTTTGTTCTTGTTTCACTGAGGTTCCTTTTACGTCGGGGTAAAATTGCTTTTGCGTTTGGTAGCTGGTTCGTTTATTGTGGCGACGGGGATAGTTGGTCGGTCATTGATGAATATGAATTAATTAGCCTTTCTAACTACGATTTTGAACGTCTTTCGCTGTGCTGGCCGTTTCACCGTCTCTACTTTCACGGGGTGAAATTGTTTTTACGTTTGGTAGCCGGATTGAAAGCAGTCGTTATCGCTTGTTGCGGCGACGGGGGATAGTTGGTCGGTCATAGCCGGGAGTTAGGTAATAAAGGTAGCTCTGCTTATGGCCGGAAGTACGGATGTCGACAAGTCTTATGCAAACAGGCTTCGCTAAGTGCCTGCCTGCTCTCGGCGTCTCTCCTCCGTAAAATGTGTAGTGCTGTGTAAAAGCTGAACTGATAGGTGTAGGGTTTGGGATTTGGTGTAACGCTGCTGCTCCGACACAGAGGAAGCGCTAATTCGTGTCTGTTTCATCGTTTATTGTTCCCTGAATTCTAAGGCTGCGTTTGAGCTGGTTAAGTGTGAGGTACCAAGCCGGTGTATGTACGTATATAGGAGAATCCCGTTACGTAGAGCAGAATCCCGTTAATAAGGAAATCGCTTAATCGGGGCTGTCGCTTAAAAGCGAAGTCGCCAGGCGGGATCGCCTTTTAATACAAAAAAAGTTGTGGTACCTCAAGAAATCTTGCTAGGCGTGCATTTTATTTCCTTGGACGGAACAGACTTTGCACGTCGCTTTATTGTATACTGTTCGAAATGACTTTATACGGGCGCTGAAGGAGGGGATAGATCGCTGGGCAATTTGTTGCCGCTGTCGCCGTTAGGTACGGGTGTAAGTTAACGGTAACTTTCTAGTAGTCGACACGTACGCAGAACTGTTTCTAGCCTTTCGAGAGCCTCGGTTTTCGAAGCGCACGCGGTACTTTGCTGTTTCATTTCTGCATCTGTTGTAGGTGGTTCGGAGAATGTCCGTTTGCTTCTACTTCTGCTGCGTGGGCGCTGTGTAGCAAACGTTGGGGAGCGCGCTTGTCGTTGTAACCCCCCGGGCCGCTGTCGACCGGGATGACGGCCGTCGCCAACTGGTGTCCGGCAGAGATGACCCGTTTCTTTGCCGCCGATCGTCCGCAGTGGGATGGTGCAGCAAGCGGACGGCAACAATTGTTGGTGCGTCTCTCTCTCTCTCTCTCTCTCTCTCTCTCTCTCTCTCTCTCTCTCTCTCTCTCTCTCTCTCTCTCTCTCTCTCTCTCTCTCTCTCTCTCTCTCTCTCTCTCTCTCTCTCTCTCTCTCTCTCTCTCTCTCTCTCTCTCTCTCTCTCTCTCTCTCTCTCTCTCTGCCATTGCCCTACGTCGAATTTGGGGTTGATACGTAGTAGTAGTTATGCGTCTCTTGCACGTCTAGGCCGCAGTCAGGCGTGACGTCGGCGTTAGACCACACAGCTCGGCAGTTTAGTCTCGTTGGAGACACGTTTTCCTTGTGTTCTTGAGCAAGGATACGACAGTCCCGGTTGCCTGACACTATAATACGGGATGTTGCTGCAGTCGTGCTAGTGTGCGCTGTCGTGGATGCCTGCTCGGATAGTTGCCGCAGCACGGCGTCGATGGGTCTTAGCCGGATTTGGGCGCCCGAGTGGCTGTAGATAACTCACGAGGGTGTGAGGTGCGAAGCTGTTGCTTAGCTCAACGCGAGTGTCATCCGCCCTTCATTGTTTGCTTAACGGTACTTGGGGTTGGTTGGTTGTTTTTGTTTTCCCGGGCATTGAGTAGGACGGGGTAAGATTATAGAGATCTTAGTGTTGATTATCTGCCCTGTGTTATGATGAGCACGTGCATGGAACACGGATGGTGTGGTCAGGCGAGGCTTCCTTATACGTCGGTGTATGGGCTCGGTGCGCTGTGTACAGCCTACGCCCTCACTGGTCTCGTGAAGCTCAGAGCACTTTTTTCTGTAGCCTTTTTTTTGCTTTCAACCACGCAATGATGGCAGGAAAAAAGCAGATGAACAAGTCCTGTCAGCTGTAATTCCTAGTGCGTAACAGTATTCAATGTCGCTCCCTGCCGCCCCGTCAAGGAAGGAAGGAAGGAAGAATGTAGAAGAAAGGCAGGAAAGTTAACCTGGCTAGAGCCTAGTTTGCTATCCTGCACGAATAGTAACAGAGCTTTCGGCATTAACGAATAGCAATCCCTACACCGTGGCTGTGCACTGTTCAAGGTTCGCCCGGGTGATCCTTGGATAGCGTACGTGGCTACGTTTTGAATGTACATGCGTTCGTCTTTGATCGTACTAAGGAGGTATTTATGTCTTTTACAAATACCACGCACTTAACTTTTAAGGATTGGTATGATTGCATGCAGAGGGTACGTCTACAAAAAAATGTGGACAAAACACTAACTGTGCCCATCCTCTCGAGCTGTTCTGCGTCGAGTTTACGCAGACGGCTACAATAAAGTTGATTCCGCGAATTCACATTTTGTTAAAAAAGGAATCAATCAAAAAGCTGGCTTTAGACTTTAGAGGTATTAACGCAATTCAGGGGATGGGATGGTCGAGTTGTGCGTGCTGAATCCGGACGCCGGAGTCGGACTATCTTATGTACAAGACCACGCAATGGGCCTACGGTTAATGGGCAAGTGGTAGTCCCCGTTGTCCTCCGACGTTCGCGCGTTTGAACCAGCGATAAAACGTGCGATATAAAGGCAGTGGGAATAGCCGTCCATGGCGATGGAAAATTAATTGATTAGCTCATTATTTTTCTTTTACGTCGTAACCTGGTTCTATCATGCGCACGATGAGAAGTTACCGAGGTATTTGCTGCTTCGTGCCTCGCAAGGGTTTTAAAAGTGCGTAGTCCAGTTGCTTTGAGTTCGTTTCAGGTGCCCGATTTCCCGAAACGCCTTGCCGCGAATTCTTTGACGTGTTGCGCCGATTTGGATTTGTCGTCGGTGTTTTCACTGAGGTATTCAAACGGTATTAGTGCCAGTAAAACGCGAATCTGCGTGTTTTGAAAGTGCATAACTACTCATTTTTTAGTGTTAGTGGATGTTCAAACAAGACAGTGAAAGCACAAAACTTAAATTTGAAGTTTAGGCGTATTATCAAGTAACGCAGTCATCAGCGCACAGTATCTGGCTTACTGGTTAGTCACCTGCTGCCTCTGCTATGCCATTGATGTAAATGATAAGCACCGAACTTTGCGGCTTTTTATTTATTTCAAAAAAACCCTAAAGGCCCTCTGGGGAGGGTATTACATAGGGTAGGGGGGTTACAAAGGTGTCACATAAACTAGAACAAGAACAAAAATAAACACAAGAACTAAAAAATGGTACAAATCATTAACATTGCTAGAGTGAAAACAAATACAAAAATTAGGTAGAATAATAGGAACAGCTATTGGTACAGGAACTAGAACAAACTACACCGATTATAACCACATGGTATATTACAACATGTCATCTGACAAGGCAAGAACTGAATGAAATGACGCATGAAATGATACATATTATACATTGATATTTTTGCTCAAAGCATTAGTAAATTTCGTGGTATTAGGTTCAGTAACAATGTTTGATGGTAAATTATTCCAGTCTATTGTGGTACGAGGAGCAAATGATTCGGCAAAAGCAACGGTATGACATGTGATGCGTTTGATTTTGCATGAGTGATCTCGACGAGGAAAAATGGCGGCGGGTTCACACATAAATTCGTTATGAAGGCATGCATGGTAGTACAGTTTATGAAATAAAGTTAAGCGAGATATGTTGCGACGATGCGATAAGGTTACAAGTTCAGCACGATTTTTTAATTCGGTTACGCTGGTATAGGGTGAGTAATCAGATAAGATGAAGCGGACAGCACGGTTTTGTAAAGCTTCTAAGTCATTTATTAGATATGCCTGATGAGGATCCCAAATGGCTGACGCGTATTCTAGTTTAGGGCGTATTAGTGTAATATATGCTAACTTTCGTAAACGGGCGGGTGCATGTCTGAGGTTACGTTTAAGGAAACCAAGCGAACGGTTAGCAGACGCGAGGATATGGTTAATGTGATTATTCCATGTCAAGTTACTGGTTAGATGTACACCAAGGTATTTATAGCTGGAAGTTCTGTCCACGAGGCTGTTGTTTAATATGTAGGATGCTGAATTTTGGGAGGCGTGATTAGTAAAGGACACTAGTTTTGTTTTAGCAAGGTTTAGAGGCATTAGCCAGGTTGAGCACCATGTGTTTATAGCATTAAGGTCAGATTGTAGAATATCGTGGTCATGGTTAGATTGAATTTTACGGTATAATACGCAGTCATCCGCAAATAACCTTATGTTAGATTTAACGCAGTCTGGTAGATCATTAATATAAACTAGAAAAAGCAAGGGCCCGAGTACACTTCCCTGAGGAACACCAGATGTTACGGGGACTAGAGAGGAGTTGTGATTGTCAACTGTTGTAAATTGCATCCTGTTAGAAAGAAAGTCTTTTATCCATGTTATAACAGCAGAGTCGATGTTCAGTAGCGTAAGCTTGTGAAAAAGTCGATGGTGAGGAACACGATCAAATGCTTTTGAAAAGTCTAGGAAAATTGCGTCGACTATAATTCCAGCGTCTATGGATGAATGTATTTCGTGAATGAAGCCAGCTAGTTGGGTGTCACATGAATAGCCTTTGCGGAAACCGTGCTGATGCCGAAAAATAAGGTTATGTTTTTCGAGGTAGTTAATGATCTGGGAGTGAATAATATGCTCCATGAGTTTGCATATAGTACTGGTTAGTGAAATAGGGCGATAGTTTAGGGGTGAGGTACGATCACCAGATTTGAAAAACGGAACAACCTTCGCCACCTTCCAGTCATGGGGTATAACGCCGGTGGTTAGAGACTGTTGGAATAGAGCGGATAATATTGGGAATATGCTTTGTGCTATATTTTTTAGAATAGTTTTATTTAAACCAGTGTTGTCAGTCGAAGAAGAAGTCTTGAGATTAGTCAGAAGAGAAAATATGCCAGCATCGGTTATGGTTATTTCAGGCATAAATGCATTAGTGCTACTGCGTATGGTTGCCTGTGGGAGGGAAGATTCGACTGTAAATACCAAGGAAAATGTTTTGTTCAGTAGTTCCGAACAGTCACTGCCAGTTATTATTACGCCGTTCTGATCAGTAAAGACGATGTCGGGATTATGCTTGGGATTGATGACACGCCAGAAACGCCGAGGATTATTTGTTAGCATGGATGATAAATCACGTTGAAAAAACTGTAAGCGCGTGGTTTTGAGCAATTTTTGATATTCTCTATCACATTCCTTATACCGTTGCCAGGAAACAGCTAATTTACTTTTGTCAGCTTGTCTGAATAATCTTTTCTTCTTGTTGTTTAGGCGGCGAAGTTTCTGTGAAAACCAAGGGGCAGTATTATCGGATTTAATAGAGATGACCGGGATGTACTTATCAATCAGATTAGTGAGGGCGTTTTTCAGTAGTAACCAGTTTTCTTCGACGGTCCGCGACAAGTTATCTGTTAGAAAGTCAATGGCAAAAAGTGATAGTTCGTGGTTAATACGATCGAAATTGGCTTTCTTGTAACATCGAATGAGCTTGCTAAATGTTTGCCGCTTGATAAGAGGAGGAACTATGCGACCGGTTAGCACGTCATGATCGGATAAACCATTAAGATGTGTTATATCAGAGCATATATCTGCGTTGTTAGTCAGTACCAAGTCAAGAATATTCGAACAGTGGGTTGAACGCCGTGTTGGGCTTGTAACTAATTGGGTGAGGTTGAAATCAAGACAACATTGTAGAAACGCATTAGACTCGGATGGTGTGCTAGAAGATATTTGATTAGACCACGCTATGTCAGGGAAGTTGAAATCCCCAAAAATTATTATGTTTGAGTGCGGAAACCGACGAGCAAGTTCGGCAAGAATACGACGGAATTCTGCAGTGAAACCGTGTGAACAATCTGGAGGGCGATAAAAAAAACGCTAACAATTATACTACTGGATTTGAATTTTAAACCTATATCTCAACACTCGTGATATCTCAACTCGTGATATCTCAACTGGGAATGACTTCGTTCAATTAAACGGGCAAATTCAGGACGGCGTAACGCAAATAAACCTATCGTGCATTATCCTTATCAAGCAGGGGTTGAATGTTCGCTGAAAAGCTTGCTGTGAAACTCAACAGGTCTACACAATCTGTAAAGATGGCGTCGAGCCGTCCTCGGTTATAAAGTCGACGTGCATTATCGTGCAATAATTTGACCGTGAAACAGTTGAACAATCTCGGAGCTGTGTTGCGATTAGGAAAATAATGTCTATTTTTATTTTGGTGCCATGCACTGCTCTCGTAAATGGTTAGATAAGTTTAGATATAGTAAAAATAAGAGAAGTATAAAAATAACTTAGATATTATTGGCTTGTTACCAGATTTGAGTACTGACATGTCGCTCGACATCCTTCTCTAACCGAAGTGCCGAATCAAAGAATGAAAGAGAGCCGTTAGGTGCATTACCAAGTATAAACTGAGTATGAAGTATGAGCTAAATATTAAGTTGCTAAATGAGGCGAAAGTTGCGCAATTTTCGTCCCGTCTCTGCCGCTCGAATTCGGCGCATCCAATGCTCCTCTTCTTTTTCGCGATCGGACCGGGTGGGGGGGCATTTGTCTCCCGATAGCGAGGTGGAAGGCGGAGGGGCCCGTCTGGGAGAGGGGGCGCGGCTCCCGCGTCACTTCCCGTCACGTGGGCGCGGCGTTCGGAGGGACGCTTGCGGCAGGGGGCGCGTCGGCGCGGTCCGTTGGAAGAGGGCAAGAGGGAGCGACGACCCCTGCGGATCGAGGAGGGAGGCTTGTGTTGTCGGTGCTGCTGCTGCTGCTGCGTTGCGCCCCCCCCACGCGTCGCGCGTCCTCTCCACACGGCGGGAGTTGAAACCGGCCGAGCAGTAGTCCAAGGTGCACGTCCGCCGCGCGGAAGAAGTCGTTGTGTCCCACCCGGTCGGTTGTCCCCCGAGAGACGTGTGCGCCCTGAAGCCCGAGCGAGGAGTGGTGGTCTCGTCGTCGGCCGATGAGGATGTGTCCCCGCCGCCGGGCCCGGAGGCCATCGCGGATGCGGTGATTACGGACGACCACGGCACCGCGCACAAGACTGTGTGCCCCGCTAACCTCCGTGCGCCCTGTATGTGCGTTCTGTGCGACCAGGCCGCAGACGCGGACATGCTCTCCGAAGTGGACCTGATGGTAAGTCTCATGGCGGAAGCGCTTTTCGAGCGGAGCTCGCCCGCGTATGTACCCGGAGTGGCGTCGTCGACCCGCCGTCGGAACTCGGGCGTACTACGTACGCTCTTTCCGGCGGCGCGCGCTCCCACCCGTCTTTGTTCTGGTCCCAACGAACTCGGTTCGTCCGAGAGCCGCCTTTCGCCAGCTTTCCTCGGCGTGGACGCCTCGGCTGCGAACCGGCTGTTGTCCGAACGAGTCGAGCCGCGTTGAACTGGCGAGCACGGGTCAAGGATATCGTGACCTTGTACGGAACAGCGACCTTGGCCGTGGTCCCCCCCGGTCCCTAGTGCGAGGTCGACGCTCTTGGTTGCGCTGGCCGCTCCGCGATTGCACGATTGTTCACTCCATCGCCAGCAGCCGGGAGAACACGCTTTCCGCGTCCCGTGCGGGCGCCCGGGGAGAGAGGGGCCGCTGCGAGTGACGCGCGGGCTGTTTGGAGTTACGAACTTGCCGGTCGCCGCCGGGCGTTGCGATGTTTCTTTGTCCGAGACCGCGATTGCAGTGGCGGCCGGCAAGTTTGTTGACATTGGCCCCGCTACTGGGGGGCTCCGCCCGACGCGATTCTCGGCTTGATTTCGTTTCGCGCACGTGCAGCTGGCGTGCTCGAAACTTCGCTGCTGAAACAAAGGATTTGTGTCGTGACTGTTGTTGTGGGACTTGCTTTTGTGCTTCCTGAAGTGCTAATGCGCATTTTGGGGGAAGTAGTGGTGCTTGAAAAACTACGATGTTACGCGTACGAGTCACAGCTACGAAGTGAAGTCGCTTCGGTGGTGCGCATCGACGTCATACCAGCTTGCCATGAGAAGCATGGCTTGCAAAACTACGACAAAAGCGGTCGGAGGTGCTTGAGAGCACTGAGCGATTGTCGTAATTTACAGTTGAACGGTGACATTGTTATGCGCGCGCGTCAGCGTCATTCTTTCGGTTCGAGGGGGTCGAAAGCCATGGTCACTGATAAGCACCAGCTGCATGTGATTTGTTTCTCATATTAGGCTTGATTCTATTGTTTTACGTTTAACGTCTATTTAAAGATTTCCTTTCATTTTCCGGCGTTTGTTTTCAATTCAACTCGATATGCTGTAGCCTGAAACCAAGATAGTGCTTCATTCTGCCGTTACAAAAATTGTGAAACGTTTGTTGTCAGTGGTCGCTTACACTTCCTCCCTGAAATAACTGCTGGGGTGTTTGTTACTCGTCCGTCTAGTCTTCAAAAGGCAACAGCGCGTAGCTCCAGCCGCCCTATGGTAGTCAGAGGCTTTGAGCAGCGGCTTTTGGCCTATAAGTTGTGCAAACAATGAACGGAAGCCGTCCGTGCAGTTCTCAAAGTGGAGCAGTTCCAACTAAAAGCAGGTAATATGGGATTAATGTTTGTCAATATTCAGTGCCGTACGCAACCAACACTTGTGTCGGCCTCCCGTGAGTGAGTTTGAGCGGGGCAAGGCGCGGACTATCGCCGCCTTCGCAGTAGCAGAGTCAGGCAGTAGTTTCTCTGCCCCCCGGGGAATGATGGGAGCAGCAGCAGCGTCGTCTCGTGACCTTGACACTCTGGTCGTGCACCTTTTTTGGGAACTGCCGCTCCCCGGACGCCCGCTTTCTTCTGCTTTTTCTGCCAGGTTCTTGCCCCCACCGCAGCTGCCAAAACGTTACACCCCCCGCTCCGGACGCGTTCCTCCACTGCTCTCTGATCGCGCTCCCCACCTTTTTTTTCTTTCTTACCCGTTTTCTGTGCTTCGCGGAATTTGGGCTCTGCCGATCCTGTTTTTCGTCTGCCCCGCCGTGGGTGCACTCGTTTTTGTTGGGCGTCGCCTGCCCAGAGAGCGCGGTGCCGCTTCGCGCTCTCCGAGCGCGTACCACACGATTTTTCGTGCCACAGCGACTATTCTGTCATACGGGTGCGTCTCCGCTGAAGGCAGCTTGGAAACTGCTTACCAGCGAGGTTAACCTGCATTTACGGATCTTTCAGGGTGCCTTTACAGCGGCCTGTTTCTTCGGGACTTATTTTGGTTTTGCATATTTGCTTTTTACAACCAAAATAATCAACTCAAAACTGCGATAAACGGTTCAGGAATGATAAATTGAAAGTTAGGAGTGTGGTAGGTAGTGCTTTGAAGAACGGAAGGAGCCCGTAAAAGAAGTACATGCGACGAAGGCCTGTCGTTTTTGTGCCCCATTCTTACGACAAAGTTTGTACTATATCATCAGCAATTCTCGCTATAGCGTAATCGCTTTGTTCGAATTGTTTCACGAGTCCCATAACGGTGTTCAGACAGCAAATTATACCCAGTTTTAACGACGTGTCTCTTATAACGAAGCCATTTTATTGTATCGATGACTTCGCTATAACGAGGTTTGCTGTACAAACAACGGAGCGTGCAGCTTTCGGTAAATGTTGCTCTTTATGGCTAGTGGATCTAGCAACTCCGCGCATGCGCTGCACTCTGGGATTAAGAATACGGCCTGCTTCTGATTGGTGCATTGTGTTTTGAGGAACCCTTATTTTGTGCTCTTTTTCTTTCGAAGTACTGTTTGGTAGGACGCCTGCTCGACGGAGTCACGCTGTAAAAAAAAAAAACAAAAAAACGCCTTGTTCTTTTCTGCTCACTTCCCTTGCATCCGCGGGCATCAATATTCGTGCACGGCTCTTGTTGATAACGACGAACCAGGCTGGTGGTGCAAGCAGGATGCGGCAGTCTGGGCCAACAACCTGCGCATCTTGATCGCTGCACAGTGAAGTGCGATACGTAACTGAATGCACAGCGTCGCTTCGTTGTGCAGACGTTACGTCGAATGGCTGGCCTAAGCATGTGATAAGCGAACTCGCAGAGCTTTAACCACCAGTTCCTGCTTGTAACGTTCGTGTACACGCTTGGTATTTCCTTTTTGTCTTAAGAAAGTTTATCAAGGAAATAGAAAACGTGCTCGCAACCCTGCAGCTCGCTCTATTAAGTCATATCGCCATGGCGAAAGGAAAACAAAGCCGTACATTCGGTAAACGAGTCCACACCGCTATTCACGTCAAAGCGCTGTTTTTTTACAATTTAAGTTTTCTTTACTTCTGTTCTCGGAACTATAGTTTTGCTGCTAACAGTTAAGCTACGAGCTACTTTCAGTGACATTAAATAAAATCAACCCAACCAGCAGTAACAGTAAACGAAGAATTCGGCGAGTACTTTTAAAGTGGCTCCATTTCCCTACGTGGTGTGGCGAAATCTGCCTCGAGGTCGAAGGAAAACAAAACATTCGCGACATTCACCTTCCGAGGTGTCGCAAACCGAGCCGTCACCGCTTCCGCATACGTGTTGTGTAATGGCCTCGCGGAGGGCTCTGAATTGCGGCGGGCCTGTTCTCGTCCCGCGTCTGCTGCTGCGACGACGCAACAATGCCCAGGATAGAGCGGAGGAGGAGGAATGCGTTTCATCGTGCAATGACCGGCGGTGCCAAACGCCAGAAGGTTGGTCGTTCCGCGGCGATTTCCTCGTGAAGGGTTCATGCTCCGTCGCGGCGGCAAGAAAGCGGCCTTCCCCGCCGTGCGCTCTTCCTGTGCGGGGCTGCCTGCTCTCCGGGCGTTCCTCCTCCGCTCTTCTCTGCCGCCTTCTCCTCCTGCTCCGCTCGGGGTCGACGGCACCGGAGGGTATCGATCGGCGTCTGTCGCTGCTGCCGCCGCCGAGAGCCCGCTTCGCACTGGTCTGGGGAACGCGCCTCCTTGTTCTCTCTGCCTCCGCTGCCTCCTCTGCAGGCGCTGCCGCCTCTCTTCCCTGTCGGCCTCCTTCGCCGGCAACATTTCCTCCACCCCCTCGCCCTTTTTCTGGCTACGTTTTCTTCCCCCCTCTCTTTTCCGGTAAGCATTAGCCGCTGGTGCGCCACCTCTCGCGGTCTTTTTTCGTTCTTCAAACTTCTCCCTCCGCCTCCGCTGAGTGGCTGCGCCTCCTCTCTCGACCGCTCCTTTCGCGCTCTCTTTTTCCCGGCTTGCCCTTGAACTTGGAGCTTGCTGGCGGGAGAGAGGAATCTCCTCCTCGCCTCCTTGGTCTGTTCTCTCCAACGACGGTGCACATCGTGGTGGTTCCGATGCCCGCCTGCTCCTCCGTACCCAACGTTGTGGCTCAAAAGTGCGGCAGTAATTTTCCGCGACGAAACTTCAGAAAACTTGTTTTTCTCGCGCGTACACATTTTTGTGAGAACAGGGTTTCAATAACTTTTCGCATTCGTTGAACTCGCAGGCTTACTAGCGGAAAACGTGCGGCATGAAGGCGGGCGCCTGGGTACTTTTCTTCCCTAGGAAGAGGCTGGGGGCGAGGCTAGGGAAAAAAATTCGGGGTAGAGCAATGGCCTTGTTGCGGCTGTTTCGGTCGCGGTCACCTCCGCCTCGTTCTGCGGCGGCGGTACGCGGAGGCGGCGAGATGGTCAAACTTACGCTTATCTTGCAGTCCCTGCAGCCAGCAGAATTTAGTTGCTCTAACATTCACCCAAGCCTCTAAAAGAATGAGAGGGGGAGAGGTTTGCGCATGGTTGACTTATAGCGGATTGATTGGTTGTTAATAGCAAACGTTGCAAGCTTTAGCATTTTCAAGTTATGCAAAGATATGAGTCACACTGGAGTAAGATTGAATGCGTTCTCTGAGGGCCTGTTGTCTTTCCGCTTACCTCTTGCTGGTAAACCTTGTGGAGAAGTATTGTTCCATGCTAATCTTTTTATTCGGGCCAGCTACAGTGAACATAGTTACGACGACCACAAAGTGAGGTACCACACGTAATGAGAAAAATGCGCAAATCAGAGGGATAATGAAGGCAAAAGCGGAGCCTTCGTAATTAATAGAACAAAACAGCCTTGCAGGAACAATGCATGCCAATTTTAATAATGCAAGCTGCATTTAAAGAGGGTGATGGGAAACTAGTACATAGTAGCCCGTTTAATAATGAACACGAGAATCCGTTGTTCAAGTAGGACGGGTGAAGATCAATCGGGCAAAACAGTATAAGCTGCTACCAGGTGAGTTCCCACAAATTAAAAACCTTTGCAAAACAAATTAACCGGAGCTTAGAATTCAAATTATTGCTTTTATACGTCAAGTATATCCTAATGAATGAGTGCCAACAGGCTTTTTGCTTTGTTTTTATTCTGTTTCCAGCCAAATGAGACTGTACCATTTCTCATTGGAAAATATTAGTGTCACTGCAAAAAAAAAAAAAAAAAAAACCAGTGGTACCATTGCTAGAAAATTAAGTTTGCAGTTTTGTTTGGCACAAAGTAAACCTTGGACACATTTCAGGCACGACATAAGTATGCATTGAAGGTCAGCAATGTGGTTTTAATTAAGCATACACGCAGGATTGGTTTTAATCGAGCCAAAACAAGGCCACAGTATCTTGCATAGTATTAAGATACCCACAGTTCCAGTTGAGTGCAACGTAGCACGCAGCATTCTCGATTTGGCAGTAGAGTGGCCTTATTTATGGTTGACTGGGTTTGTGTAAGAAAAACCAAAGGCTGTCGAAGAGGACGCTGTGCGATTTCTTGATTCGTTCATTTGTGACATGCTTCTCTGATTGGTAATCCTTGGCACCTTCATAGGATGTCGCTACTTATTCCACTCGGTGCTGCTACAGAACAAGGTCTTGCGCCGACAGCGTCTGGGTGGCTCTTTGTGCATGATGCCATTTATCCATTTTTTTGTGGCAGTGCGAGCCTTGTGGGTCCTGGCAGCATAATGGCAGCCCCAATGCACTTATGTTCGCGCTTTTGAACAATTAGGCTTGGGTGAACAGTTTGCTGAAGTGGGGGAATTTTGTCAGCAATGAGACTCCTTGGGGAGTTGTGTGGGATAGATTTATGCAGAAAAGTCATATTCTCTTCACCCACCCTCAACCACCCACACTTCTCTCTCTCTTTCGGCCATCCTCAGTTTGAAGACTCCATTGCCTCTCCTTCCCCACACAGTGCCCCTCCAGTCCTTCCACTCTTTTCGCCGTGAAGTCAAACTAGAAGCCTCGGCGCTGCCTCCATGGGTGGTTCTTGAAAGCAGTTAATAGTCAGCGTGAAATTGGGGTGAAGTTGTAAAAAAATGGGATCAGTCACCAATTGTTTGATATTCAAGAACGCCTGAGCACTGCCTACGCTGCAGTGAATGTGAACGCATTAGTGTCGAATTGTGGAACAGTTGGGCTGGTGAAGAGCTGCTGTTGTGGAAGGAAACGTTTACTCTAAGCATGTTAATGACGTGGTGCCTACAGTGGCATGTGTCCAGAGGTGGACACGGTTTCTCTCATCATCATCATCGTTGCCCTTTTCCCTCGGTTAAGTTTCCCTCTTTCGGTTGCAATGACTGGGAGGGTTGGGTAATTTCCCTTCTTTTGCCCTACATACACTCCACTTCCCTTTCTTATTGGACTCCATTCCGCGCATACATCACGGCTTGTAGGCAGACGACATTGCCCTCTGGTTGAGCATGAAATCCATAGGCAAAACTGACGAGGGCTTTCGAGTGACAGATTGGTAATGTTGACAACTTCTCTAAGCTCAGCGGTCCAAATGTGCACTACAACAATACAAACTCCCCCTTGTTTCTACAAGAAACCTCTCCTGAACTCAACTACAGTAACCATCCACATGGAGGGCCACACCATCGTTCCCTTTGCCGCATGTCAAGATCCTCAGTTTGACGTTTCAACTCCCGCCTCCTTGATAAGCTGAAACATCTTGGGACCAAGTCACACACATGATCCCACATATAACCACTAAAACGAGGGGAATGCGTGAAGCATACACGCTTCGTCTCGTCCGAGAATATATGATCTCCATAATAACATACGTCGTACTTTATGCACACCTGACTAAGGCAGAAACCAAGAAGGGGAATGCTATGATGAAGAAGACCCGCAAACTAGCCCTCAGATTTCGGGTCAGCACCGTTACAGACGAGTTCATAGGAGCCCATCTTTCAAGCCACTGTGTGAGACCGGGAGTCCGCAAAGCAGGAAGGACTCTTCTTTCTCATCTGGGCCTCGCAACCTGTCTACAGTGTCGGCTTTCGGAAATCAGAAGTCTCTCTCAAGAGATTAGGGGAAAATTTTTCATCGCACCGCTCCCCCGAAACGTGCACCCTGTGCATCACACTAGGGGCAGGACAGCGAGAGCCAAAGCCACCTAAAAATGCTCTGGGAAAAAGAAATGTGGCTTCCTATTTCGGCATAAGAGGAATGATAGCCATGGTTGTCCAGGACATTTGCCCATGTCACCAGTGTAATGCTACCAGGATGCAACCCTTTACGAGCGCAGGAAGTGACCATAGCTCTAGCCATCACGCAAATCACTGCTTAACTATTACCGATTCATGGCAAGCGTCCCGTAACTACTTGTGCGGGCAAATTAACCAGGCAGCACACCAAACCATCTCCTAATGCCGGCCTGGCAGACTCATCATTATCGAATGGGTACCTGCCCACTGTGCCGTCCCAGGGAACAAAACCACCCACCTTTTGGCCCAATAGTTACCTCGCTGGACCCTGGGAAGTAAGCAGGTTAGGCCGATCAAAGGCGCTGTGCTATATATAGCTTAGGGCGTCTCCCCTACCGACCAGCGCGCAAACACCTACCCGAAGAGGAAGAACGGCAGATCGGTTCTTTTCAGACAAACATCTTTCCCCATCCCACTAAATATGCGGAGCCCCTAGGATGCTTTTCCATATGGTGGGGCCTGTGCCCTGCTGACCTTGATGGTCAGTGCCTGCTGGCATCAAAAGCTGTTGAAGCTGGAAGAGCTCAAAGGGTCTCAAATAAACTCCATTGCTCTCTCTCTCTGCATTCTGCTTGTTGCTTGCGCTACAATTTCTTTTCGCAGAAAGAGTAGCTGTGCGTTATTCCCACACAATGTCAAAACGTGCCCCCCCCCCCCCCCCCCCTTTTGCTAAGTGGTCTGTTGTGCATCATAGCAGGGATTACATAATTTCACCTGCACATACCACAGACAGCTTGTGTGGGCACAAAGGTGCACTGAAGGTGCACCTTTGTACACTGAAAGGTGCACTGAAAACAACTTTCAGAGGGAGACAAGGATATTGGTACTGGCAATGGAACTCTCCCTGTATGTAAACACCGTGACGTTACAAAGCGCACGCGCGTGATGGGGGCACCTACTGGCGGCCGCGAAATGCAGCGGTGGTTGGCAGAACGCGTGGGCTCCATCGGCTCGACCCGGCTGCGCAGCGCCCGAAAGGAACGTTGTGGTGTTAGTTTGGACCGTCACTCGCCGCCTACATTACAAATGGGTGGGTCTAGCTAACCTAGCTGCGACCATTTCACCTCCAGGTGGCTTTCTGCACCTGAAACCATCACTACACAACTGTGTACTGTGCGGTCAACTAACGACGGGCATTAATGCTTTCGGTTAATCAGTTAATCGGTGCACGATAGAACAGCCGAAAAGGGGCCATTCTGAAGGTTGGTGGTGTTGTGGTGCGTCCCAAAAAATGTTTTTTGGGGGTACTTTGTGTCGGCTATATACAAAAAGCTCGATTCATTTTTGTTGTCGAAGTCCGTTACGCCAAGTCCTGCCTCAGGCAGCATGTGCACTGCCTGTTCTTGGTCTCCTTGCGTCATCCAGAGGCAGTGGCACACGCATGATTTCATGTCGAGGGTGGAAAAAGAGGGCATGAAAGGTAAAAGAAGTAAAATAAACAACCACAAAAGAAAAATTTTGAAAGCCAAAGCCAAACATTATTGAATAAAAAATCATCGAGTTGATGTCATCCTCTACGCAAGTTACCGATTGCTTAGCTACTTTTTCCCTACAAAATTGCGAAAAATGGTTCATTGTCATTTTCAGAATGCACATAGCACTCACATATGGTTAGTGCGTAGCCTGCGACAGTGCCAGTGAAACGATTTTCGGTAGTCATTATTGCATGAAAGTCAGTTACTGGCCTTATTTACCCCTTCCCCCCCCCACCCCCCCCCTGTGCATATGCCAGTGCTAGGAAACCATGAAAACAGAAAACATTCACAGAGTCCATTCGCTTAGAGCAAACTGATTTTTCGACTTCAGTGTGTGGCAACACAGACGCGTAAGAGGCCCATTTCGCAGCCAAGGTGTGATGCTAAATGCAGGCACGGCAAGCACCGTAGCCTCAAGGCATATAATTTATCAGGCTATACATTTATTGCACTTACAAGCACGTGTTTATTTTGGACTTTTGCTCCCCATACAAGCAAACTGGTCGTGGTTGATCTGGTTACGGTAGGCAGCTATCGTGGATGGCTGGTCAAAACATTTATCTCATGCCGCCTAAGCAGGTTAGACATTCATTGTCTTTTTATTGCTGTATGTACTGTACTTCATCAAAACATGACAATACTTCGCTGCACGAAATTCCCCCCCGCCCCCCCCCCACTTCACTGGACCAAATTTCTGCTGGTGCTGCCAGATTAACACACAGCATCGTTTTATGGCACTAATTGGCATGGGCTGCTAATGTAGACTGTGACTGCACTTTGTTGAACAGCATAAGTTCGAAAATGGAATATATTGCTATAAGTAAGAGCAGAACATGTTGCTGCTTTGGCTGCCAGCCTCTTTGACGCATTGCCCACATCCACAATGTCAGCTGAATTTAACTTTTTGGGGATGCAGAAGAGCCTGACACTGCTGCCGTTGCTCGCACGATTTGCGTAGCCGAAAGCACAAGACCCTCCAGCATCAGAAAAGCCAACACACGAACGAAAACTCCACTTTTGCGCGTGTCCAAAGCAGGCTCGTTGCATACGTGCCGCGCACCGATGCGAATGTTGTGCCAACAACCTGCCCGGCCGCACCGAGCACGTGTGCTAGCCGTGACGTCACGGCCACCGTGTGATGTACCTTGGGAGAGGTTCATTGGAGCTTCCAAAACAAATGGCCGCAGTATTCACTTATTCTTTCATTTGAGTAGTTCAGGTTTCACATCAGTGGCAGTGCTGCCCAATGCGGATAGTAGAACCTCCATTTTCTACTGGTGAATGGTCTTCTTTCCCGTTGGCTGGGCGATTCTTACTCTCCTTTGTAATCTTTGGGGTGGTCCTTGTGTCTACCATTGTGGCTCGCTGACTATCGTTGCAAGAAAGAGGTTGCTGGCTCAATTCCTGGTTGGGGCAACTTTTTTTTTTTTTTTTTCTATGGAGGTGAAGAAGTAAAATGCTTGAGTGTGTGTGAAGTTCTGGCATTTATTGAAGATCCACAGCCAGCCTTAACTAAATTTTGGGAGACTGCTGTGGCCTGGTGTTTCAACACAATGCCTGGGAATGACTAGGAACACCGGGCCATGGTGCCACGGCCCTGTGTTTGCAGAGTGAGTGAGTCGTTTGCCTGGAGAGGAGTTCATACAGCTGACAGAGCAAGAATGTACACAGGGGGGGAAACACCGATTGCAGTGTGCGCAAGCGAGGGACCGGGTAATGTCACAATGAAAAGTAGTAGATACGAGGCTTCCCGAATGCCACAGCGGAGCAGATGATAGCGACACCTGTCAGTGACCATATTCACTCTGTTTCTCAGCTACATTTCACTTGTGCAGCATCTTATCCCATAACAGATGCTGCTAGCTTAATCTGCACCAAGTGCTTGTGATGTTATCTAGCCGCCCCAGGCAGCGAAGGTGCCCCTTCTTACTCCGTGATGCAGTATGAGCCTGCTGTATTACTCTGCACTTTAGTTCGTGCTTGAACTAGGAGTAATTCTTGAGTCAATTTGGTTTTATTGATTTGCGGCTTAGCAGAGTAGTTTTTACTAATACTCCTATTTTGTAGCGAGGCCATGGCTCTGTCAGCCTAGTGAATGGTCACTCAGTTCAGCTTGAGAAGTGAAGAAAGGGAAGGAATTGGAAGGAAAGTTCCAGTTTCGATTATTTATTCTTTAAAAAACAAAGCACTGCCAGTTGTGTAACAGCAGCTGAAAAAATTACCCGAAACGTCACCCACCCCCCTTTGGGGTGCAGTATTCAATTTACTAAAAGACCCCGAAGGTACCCCCCACCCCTAAAATCGCGCTCGCTTCAACACCTTTGAGGGTTCGGAAAGCTCCCTCCGCGAAAACTTCCCGCAGCCGTGAACACCACAGATGTCTCGGTTTTGAACAAGAGACTCAACTTGTCCAGCTTTTTTTACGTAATATCTCCAATTTTGGTTGGCGATGTGGCCACTTCTTTGTAGTTTTTCACGCCTGACCCGAAAGTTCGCCCATCCCATATTTTTCAGTTAATATCTCTGTAGTTTGGGTGGGCATTCTTTTGGGACTTTAGGGTAGGTGTGATTGTTTAGTTAAACGGCAAAGTTATGCAGCAATTAGTTAATGTCCCTATAACTTTGGCTAGCTGCTGCTTGAGGCCATCAGCTGTGTCCTTTTTTCAGGATAAAAATTTCCTGTACCTGCCAATTCTTTTGAATTTTTTCGTAAAATGTACAAATTTTTGACCTTACAATTTACAAACCTTGCGTAAAATTAAAAAAAAAGTAAAAAAATCAATTAAAACAGCACTGGTACCTTGCGCCGCCATGAGAGGGCAATACGTACAGCAGCTGCAAAATTTAGTGACTTTTGTCATCATCTTGAGTGGGGGGTTACACATCCATGTCCAAAACTTGATGCCACCTCAGAAATCTGTTGAAGTTCATGGGCCAGTTGGGACTTCCATGCTTGCGTCAGTCTCGGTATGACCGGCTGCCACATCCCATGCAGAGCGACTGCGGTGTTTCAGCTGTAGAGGCCTCGCAGTGCAATGGTGGGCTCGAAGCTGTGACAGTACTACCAAGTGGTTTTGAAATTGTACTTTGAGAATATATCTGCTCCGTGCCGTTGAAAAAAGAAGCTTGGTTTATGTAGCCTGTGATTTAGACTTCTCGCATGGTTGCAAGTCTGACACCAAGGTTCACATTGCTTTCAACTTTAGAAAAAAGTAAAAAAAAAAAAATGGTCGTCCCCCCCCTTTCCCCTCTTCAATGTCTGCAGCTTTTACAAATTTCTAAGTTGCCAGTGTGGTGCATTGAGCATTGTCGAGGGCAGTCATCTCCTGTGAGCAAGGAAACCCCCGGAAAGTGCAGTTCCAACTAATGCTTTCATTAAACGGAGCAAGGAAGTTTGTTTTATTCATTCAAAAGGCTTTGCGTTTTACACAACCCCCAGCGCTTGACTGGCAGCGAACACAATTCAAGCCAAATTTCCAATTCCTCTGGTCGAGGAACTGTTCAGTGCTTCAGCAACCTGCCGAATAAAAGCCGTTTATTAAGTTCAAGTTCACCAAGTTGTTTATTGCAGCCTTTTTCAGTTCAAAGTTAGAGGCAGATGTGGCTTACTCTTTTGACTAACAAAGGAAAAAAAAATTGAAGAAATGCATTGCAAACAATGATTTCTAGCGTATGTGTCAGGTTAAAACGGTGTTCTAAGGTCACATGTTGATCATGTCAAGAGCGGGATTCAGGCGACCGGTGCACCCCTTGCCTAATGCTTTTTATTGCTGACGTAAAATGCCATTTTAAAAGTAAAATTGGGCTGAACAGCTGAATACTCAATTGCCTTGGCACCATGCTTTAAGGATTTTTTAAGAACCATTCAAACAACAGTTTAGCTTAAGTGAACTCGACGATTGCTTTATGAAAGAGTATAGTCACATTGCAAAAGTCGTAATTGTCAGGCCATCTGAAATTGTAAAAATAGTTGATTACCACATCATAACAAAATGAAATACAGCACAATAAAAGGCAATCTCGTGTCACAATTGCCATGCGTGGAGTAACCGTTATCTGAAAAACACTCCGGGTTGCTGGTAAAACGGAGAGGCTTGACGAGAGCATTGTTTCGGTGTGGTGCTGACGGGGTGCTCGTTTCTGTTCCACACCCCAGGTTCAGCTGTCCCTGGGCAGCAGCAGCCCGCCGACGACGCTGAGCGGGTCGGGCACCACGGCCGGCTCGCAGCTGGGCTCGCCCACCTCCCTGCCCGAGGCGTTCACGGCCCCGAGCTCCTCCGGAGGGGAGGGCAGCAGCGGGGGCAGCCCCTCGGAGAACGGCAACGCGGCCGGCACGGGCAGCTCGGCCGCGCTGCTGCCCCAGCTCAGCACCAAGTGCAGCCTCTGTCACGACACCTTCACCATCCCCAAGGTGGGCAGTGTTGGCATTGGCCGTGACTACAGTTCGTGCGTCTGCACAGTGTATCTCACAAGTGACCTTCAACAGCTGTATCCGAACTGCTTGTGACATTCTGAAAACCGCCACTGTTCGGTTAAGCGTTTGCTTATATAAATGGCACGTGACCTCTCGCAGGTTGGTCAAGAGATGACTGTCTGACCTGAAGCTTTTTGTCATCACCATCGGGCATTCGAGAGGAATGAACTTGAAATGTTCAAGTCCACAAAGCTTGAGCTTTGCACTTTGCACTTTCCAATATTTGTCGGCATCACCGAACCTACTTTATGTGGTCTGTTCAAAAGGGTGTTGTGCGAAAGTTGCAAGCGCCGACAGACTGGGGTCGTGTGAAAGCACAAACGAAGCCATAAGAAGGCAAGATTGCAAGAAGGCTGGCATTATCAACAGCCTTTGCAAGGACGAAGTGGCTCTGTGGAAGAAGTGCGACAGTATGCTGTTAATGTGCAACTGTCATTGCAGTAGCACGTGTGCTTGAAGCAAAAAGAAAGAAAGAAACGCTGTGTATGCATTGTGGCATCTTTGCAGGTCCTGAACTGCCTGCACACCTTCTGCCAGCCCTGCCTGGAAAAAGAATGCACGGGGGACAAAATCCGCTGCCCCCAGTGCAACCACGACACCCCGCTGCCCTCCGTAGGCACAGCGGGGCTCCCATCGGACTACGCCGTCTCCAACATCCTCGAGACCGCCGCCCTTGAAGGCGCCAGCCTCGGCTGCACAGGTTGCAAGGTGGGGAGGAGGCTGGCCGATTGTCGCCTGCCGCAGGGTGTGAAGCGTTGAGAGGGGAACAGCGGATGCGAACTGCGCTTGCAGGGCAAGGAGTCTAGCGCGGTGGCCCGGTGCTTCGACTGCGCCAACTTCCTGTGCCCGAACTGCGTGATGGCGCACCAGTTCATGCACTGCTTCGAGGGCCACCGGGTGCTGACCCTGGGGGAGCTGCAGAGCGCCCGGGATGGGCTGCGTGCCCCCCAGGACAAGCCCGTGGCCTGCCTGCGTCACCGCTCGGAGGCCCTGCGCTACTTCTGCCGCTCCTGCGACCTGCCCGTCTGCAAGGAGTGCGCCCTGCTCGACCACCCAAAGGTGACCACCCTGCCTCTGAACAGGGCCCGCAATTGGGCGTTGGAGATGCCAGCTTTGGCCCACAGTCACGTGCTTGTTTGTGCTATCAAGCTTGTGGGACGGAGGGGTTCTTACGGTGACTTGCCCACTACTCCGATGTTCCGATGTAAGGCCACCCCTCTATACTCGGGTACAAGTTAAGAATGGCACTTGCTCATGTTGTGTGTCGCGCCGCCTAAGCGACGAACCCGGATGTCAAAGCGTGCGTGCTTTTTGAAAGAAGATTGCGCTTAAAAGGACACTGAAGTGATTTGTAAGCATTGCGGGATTACTAGTGCAAATTGTAGTCAGGAGTCCCTAGGCCATGTTTCGACCACTCTCGGTGTGTTTACGCGAATTTATTTAGTAGAAAATCAATTTTAAAATGCTGTCCTCCTCTCTGCATCCTTGCCCATTTTCTGTGGCGTTTTCATGTGATGTCGGGAAAAAATGACTTGGCTTGACTGCGCTACCGCACGGCTCGCCGACCTTCCGACAGAGTCAGTTGGCCCAGCGTTTAGTCCGCTGGCTGCCGACGGGTTGGCGCAATCGTTCGCTCAGTTGAAACTAAGCCATAACACGTTTGTGAATGGAAGGATGTGCCTCTCTATAGTTTAGTTCGTTAGTTTGTACTGCATCAAGCTCCAAGTCCAGGTCGCTCCACACGAGCACTGCACAAGCGCACATGCGACGCTTCGCTGACTCTTACACTAGTACGAAAATCTAAGGCCAATTGAAGGAGGAAGAGTCAGCGAAGTTTCCAAGCCGTCCTGGTAGGCTTATCTGAGGCATTTTACAGCCGATGACATGGCAGAAGCGCGATACGACGATTACTGAGATGTCGAGAATGCCCATCTAACGATAACATCGGATGTCAAGCATTTTGCTTCACAGAATCGAAACAGAAACTTGTTTGAATGCTAATCTTGGACATCGTCCAATCACGTAGCACCTTTACCTGATGTCACTGCGGTTCGTTGGTGCAGCCGTTGCAAACTGCGCATGGCAGTTCTTCTTCTTTCAGGCTTTATAAAATAATTACCGACTTATCAACCGAATAAACAATGAAAAGTGTGTTCATTTGAACCAGTCTACACAGTGCAGCCAAAAGTGGAAGCTTGACAAATTCACTTCAGTGGCCCTTAATGCGCAATGTCGTCTGCATTTTGTCATCTAGTTTGTTTGTTGTCACTGCAGTATTCAAGCAGATTAAGTCGGGAAAATCGCGAAACGATTTGAGTCACATTCAAAGCACTCGCAGTAAGTAAGGTGCGCTTTCCGCCGCTCGGAGGAACAGCCGCTACGGTTATGAGGCGCAGGGGCAACTCCCGTTGTCGTTCTTACCTTGCACCCAAGTATAGTTCTCAGCATGATTACCACAGGGCTGCCATACCTACAGCAATGCAACGAGGTTTGCCGGTAAAGGAGCACACAGTAGACAGACAACAGCACCAAAGCCCAACCGTTTGTGTGGGGCCTCCCAAAAAGCATGTGAGCACGAGGCTCGAGGGCTTTTAAGTTTCGTACCCTCTGATCGCGATTGGGACAGGTCTCCCCTCCATACCTTGTCCCTGCACACGCGCATTTTTGGACCTCTACTTTGTGTGTGCACATTGAATAGGAGGGTCGTCTGATGTGGCGGAGCTGAGTAGCGGAAGCCCTGGTGTAGTGCAGGACTACCGCCAGGTGTCACATGGTGTGCACATCATCTGCGAGACTTACGTAACATGAGACCAGCTCGCGTCTCTTCCCATTAGCAAACACAGAGCTGGGATTGCAGGTCTGCGCGATTCACTGCCCCGGGCACCCTGTACCATATGGTGTGGGAGTGTTCCGCAAACCAAAAAATTCGAAAGCATAGCGCACCCTTCCCGTGAGCAGTGGGAGAAGGAGCTGTCCAGCTCTGGTCTCGATTCCCAGCTTCGGCTGGTGGAAAGGGCCGTGGCGGCAGGGGTCTCCAATGGAGTCCTGGACTGAGGGCCCCACACCACATTACGATGCTGTCAATAAAGTTTATCCTCCTCCTCCCGCAAGCTGTCGACTGTACCACAAGCAGGTGTAAATGTGGAGTGCTTGGGCCTGGCACAGCGCAGCGCTAAAGAATCGGTACCAGGGATTCTTGTGCCTGTGATCATAACGGTTCCTCGATTTCGATAGTGTAAAGTAGTCAAAAGGCTTCTGGCACACATTTTGCATAAGCAGTTCTTTGTATAGCTGCATCAATGCCATTCAATTTTGTCGCTTTTTATATTGAGCATGGCAGGGTATGACTCCTGGCTTCGACATCTGCTACCCGCCGTGGTGGCTTAGTGGCTAAGGCGTTGCGCTGCTGAGCACGAGGTCGCGGGTTCGATTCCCGGCCGCGGAAGCTGCTTTTCTGATAGAGGCGAAAAGCAAAAACGCCCGTGTGTACGAGATTTCGGCGCACGTTAAAGATCCCCAGGTGGTCAAAATTAATCCGGAGCCCTCCACTACGGCGCGCCTCGTCGCCTGCGTTGCGTCGGTGCGTTAAACCTTAGAATCAATCAATCAGCTTCGACAGCTGCTTCCGTTCTGGTTGGGACTTCCTAGAGTACATGATGCTCTACGTTGATTGCTGCGTAAAAGCTAGAAGCTTCCTCAATGATCAAGATATAAAGAAGTGTGTAGTACAGAGTTGCATGTTTGCCAGAAGAATTCGTTTGGAATGCATAATTTTCAATGGTCACATGGCGAGTGGGTGCTTGGAGCATTAAAGGGACACTGAAGGGATTCGTAAACATTGTGACATTACCTGTACAGATTGAATTCAGAAGTCCACAGGCCATGTTTTGACCACTCTAGGTGCATTTACTTGAATTTATTGAGTAGAAAAGTCCATTCAAAACTGCTGTTCTCCTTTGCTCAGCTTGGCAGCTGGGAGTGCCAGCAAGTAAATCTGCATAGGAAACTTGCTGTTTCTCAAGTGCTTCCTTGGCTTAGTCTCATGAGGCACTATGTGAGGAGCACCTGAATGTGTGGGTTGGAATACTGGATGGGTTTTGTTTAGTCCGATTCTCTCCTCAGCTTCACAGTTGAGCATTTCCAATGTTCCATAGGGCGTTCAGCCACTGCTAGTGTCACTAGTTAAGGTTACAGAGTATCTGCACACTTTTTTTTGCCTATTGTTTTGTGCTGCTGCAGTGATCATTGGTCCGTTCGCATCACGTGACATTTGTTTACACTGCGACGGTTGATGGGCAGCGCCATTTTGTTGTTTATGCGTTTTCTATCAGTTAACTTCGGTAGTCTCAGCTTGTCCTCGATGCTCTGCGGCTGCGCACGGCTGGTGCCGTTCCAAACGAGAATCAAAGACAACGCCCTTTGCAGCATTTCAGCTGCAGAAGGGTGTCTGAAGATGTCGTGTTGCGGTATCTTCGGCAGCCTTGTTTACAAATGACCTCGTCAAAGTTAGCAGTGTAGCCACGGAACGGGCAATCTGGCAACACTGATAAACACCAAAATGGCCGCCGTTGCTCACTTGCATGCCTCGGTAACGGTACTCTGTATCTTATCTAGTGACACTAGCCACTGCATACGCCCCAGCTCGTCCTTTGCCTCTAAATGGTACTTGGTTGCACTGAGTGACGCTGCAGCCCGTTCTGCAGCCGAAATGGCACAAGAGTGGCATGGACAACTCTAAAGAAACCACAAGAATACATTCAGGCATTTATGCATGTTGCAAAAACTAATGGCCCTCTGTAAAGAAAAAATAACTGGCACAACAACAAGTGCGTGTGCATGAAAAATTTGGGCATCATCCAATCACATTGCACGAAAACTGGGCGTCACTGCTGTAGTAGTTGAGGCCGTTTGGGACGACGCATGATATTTTCCCTTCTTTCCGCCTTTATAAACTAAATACTGCTTTACGGCCAGGACAAACAATGTTTGTTTATTTCCGCCAGTCCACGGAGGACAGATGCAAACAGAAGTTTCAAATTCACTTCGGTGTCCTTACAAGTGAGTTGCGTACCAGTGTGCACAAGAACGTGGTTAGGCAATCGATCACTGAGCGCTAATGCTAATGAGTAAAGGTGCATATGTCAGAGAAGATGGCCTAGGTGGATACTTGTGCTGTATTCGGGTGGTTGTTCTTATGCTCTGGCTTGGAGCATTCCGAGTTGGAGGCCACTCCCAATCCGGGCGAGAAACATGGCTCCCCAACTCAACAGTTTACTCGATTTCGGAGCAGCGGGTGGCTGTGGTGCCGTGACGCGGCCAGCACCACCCTCCACGGCACTGGGAGAGGCTGACTGCTTGCACCAAGAGGGTGAAGGGCTCCTGTAGCATGGTTGTTATGCTGGTGCAATCGCATTACAAGCGACAACCTAGAGTTGTTTAGGCTTACTGCCACGGCAGGTATTTGATTGCCGCTTTCATAAGTGGCCTGAATGACTATTTGTACTGCCATTTTCAGCCGCAATATTGGCTCCTTTCGCGCGTGTGGAACTTTATTTGCGGTGTGAAGGTCATTGGGGAGGGCGGGAACAAGTGGTAGCTTGAGCCGCTTGAGCTACCTACGCCGCTTCACGGCCGCTGCCATGTTGCCGCCACCGCCGCAACGTGTAGGTGGCATCTGCGGCATGAAAAGCAAATAACACCACGCCCGACTAAAAACTTCGACGACTAATAGCTGGCTAGCCCTCGGTGCAGTGATAGCAAAGTTGCAGGAGTCGTCCAACTCTGACGTCCGCGGGTGATCGGCATGGCTGCTGGTGTCACGTGACCGCTCACCTCCAGATCTCAGCGGCGGTCCTACTTCAGAGTTAAGCAGTCGGAGCCGCTTTGACTCTCCGAGACAACCACCCGAACGCGCTACCGGTTTTCAAAGGGCTCTAAAGCAACCACCCGAATACAGCGTTACACACACAAAAAAAGAGCCTGCACGTTTCCTCTGAGGTTTAATTTGTTGTAGTTCGTGTGAACTGTTAATTGTATTGTAAATAGGGACGCCACTCTTGTTGGTAGTCGCTCTGTTGGCCTGCTAGAACTTGTGTTGTTTATTGCAGCGTTTACCCTTCGCATGAGCACAGGTTGGTGTACTAGCACAAAGGCAGTTTTTACGTATTACTCCTATAACCACGAGTAAACCAACTCTTAAGGGGGGGCACTGGTCTTAAACCAAGAAAGTTTATTTTTAGATATGGTGAGAAATATTGCGGGGTGTATGTAGTTCTTCATCCTGATTGCAGATATAACATTTGTTCTTGTACAAAAAAAAATATATTCAAATTTATTTGGATTTTTATATTTGATTTTTGACAGCTTTTGTAAAAAAACTGCTGGGTCTTATTGCACTCCTTCATTTATGCACAGTTCACTGGTACCTTGTCCAGCTGCATCCCTCCATCATTTTTTTACAAGGGCTGTCAGAAAATCAAATATAACAATCCAAATTAATTTGAATATATTCTTTTTGCACAAGAACAAATGTTATATCTGCAATCAGAACGAAGAACTACATACACCCCCAATTTTTATCGTCACAACTGTAAAAATAGTTTTTCGATGTGCCACCTTAAAGGCAGGGTGCTGTGCCCATAAACTTTGCAGCTGTGTTTTCGTCATGCTTGTGTTTGTAGGTTGTTTTGTGCCTTGGCCGTAATGAAAGGGAAAAGGGATACAGTTCATTCAGAAAAAAAAAAGGGAGAATAATCTTGCAAGCCAGTTGTCTTGTTGAAGAATGTTGGAGATCTAATCATGGCTGGCAGAGGCCCACCTACAAGTTGAATTCAGAAGATTATCTGGCTTAAAGTGTATAGCACACATTTGGCAGGAGCGTTAGGGATTTTTCTGCATGCAGTGATAGATAAGAAAGTGTGAGCTGCTAAGGAAGTGTTGCCGACTGCTGAAGACTTGCTATTTCAAGTTTGTTCGCACCATCTGGTGGCTGGTGTGAGCAACTGAGCTTCAGGTCGGGGGGCTTTTCTCCCCATAATGTGTTGGCGGTGCAGTGCCTACTTCTGATTGCAGGCTTTCAATCTTTTTAGCCCCCCCTCCCCCTCCCCCCTCTCTCTTTCAGCTGGAAAGGCCGATGCCTTTCCAGCTCTATGCTCTAAGCTCAAATTGAGAGGGGAAAGGGTGAGTGTAAACTGCTAAGGCCGAGCGAGATGAACGTTAGTATGAGGCGGCGATGGAAAAAAAGAACGGAAAGTCAAAATGTTGCTGCAGAAGGGCTTGGGGATGAAAGAAAGGAACGTCTATTGGGGCGTCCCCGTTGCATTGATCTTCAACTTGAAAAGAAAAAATTCCCTCGCACTTCCCCGAGGGGGAGAGTGTGTAAGTGCGAATGCACGGTTGTTGATTGCGCGATTACGGTGGATATCGTGATCTTGGAGTGGAGAGGAGCCTCGCCCAACACCCGCAGTCACTGAGCGGAGAAAGGAGGAGGAGAGTAGCGCCCGCCGTTACGGCGAGGGCTACACGAGCGCCCTCACGCGTCGGAATGCGGAGCGCCCGCTACGCGAGTGAGAGCTCTCCTGCCCGAAGTGGAGAGGAGGCGCCCAACACCCGCAGTCACTGAGCGGAGTTAGGAGGAGGAGAGTAGCGCGCGCCCATCTCCCCCCGTTGCTAGGGAAGACGAGGAGCGCGCGCACCCGCAGCTGTTGCTATGCGGACGACGGCGGCGGACGATTCAGGCTCGCTTAAGAAGTGCATTCGCACTTAAAAAGACAGGTACGTGTGTACGTGCTCTTATAAGTACCTGCGCGTGGCAGGTGACGGTTCTCAGAGAGTGTTACGGGCGAGGAACTCGAGAATTGGAGATAAGGGGCAGCGAGCGCGGCAATGCTCTCGCTTGGGCTGCCACCTCCGTGGGTCGTCGTCATTTTGGGCCACAATGCAAGTGACGCCTTGTTGTGCCATGCTCGTTCAGGCGATGCACGACTTGGAGCCCCTGAGCGAGGCGGCGCCTCGGCACGTGGAGGGCCTGTCGCACCTTGTGGAGGACGGCCGGGTGCGGTCGCATGACCTCCGGGCGGCCCTCAAGAGCCTGGAGCAGGTGTCCTCCAGGCTGCAGGCCCAGTACCAGCGCGCCCAGGGGGAGGTGGCCGACACCTTCCACTTCTACCGCTCCATGCTCGAGGAGCGCCGCCAGGAGACCCTGCGCGAGCTCGAAAACGTCTACAATGCCAAGATGGTCTCCCTCACCCTGCTCGGCCAGAAGGTGAGTCCTTCGTTTTTAATGCAAAACATCAAGCATACCCGTGGGAGTAGGCTGGCTAGCGGCAATGACTGCTGCCATGAAAAGCTCAACCGCTTCAGCCGCTCCCATCTTGCTGCGACGGCAATGTTGTTCTCACAAACCCACTCTAGAGTACGATGGTCTAATGATGATAGCTGTTATCAGAGCTTTGCAACCAATTCACCAGCCACCATTGGGCATGATGTCGGCATGCCCAATCAAAGAAGCGCACTGTGGCATTCAATAGGACATTGATTGCTTGGGTGGTCAGTGCTTAGGTCAGAGGATGGGAAAATGTTTTTTGACGAGGCGCACCTGTCCCTGCAACGAAGGACTACCCTACCATCTGCCTGGGGTCTATGAATGATGGGATGATTGCGTTGCACAATACTGACAACTCCACCCCGCCCCAGATCAAGGATGTGGTCGAGGGGCTGGTGCCTTTTAATGTGCCATGAAGCACTGCTGTGAGTGAGTTAAGGGGGAGTCTAATCTGTCCCTGTGAGAATACCTTGCTGCGAAAAAATTTGCGTCGCGTGCGCTAGAGCTGGAGTTTGGCGAGATGCCACTTGGTTGTTCTTGAAGGGCCATGGAGACTTTACTTTAGTCAAAAGATTTGATATTTCACAATACCTTGAGTGCTTACCCAGCAGCAAGCGGTACTTTATTCACTGAGAAATTTAACAATTAAAGACCATATTTTCATTCTCCCACTGCATTGCATGTTTCATGACATTGTTAATGGTGCCATGCAAGGAGGTACCTATAGCGGTAGTTAGTATGTTGGCTCTATGTAGCATCCAAACACAGAAATTTAACTCTAACCGGAAAATAGCAGTAATTTTTAAAACGTTCGTCGTCATGTATTCTCCTGCTTCGGAGAACGGCTTTTTCTCCCAGGGGACGAAGTCGTCCACCACCTCAGGCGAAACGCCGTTTGGTTACGCCACCGAGAAAAGCCCCCACAGCTCGCGTGCGAGGAAATGCGGCCGGGCAGCAACGTGTGCTTCACCATTCGGTGGAATCAGCGGAAGCGACGAACGTGCTTTGTGCACTTGCCAGGGCTCATGGTCCCAGTCATCTTGGGCAGAAACTTCATTTCCAAGACTGGCATCGTGGTTGACATTGGCATGGGAGGCTATCGGGACCCCCCACTTATGTCACTCGTGCCGTTCGCCAAGCCACTGGTGGTAGCGGGACAGACAAGCACCGCGCCAGAGCAGCACGCTGGCGGCACACCCACAAAGGCACCCAGAGGAGAACCAGCCGAGGGGCGGCGCACAGGGCCGCCGCCCAGGCCGCTGGTAGCGGCGGCGGAACCCCCGCCAGCTCGGGAGGAACGGACCGAGGAATTACACGCACTCTTGGCAAACGCTTGTGAGCTATCCACTCCCGAGCAAGTTCGCGCCCTGTCACTGCTGGGTGAGTTCAAGGAGATGTTCACCGAACAGCCGGGCTGTACCAACCTGGTACAGCATGGCATCAACACGGGTGAGGCCCAGCCTTGGAAATGCAATCCCCGCCCGGTAAGTCCCGCCAAGCGGCAGGTGACTAACGCTGCGTTGGATGAGCTGCTCAAAGCGGGTATCATTTGCCGCTCCATGAGCCTATGGGGATTCCCAGTGGTGCTGGTGCGCAAAACAACGGTGGCTGGCGTTTGTGCGTCGACTATGAAGCTGAATGCGGTCATCCAAAAAGACGCGTACCCCTTCTTGAACGTGGACAAAATCGTCTCAAACCTTGGGGGCGCTAGCTACTTCTCTGTCTTGGACGCCAGCAAGGCATACCTGCAGGTCAAGATGCGACTGGGCAACGGATGCAAGATGGCATTCACGTGCCACCGGGGGCTGTATGAGTTCGTCCGCATGGCTTTTGGTTTGTGCAGAAGTCTTGGCACATTCCATCGGCTGATAGATTGGGTGCTTGGGGATGCCAAGTGTCAACACAGACTGACCTACCTGGACGACATCGTCGTGTACTCCCGCACCTTTGAGGAGCACCTCAGCCACTTGAGGGACGTTTTGGGGAAACTGAAGGTGGCAGGAAATGCGCTGAACCCATCCAAGGCCCAAATCTACAGTTCTCAAGTGAGTCTGCTTGGGTACAGGGCCGAGTGTGGGCAAGTGTTCCAGACCCAGGGAAGTTGCAGGCAATCTTGGGATTCGCCGCGCCAAAGGACGTGAGCAGAGCACGCCGATTCCTGGGAATGGTAGGGTACTTTCGTCAGTTTATTCTGGCCTGAGTACGTTTGCAAGAGCCCCTCATGAAACTACTCAAGAAGAGCGCTCCTTGGGAGTAGGGGGAGGTGTAAGAGTGCAGCTTCCGCTGGCTATTACCAAGCACTGCGGACACGGCCTCGCTAAAGCTGCCGGACGTAAACAAGCCCTTTGGGATACACTCGGACGCGAGCGACCTTGGCATAGGAGCAGTGCTCCACCAAACGGAGGGAGAGCAGCGATGATCAATGGCGTTTGCCAGCCGAGCACTATCGCCTGCCGAGAGAAACTACTTGATAACCGAGAAAGAGTGCCTGGCGATCATCTATGCAGTGCGAAAGTTTGAGATGTACGCAGAAGGGACCAAATTTATGGTCGAAACCAACCACATAGCACTAACATGGCTGTCCCGTCTCCGGGAGCCAGTGGGAGGCTTGTGCGGTGGGCCCTGACCCTGCAGCGCTTTGAATACGAGGGCCGATATCACAAAGGGGCCATAAACTTGGTAGCCGACGCATTGTCGCGGGCACCCGTACACAACGAACAGCCGGCAGGAGAAGCTGAGGAGGAGGCGGAGGGCCAACGACCTTTCTTGCCGCGAGAGGAACGTGGCAGAGCACGGGAGCATGTACTTTGTGAAAGCGCAGAGCACGTGCATCTCCTGGGGGCAAGGGCTTCCCTGGAGATAGCGTTCAGAAAGAGCTGCTACAGGCGCAGCAGGAGGACAAGGGGGACCTGAAGGTGATCGACAGTCTCAGCAAAGAGACGGAAAACCGGGCAATTCAGAGGTGGGAGAACCTAGGTGGCTCTGAAGCCAGGGATATAGCGGTGGGTGTGAGCTCTAGTGGTGCAAGTGAGCTGGACAGTTTCCTGCTGTACGCCAACGGAGCTCTGCTGAAATACATTCTGGGAAAAGGCGACTCTGACTCTGTCAAGTGTTTCAAGGCCGTAATTCCTCGCAAACTCACTTATCACGCTGCAGCACTACCATGACGCAGGCGGTCACAGTAGCGTGCCCAAGACGTGGCAAAAAAGCTTTGTCGGCACGCTACCTGGCCGGGCATGAAAGCCCAGGTGTGCAAGTACCGTCTTTTTGCGCATATAACCCGCGCCAAAAATGCGGAAATTTCTGTGGCAAATTAGGGGCGCGGATAATATGGGGGGTTTTTCCTTTACTGCAGCTAACAGCAATGCACATTGTGCCGTGTAGATGGCCTTCTGTACAACAGTGAGGACTGCGGCTCAAGTGATAGCTCTAGTGAGAGCAGTGACATTGAGTGAATCGTGACTTTCCCCTTGCAGGCGGTGTATTCCACTTGCTAAACATGTGCTTTTTCTGTTTATATAGTATATAATGTGTTGCTTGTGCAGTAGCTTTGGTGCAGCCTTTCCTGCATCAAATGTGTGGGCAATACGCGAGGATTTTTTTCTTTTCCGGCGGACTGAAAGTGGGGGTGCAGATTATATGCAGGGGCGGGTTATATGCGCGAACATACGGTATGTGTGTACATGCCACGTCTGTCTGTCAAGAGCACAAGCCGAGAGGGGGGGAGGCCGCCAGGCTTTCTGCAGCCCATAGTAAGCACGAAGCCGTGAGAAATCCTGGTGTGCATCATTCACCATTAGCGCTGGAGTCAAACGACTCAGCTGCTCAAGCAACGCGGGACCCGTCGGTAGCACAGAAGACGGGAGCGGGAGGGGGGTTTGGAGAATAAACCACCCCTAAGGATTACTGCCCGTTGTCCTTGCCTCGTGCCTGCCTCCCATTTTGGCGCCCTTGCCTCGGCTGCCTTGTGTGGAGGATTCTCTGAGTGTTACCCATGCCACAGTATTGACGAAGCATGCACTTTCATCACGGTACATATACTTGATGCTGCCAGGGTTTCTCTACCCCAGACCTCCGGTACCACACTTACTCTCGTATTCCGAGTCCGTCCTCCACTCCAGCCTCTGGTCGAGGAGATCCTTGAAATTGATCACCCCATGCATAATCATTGTGGAATCCTCCCCTCAGCTGAGTGGAGGGAGCAAATGAAGTGGAGGAGGGACTCGAAATATGGCCCTTAGTCTTCAGAGGCCCTGGTGGAATGAAGATCATAGGAAAGCACGAAATGCTCAGTGAGACCTGGGGGGTCCTCTGCAGGTATCCTACTACAGAAAAGCTCATTTCCTTCAAGTGTGCAAAAGCCATGGGACGTCGCATCTGGCGTCAGGCAATAACAGACGGCTGGAGGTTTTTTAGATGCGAAGCATCTCATGCTCGGGGCTGTGTCCCTCCCTCCCTCGTTGTTGTCCGCCGTCCGCACTCTACTGCGCATGCGCGTCTCTTCAGCCCCGTCAGCGTTTGGGCTGACAGCAGCGCAGTCCACCATAAAAAGAAGTACTCAGGCGGCGCCCGGTTTCGATTCCACGACTCTCTGGCCGCAACGGGAGGTACGTGGCGCTCTTCCCACTGCGCTACAAACCGAGACAGGAGCATGTGCTACGAACGCGCCTTATGTCCTTCACTCATTCAAACTACGTCAAGAAGCTACTGATACAACGAAGGCACATGAAGCTGAACGTCAACGGAAACGACGTACTTAAAACTTTAGAGGAGGATGTTGAACTTTTCATGGGCCTTGCAGCTTAACCAGAGCAGAGGACAAAGAGGGTGGGCAGCGGGGTAGGAGCGTGAGCACGCAATAAAGAAAGACGAGAACCAGGAGGTGTTCGATCAGGTAACACGGGTGTCGGTCTCTTCGCTGTCTCTACATTTCTCTGTCTCTACATGGGGGTTCACACTACGTTCCCATTCGTGCTCCGATAAATGAAACAACATAACGGCAACACAATGGAACCTACACGGAACCCCCATGATGCTTCGCATCCTTCTCATGGTTCCCCACGGGAAGATGGTGTATTTTTTTCTGTCGTCAATAAATTTGTATACAGATACGCGCAAAGTCTGGAACAGCATATGAAAACACGTCACACCTCTTGTCAGCACCTCAGGTGATACACTTACAGGCCAGGCAAACACCCTGGCACAACACTTGGAATACATTTCCAGCTCCTCCCACTAACCAAGACATTTCTGCTATACAAATAGTCTGCTGAAAGAAAGCCTATTCGTGATACCCTCCTTTTTCTCTGCGGGAACTTATGGTAGCCCTGAGTGCATGCCATGCTTCAGTGCCAGGGGCCAATTAAATAGCATTACACAATGATTCAGCATCTACACGTGGACACCCTCAGTACTCTTCTCTTCTTGTACAATAAGATGTAGTGCCCTGGGCTCTTTTCTCATGCATGGAAAGACGCAATTTGTGTTGGCAATACTGAAAGAGGGAAAAGATGCCTCTTCTGCGACAAGCTGCCGCCCAATAGCTGTGACGAGCTGCTTGAGCACTCTCTCCGAGAGGATGATCAATAGAAAGCTTATCTACTTTTTGGAGTACTGTGGTGTCCTCGATAGCTCACAGGCAGGCTTTCGGTTGGATAGATCTCTTGTAGCTGTTGACTCTAATGTTAAAGATGGTTTTGCTCAGAAAAAACACTGTCTATTTGTATTCTTTGACAAAGAAAAGGCCTATGAAACAGCGTGGCGATGTGGTGTTTTGAGGGACCTGCAATCTTTCGGCATTTGTGGATGTTAAGCAAGCTGGGAAGCTACCTGTCATAGAACATTTCGGGTACGAGTTGGTCCAGCATTGTTCAGGACATATACACAAGAAAATGGTGTGCCCCACGATGGAGTGCTAAAGCAAGCCACACTATTCATTGCAAAAGTGAATACGTTAGGGAGAGCACTTCCACTCACGATTTTTTATTCTGTCTACATAGATGATGTCCACATCAGCTTCTGGTCATGTAACTCCTCGATCTGTGAACGACAGATCCAAGTTACTGTGAACAGACTGGCCAAGTGGGCCAACACAAAAGATTTTAATGAAGACGAAGGTGTGGTCACTGACTAAGTCAAGAATGAGAAGCTACTTGCGGCTCTTGCCTGCTTAGTGTGATGAAGGAACCTGGATGGGTTCCAAAACGTCTGTTTTCTTCTTGACTTGGTCAGTGACTGCATATTCGTCCTCATCAGGATACCTGACCAGACGAACTTTCGTGGAACTATAAAAAAAAAAAAAATTTCTAACCTCAACTCTGAGAAAAGCGCCTGTTTTCTCTTTTCCGGGCAGCGTTGGATTCATCTGCAACCCGCAATACAAGTTCACATGCTCGTTAAAAGGGAACACATGTTTCTTGGCGTAGTTTGAGATAAGCTTATTTTCATCCCACATATTAAACAACTGGGGCTTTTCCGGACAACCCCTTGTGTTAAAAGGGAGGGGCCATGCAGACAAAATAAGTTTGTTGTATTATTTCGTGTGTTATAGTGCCCCCAGCGCTTGTCCGGCAGCAAACGATGCCGTATTCACTGAGAAATGAATCAATTTAGGTTAAAATTTTGATTCTCCCACCAAATCATGTTTTCGTGACGTGTGCCGTGATGTCATGAGGGCGGGTATTCAAAAAACTTCCAGGGCTTTATTAGGCTCTGCAGCCTTGCTTACCATCAGTCCTCCCAGATGGCGCTACCATAGTCAGCAGCGGACAAAGCAACGGAGGACACTCCGTTGCTTTGTTTTTGACTGTATTTGCACCTGGATCGTTTTTGTTACGGTAGAAAGTAACCGTTTCGTGAAACATGGGGCATGCTCGAAAAACAGGGTCACGTAAGACAACGTCGCTTACACCAATTGGCCAGCGTCATGTAAACTCGAAAGCAGCGGACTGCTGTGCAGCTAAAACAAGCATAGTGCGCCCAGTACCAACAGCAGTGGGCATCGGTACTTTTAAGTTCACGTGCATTTTCCTAACTTTCATTGTTTACCCCTCCATTCTTCCTGCAGTAAAACGAATATGCATTACATTTAAGCGCAGGTAGCTCCTTCAGCAAGCTTATAAGCACTGCCTAATTTGCGTTTGCTTTTGCCAGCCTCAGCCAATTGCACTAATGGGCAAATGACATCAGAGGTTCTGTTGCAGGAAGTTAACGAGTGGGTCGCATGGTCATTCCCTTTTTTCCTAATTATATAGCTTATTTGAGTGAAGTGTGCATTAAAAGTGGTGTCAGTATGATTCTAACAAGGCAATCTTATGAATGAACCAAACTTGTGTTTTGTCTGCATGGCCCTTTTAAAGCACCGGCGTACATACGTGACACTTTTGTATTGTGTGAAGGCGACATCCATAAGAAGTCATCGGTCTAATGATATCATTCAGAACATATCCTCTGAAAGGCTGTTTTTAAGCTGTCCGTCGCTTGCTCTGCCTTTTTCCTTCCCAAGTGAGAGCAGAGGCCGAGGAACTTGCGGTAATCTTGTCTGAATCCTACAAAACTGACATTGCAGAGTTCTTTCCACCTTGGCATCTGCTCCCTGCCACCTGTGACATGTCATTAAAGGAAATTGACAAAAGACATTCACCTAAAGAACTCACTCGACAACACTTTCTGCACTTGCAACGCAAGTATCCATACGTTACTTTTTACGCAGGTGCCTTCAAGGGTGCCACTGCTGTGGCCATGTGCTGCGCATGGTCTTATCTTTGCCAGCACGAGGACACAAGTATAATTACGGCTGAGGCAGAGGCTATATTAATTACACTAGAAAGTATAATGTGAACAAGTACACTATTTATTGCATGCACAGACTCCTTGAGTGTTGTGATGGCATTGCGCTCAGGCAAATCAAGGACAGGAGTATTGTGTTGAATAAGTTAAAGATAATGTCAGCGTACGCTTTAAAACAGACCATAGCCGTGTGTTGGGTGTCTGGACACAGTGGCATGCCTGGTAACGAACTCGCTGGCGAGAGCGCTGCTGCGGGAGCACTTTGCTGTGGCGTCGATGTTTCACAGCTTCCCTATCTTGATTGGAAACCACTCATTCGAAGGGCAGTCTGACAGCGCTGGCAGCAACACTGAGACACGAGCAGACAACAAGCTCCACACTACAATATCCCAATTAGGAAGCTATCGCAAAGGCAAACACAACAGAACGGAGGCATACGTGTGCAGAATACACACGCTATACACTCACGCCTTTCAAATGGAACACCACCACCACGATGCAAGAGGTGCGGATATCGCCTATCAGTGGCACATATTTTAGTCTAGTGTGGGTACTGTCACAAGGGAAGGAAGAAGCACTTGCAGGAACTCTACACTCGTACAGTACCACTTCATCCCTTGTCGTTTTTAGGTGATAAACTTTTATTCCAAGTAAATGCCTTTTCGCTTTCCTGGGAGACATTGGATTTTTAAATTGCACTTCATACCACATATGATCTTGGGGACCCTCAGTGGGTGGAAAAGCTGAGTGTCCCTTCATTCGTTACTCTGACACCACCATCACCATTTGCCCAATTTCAGTGTTTGTGTTTTAGATGAGTGGCTCACACCCCCACATTAACCATTTGTATAAATTTCGCCCATGTTATCTGCTTTTTTTTTCTTGCGTGCCCCTTTCGTTTGCCCCTCGAGTTGTGTTTCAGCGAGCGGTTAGAAGCGGTCGCTGGAGGTATACCCACATCGCGCGGCTAGTCTCCGCGGCTGCGTCAGCGGCTTGCGGGGCGCGTTTCACGTTTTTGCAGGGAGAAAACGCTCCATGCGGTTCACGCTGATGCCCACGTAGACGATTAAGCTCCAACAGAAACAGTGCGCCAGCCGTGTATGCACGCCACGCAGTTTGTAGGCAAGGAGCTCGTTCACAGACTGTGGCTCGCTGCATCCGCGGCATTGGGCGGCCGGCCTGTGTTGCCATTCGCGTTTTATTGAGACCCCATTTCGGCGTTTGCGTCTCCCAAAATATACCTCTACAACTTAAATTTCGTGCCCAGTTCTCCATGAAACTTCGTTACATTGAAATTCCGGCAAACCGGACTTTGTTACACAGGTGGTGAAAATACATGGTGTTCATACACTTGAAGTTAGGAAAATTACGTGGTTCATTACATCGAGAGTTTCGTTACATCGAGGTTCAACTGTAGTTGGTTTCTCAAGCTCCCAAGAAGGCACACTAAATGTGAACTGCTCCAAACCAAGGTTCTTCTCCAAAATCGAAATGTTGCTGCTTCAAAAAACGCTCCCTAATTTGTTTGGGCTGTCTCGCCCCTGCAGACCATGCATGTGACTCCACTTTTGCTGTCACAACTCCCAGAAGCAATCACATTTTTTTTACATGCCACGCTGAGAGCATCTCTTGTCGGTGGCCCTGTCCTTCCTGCGTGTGTCCGGCGGCGGCGTCCGCACTATCCTCCGCTCACCCGCTCTCCTCTCCGGTAGTGAACACTCTCTCTCGAGGGGCATTGCATTGCATTGCATTGGATTTGGATTGGATTGGATTAAAGTGGATTGTGTTGGATTGTGTTGCATCATAGCCGCGGCAGACGCACTGGCGCCGGCGCGTGCCCAGGTGAGAGCGAACACACTCTCTCAACATCTGCGGGTGTGTGGCCCAGCGCGCTCTCACTCCGCCGGTGGGCGGTGCTGCGCATGTGTAGTACTCTCTCTCTCTCCGTGGTCTCCTCTCCTTCGGGCGCGCTGCGCATATAACCGGTGTGCCACTCTCCGGCGGCCTTTCGGTCGACGGTTGCTCTCCGCTTGCGCTTGAACCCCCCTCAGCGTCGCATCACACCAGGGTTCCCTTGAGGGGAGGTGGGCATAATTTTTTTCTCTCTCTCTAGGGGTAATCAGCGGCATCATGACAAATTCAAGGTATCTCTGCTCAAGAGCTATTACACAAGACAGTTGCCATTTTTGGGGCCAATCCCATTCCGTTCGTTCATACGTTTGCTTGCATCTGTGACCTATGGTAATGTTCTATAAATTAAAGGAGTTAAAGGGGCACTGACACAAAATTTTGAAGGCGAGATAACTTCGGAAGTAGATTGGTGTGAACACATATACATCATATGCAAATTATCAGCGGCGAATACAGCCGAGAACATATTTAAAATCAATTTTAAAGTGTGCGAAACGCAACCGAGCAGTCAGCAGAAGACCACGCACAATCGACATCCTGCGCATATTTTCTAAATAAACAACATCCAAACACGTCACCAGTTTGTGTTTGCCGCTTCCGCACTGCCGGCGTTTTTCGCCAGCTCGCTCGGCTCGCCGCTCCAATCAAAGGGCCGGAGGGCGGAGCTTTTGCTCTCAAGAACGAACAACCCGATCGTTGGCGGCGGAGGCGCTGTGATTTCGTCAGCTCATCGGGCAGCTGGCCGCAACCAAAGTTCTACAGCGATTCCAGGCACCCTGTTTCTATTACTTGTTATTTACATCGGACGCGAAAACGCGCCGGAGACACGAAAAGCCCACTGAGCGAGCCGCACGGTCGCTGTACAGGCGGCGGCCACGGCCGCAAAGTGGCCCAGGCCGGCGCAGGTAGCTCGAGTGATAGCTTGTTACCGCTGCACGAAATTGTCCCCAAGTCCCGACCATGGTGGCTTACATGAGAAAGGAGTTCATGATGCGATGGCGGGTTGCTATAAAAATTGTCATCTGCACCGCTTACGAGAGCGGCAATCGAATATCTGCCGCAGTGTTAAGCCGAACACATGTGTAGGCGGACCTGTAGGCAGACCGGCCGGCTGCTCCCAGCGCGCGTCTTGCCACCCACTGTCTCGAGCGTCGCGCGTCGTTCTTTAGCCGCGGTAGTATTTGCACTCGCAGCGCCTGCATAACGTCCACGGTCGCTTTTTAATTAAGCGGCTCACGACATCATTACGTGGGGGTATTCGCAGAAATTGCCGTCGATGCGGATTCGACAGTGCTACGGCAGCTCTGCTCTGTGATATCTCTCCGACAGTCACGTGGTCAGCTTTGTTCACATAAAATCCATCGGTTCGTGGCACCCGCTGAAACCGAAACTGCGACTGGCCGCATTGAAAATGCCTCTGATTAAACAACCGTCGGACGCTGAAGCAAATAAGGTTTCTACAGGTGATAAGTAGGTCACTAGCGACTTATCGCAACAAAAAAAAAAACAAGGTGCAAAATTTTTGTGTCAGTGCCCCTTTAAAGGTTACATTGCTTGTAGCATCGTAAGTAGCGCTAGAGACGGGACACAGAAGAGAAGACACACACGACGGCTCTTCTGTGTCCCGTCTCTAGCGCTACTTGCAATGAATCAAAACCAACTAGCCCAACTGTCAATTTTATTGCTTGTAGCATTAGCAAGATGGGTTTGTCTGTAAGACCAGTGTGTGAGAAACAAGCGCTGTCACTGGAAGCATTTCTCCTGCCACAAACTACACACACAAGCCGGTATATCAACAAAGTTTGCAGCAGTTCACTGGCACAGTCTTGCTGCTATAACAGGTCGGCTTCACAAACCCAGGTTCATGGTGTAACTTTTGGCGTGACTTAATTGTAAAAGAAGCTCAGCACCAACTTCGGCTGGCTTCAATCTGCTTCCACGGGGAATTAGGAGACTAGGTAGCGTTGACTTCTTTGCATGGCTTCTCTGGGCATCTCCAGCAGGCAAAAGGACTCTATTACTGCACATCTGGTGCCTCTAACTTACTTCGCGATGTTAGGACTGCAGGTCTTCTACTATGGCAGAAGCTACAATACTTGGATTTCTGCACTTGTTACATCCATCGCCATGAAAGACATCGTGGGAGAGCGACTTGTATTTGAACAGTTTGGAGTCAAATCTGCAGTCTCCTCTTTGCCAGCAGCTAGGCAGGAAAACTGAATACCATTTGCAGCTTTAGCTTAGTTTCACATGCTGTTTGTTCCTTTGATATTTCCGTGTTAATTTCCTGTGTCTTGTGCCATGCTGGAAAGCGCAAATATTCTAAGAAAGCCTTGCATCAGTTCAATATCTTTCCTTGCACAGGTCAATTCCCAGACAACTTAGTGTATCTAGGCCATAAAATTTACGTTCTTGTAATGAACAGAAGTGTCCTCGTGCAGATTCATGGTGATAGATATGTTATTTAGCAACACTGTAGGATTTTTTTTTTTAACTTCGTACTTCCTAGGACGGTTCTCAAGGCATGTATTGCTTTGAACTGGAAAATCACGCCATACTCTACTCGGGCTCCTAACGACGGTGACTGGTTGGTGCTTTCAGGTCCAAGACACCATTGAGCGAATCCACCAGGTGTGCGCCTTCGTGGAGCGGCTTACCCGGTTCTCCACGAGCACGGAGGCGCTTGTGTTCAAACAGCTGCTGGAGGCCAAGTTCCAGGGGTTCCTGTCCTTCCGGCCAGAGTCCGGGCTCCACGGCATGGACCTGGAGTTTGTGTCCAACTACCAGGCCATCCAGGTTGGCGTGCGCAACACTTTCGGCTACATCAAGCAGGGCGGAGCCTCTGAAGGGGCTCCCCGGCAGCCGCCCATTGCCCGGCCCAACGGTGTCGTGCTCGGTCCGGCGGACCGCAGCTCTACGCTCCACCAAAACGGCCACCACCCCCCACCTCCCCCCACCTCTCCCTTTGAGTCGAACCTCCTCTCCAAGCGCTTCAGCTCCGCCAACAGCCTTGGACCGTTCTCAACAAGCCTCGCCGACGTCAGCCCGTACGAGAAGTGGTCGAGCGGGGGCGGCGACATCTTCCACAACGGGTCGGACTTTGGCGCTCCCCCGGACACCCCCGCCCCACCGCCGCAGAACGCGCTGGCCGAGCTGTCATCCAAGTACCTAGCCAGCTCCGGTGTAGGGCTCTACCCGCTCAAGTCGCAGATCAAGCGGCAGAAGATGATCTACCACTGCAAGTTTGGCGAGTTTGGCGTCATGGAGGGCCAGTTCACAGAGCCCTCGGGCGTGGCCGTCAATGCTCAGAACGACATCGTGGTGGCAGACACCAACAACCATCGGATCCAGATCTTCGACCGGGAAGGCCGGTTCAAGTTCCAGTTTGGGGAGTGTGGCAAGCGGGACGGGCAGCTGCTGTACCCGAACCGGGTGGCTGTGGTGCGCCAGTCCGGGGACATAGTGGTGACGGAGCGGTCACCCACGCACCAGATCCAGATCTACAACCAGTACGGCCAGTTTGTGCGCAAGTTCGGGGCGGTGATCCTGCAGCACCCGCGGGGTGTGGCCGTGGACCCCAAAGGCCGTGTGGTGGTGGTCGAGTGCAAGGTGATGCGGGTGATCATCTTCGACCAGAGCGGCAACGTGCTGCAGAAATTTGGCTGCTCCAAGCACCTCGAGTTCCCCAACGGGGTGGTGGTCAACGACCGGCAGGAGATCTTCATCTCAGACAACCGGGCCCACTGCGTCAAGGTGTTCAACTACGACGGGGCCTTCTTGCGCCAAATTGGGGGCGAGGGCCTGACCAACTACCCCATCGGGGTCTGCATGAACCAGGGGGGCGAGATCCTGGTGGCTGACAACCACAACAACTTCAACGTCACCGTCTTCACCCAGGATGGACAGCTGGTGAACGCCCTCGAGTCCAAGGTGAAGCACGCCCAGTGCTTCGATGTCGCCCTCATGGACGACGGGTCGGTGGTGCTGGCCAGTAAGGACTATCGCCTGTACGTCTACCGCTACGTGCAGCTGCCTGCCTCCTCTGCCCCTCCGCCGGGCAGCCTCTGATGGGCTCCTGCAGGGACGAACCCAATTGTTGTGCCACGGCTTGTTGCACGGGCCTCTCTCTGTCCCCTTCTTCGTTACTTCTTCCTCACCTCTTTCTTCTTTTTTTTTAATGCCTCGTGCTCTTTTTAAACTGGTTTGATACGAAGTGTTGTAACGAAGAAAACGGGGAGAGCAGAACGCCCTTCCCCCTTATTTTATTTGGATAAGAGTGGGGGTATCTGTTAGTTGGCTAGCCACGATGGCAACATAAATGGCAGTATTCTGATTGATTTCTTTTTGTCTGCGGAGGACATGTTTAATCCATTGGCAGTCTTTTATCGAGAAGAACACCACCACTTTGCTGTTCCTTTTTAAATGCGCCCTCTTTTCTTGTCTTATGACGAACTGCCGGTCAATGTGTCGTGGCTGATGTCACATTGTTTCTTTGATCTGATCTACTTAAGTTATTTGGGGGTTTTTAGTGCATATGGTGTCATTGTTTATTTAAACCATGTAATCTACAGAGGCTCTTGTTATGTTGAGTAGTAGCATAGTTGTTGTGTTGTTTTTACATTTCCCCCATTTTTTACTGTTTGGTTAGTGGGACTTCCTCAACCCATACACAATACATGATTATGCCCTTTGGTTTGCGAGCTCCCCCTTTGTTTAGTTTTTGTGTCCGGTTAAAGTATGTTTGCTGTTTTTATAGCACCCCTTTGTTTGGTTGGCTTCTTTTTTTCCCCTGCCACTCTTTTAGATTTTTTGTGTTTGATGATGTTTATTAGGCTCTCTCTGTTAGGTCTTGTTTGTTTGGGTTGCCTAGGAGAGCTTTTTTTTTTTTTTTTTTTTTTGAGATTACAAGCTTTTTTTCGTGTACGGTCCTAGTCATAAACCGTGAATGGTGCAGCAGAATGTTTAGAAAAACAAACGCCTCATAATGGCAGACCACAAGTGAAAATCGAAGCTAAGCAACAAAATGTCTACGGGAAGTCCTGCAGATCAAGGGTCGGACAGCAGTCAATGCCAAAGAGGTGTCCTGGGCAGGTCTCGCAAAAGAAGCGATGGTGTGGGAAATGCCGCACTGCCATTTTCCAATCTGCCAGCGGCGTGCAGGCGGCCGCCATTGGTGCGTAAATGCTGCGCGTGCGCATTTTTTGAGGGGCCAGTCATCGACTAACGACGGTCTTTACTCTCCTCTCGTTTGTTAGGTCTTCTTTCTTCCTCTCCTCGTGAAAATGGAAGCCCACTCTCTGTTATACATGGGCTTTGTGGGTGTGTGCGTGCGTGTGTGCCTGACTGCTGATTTCTTTGGTGGCCACACTTTTGTCTGCGCCGGTGTGTGAGAAGGCAGTTGTGTGCCAAGCATCATCATTAACCCCCCATGCTGTTTTATTTTTTTATCCCCCACTTCTCTCCTGTTTCAGCTAGCGAAGAACCACGTGAATGTTGCACACCCGGGGATCTCTTGTTTCCCAATTGCATACTGGCAGTTGTGAACCCTTACCTGTTGCTTGCCAAAGTTGGCGGCCACACCACCAGTTCCTCTTTACACAGTTCTCCCGGCGGTAGTTGGCACGTCTATTACAGCGTGGGCGACCACAGGTAGCTTGTGTGTGAGCGAGTTTGGGAGGGTACCCCGCAGGGTTGTCTCCTCCCCCCTTTCTGTTCATCTTTCCTCCTGGGGCTAGTCATCAGGGTCTGCCTGTCTGACTGCACTCTACTACTGCCTGATCCAGGAGGGCAAAACAAACCAAACAGGATGTTGGGAGAAACAAATGGATAGCTGAGTACAATGAGGAAAAGCCCTTCTCATTGTCTGGTCTGGAGTTTTTTTATGGCGGTTACTTTTTTTGTTAATTGAGTTGTGTTGTTTAAAAAGGATGTTTTAGTTCCCAGCCTTGTGTTTTTATAATGTGAAAAGAAAGCAGTTTGTTCTTGCTATTGCTGCTGCTCTCTCTCCTCTTTTCACTTGCTCTAGATCTTTCTTTTTTTATTTAGTATTTTTGCATTTAAGTGTTACTGCCATTCATATAGTTTGTGTTATACCGAAAAATCTTCTAGATATTTTTCCTTTTTTGTTTTAATCTGTCCCTGGACTGTTGTTTGTGAAGGAATACGAGCGCACATGTGTTTTTTTATACATAACACAGCCAGCGCTACTTGCAGGCTGGTGGCATAATGCAGCTTTGCGCGAAGTGGTGTAGCAGGTGAGGCGTGTGTAATGCTCAAGGTTTTTTCGACCAACGTATAGCAGTCTGCATTTGGCACGGCCAGAAAATATGGACGCTATGTTGTTTACCCCTGTAACTTATTTCTTCGAAGCGAGATGGGATTGTAGTTGTATAATTCTTCATGCACAAGAAGTATTCTGTTGAATAAACCATTTTTTGTTGTTTCAGCAATAAGTGAGTGAATGCCAAGCTTGTGCAGCACGTGCGTTTTGAGAATCTCAGTCTCTCTCTCGTTTCTGTGTTGCAAAGCTGTTGGTTCTTGGCTTTTGCGCATGCAGTGTTTAGGACGGGCGGCACACTGGGGAGTTTAAACGAAAGTGGGCTCTTCCTGGCCGGTTCCGCTACGTAGGGGCGGCTGCTCGCGCATCTTTTCTCAGGCTTCACGGCTCGGGAAGCGTGGCCGACGTGCGCGTGAAAGTTGTCATCCTTTCCTGTTGTGCTCTATGGTTGTCTGTGCACTTATGTCGTGTGTGCTGCGTGCATGTGTGTGTGTTGTGTGTTCACTGCTGTTTGACATGGTGATCCCTCGGAACTGTGCAGAAGTTGACCCCTCTCCCTTCTGCCCCTCAGCCCCCCGCCCCCCATCTATACATATCCAAGTCGTTTGTTGCTAAATGCAAAGGTGCGGAGAAAGGCCTGGTGTGTTCTTAGGTCGCCGGACTATCCCTAGCAGAGCCTGCGACTCAACCCGATCCATTTTCTTCCTTCCACACTATGCAAGTATGCATGGGGAAAGAGCTGAGTGACCACCAACGTTCCGTTCCTGTAGTGTCACTCAAGACTGCCCGGTTGGTGGTCTTTGCTGCATTTCGCTGGGGCTTTCTTCTTTCTCTTTTGTTCTTGGCCGTGCTGTAGATCCTTCTGCAACCCTGCATGTGCCTTGACGCAAAACCTGCTTGGCTATTCTCCGGTCTAACGAGTCCTTTAGTCCCCCTCTGCTGCTTTTCGGTCAGCTTGTGTTCATCCGGAGCCTTCCTAGAAGGCGTTTGCTTTTTCCGCATCGATTTCTACTCCTCTCCCGCGTCGTTCCAAGGCCTTTGCCAGCAGTCTATGGTGCCATGACATTCCGGAAGTTCTTTCCATTGGCTCTTGCGTCCTTTCAGTTTCTGTTTGTTTCCTGCCAGAAGTTGCTACGCGCCTAGGGCTTCCAGGGCTTTGAGACGGCTTAGTTGCTAAATTGTTGCAGTGGCCCCACCTGAGCAGGCTTGGGAAAGGTGTCTGGAGCAATAGACCATCATCAAGGACATGATCAGGCTTTCTGTGCCCTGTCTTCTGGGAACTGTTCACAGGCTGCAGATCTTTTCCGGGAGTGAATTGTTCCGCTCTAGACCAAGCTACAAGGTTCGTTAACATTTTAGCCGGTTAGGTTCGTCAAGGAACACAGTTGATTACATATTCCAGTTTATAATGCCAACTTGACGGAAGAGTTTAAGGTTTTTCATAGTACAAAACCACATGTCTTTACTGCAGTTACATGGCTTCATTTGCATTTTTTCCCTTGTTTCGTACGCGTGTTTTGTTTTGCGTTGACATTTTTGGAAGGTTTATTATTTAAAGGAGAACCATGAGATGAAGTTTCTCGTTCTTAATATATTATCTCCATGTTCACGGCATATACATATATATAAATATATACATGTGTGCATGCGTGCGTATATTTATACTGTGTATGTGGGAAATGTTGAAGCTGTGTGAACGTGCATTTATCACTACAGTAGAGGGCTGTTTGGGAAGAGGGTGGTTGCTTCGAGTGTTTGTTTCTCAACACTTATTAACCCTTGGGAGGAGGAGGAGGTTCTTTTTTTTTTCTTTTTTCTTTTTTGAGGAGTTTTCACTTGCTCACCTCACGGTCTGTCTTGCAAAACACTTCCCCGTCGTAGCTAGACGCTGTTCTACAACCTCTCGCAGCACACATGCACAGAGGATGCCGCGCGGCGTACATGTCTCGGCATAGCTCCCGCCGCCAGCGTGAAAGGAATTGCGCCGAGCCCACTCGCAGAGCAACGCGGTTGCCACAGCCCAAGCGGATGTTTCTAGCAGCCTTCTCCCGTAGACTGACCACTTTGGCCGGACAAACGTGGCCGGAGCCCGGATGGGGCGGCGCTCGGGCGGCGGAGCCTGGATGGGGCGGCATTGGCACTTCTCCATTGTGTTTGGTGTTGCGTGACAGCCCGGAGCGGTTTGCAACTTTGGCCTTGGAGTTTGTGCGAGCCCTGTGGCTCTTGGTTGTACGTGCCTAGTCAAGTGCCACTGCTTCTTTCGTTGCACGCGCACGGTCGGAGAGAAGGTGCCAGTGCTGAAGCGACGCGGCGCTGTTGCTCTGCCCCCACTTTCCCCGGATATTTTTTTACGTAGCGCCGCGTTAGTGCGAGTTGTGTGCGCTGTTCGTGTTGTCTGGCCGTGTTTTCAGTGTGGCTGCCCGTACATTCCTGTCAGGTTCGACTTGTGTTTTAAGGCTGCTGTTCTCTCTTGGCTACTCGTGGGTCGCACTGCGCGTCTTGCCCCCGCCCTGTTTCTATAGAGTCTCGTTTTTGTCGTCTCTGCGTCCTTTCTCTGTTCCAGCAGATGTGCTCAACACTTGTTCAGAGCTGTTATTTATTTGTTCCTCATCATTTGGAGGCTGCGGCGTGGCAGCGGATTTTGAGTTCTTTGTTGACGGGCCACTGGCCAAGGTGACTCCGCATTGACGTTAAACAGTTTTTCTACCGAGAGTTCCACAGTGTGAATTTCCATCATCCCTGCGTGTTTTTCTAGTGGAGTGTTGGTGCTGTCTTGTCTTGTGTGTGTGTGTGTATTATCTCCTTCACCCGTGGTGTATAGCTGAGTTGTGCTGCAGGTTTTTCGTTTTTCTTCACCAGTTTTTCGTTGTCAGTGTACCAACTGCGTTTTGTGTGGAAGACCCCTGCGTACTCTCCAGCCATTAAGCAAGGGCCCGTGTGGGTTCACCGCCAACAATGGTTTCTCTCTCTCCTGCGGGGAAAGTAAGCATTGTATGGTGTTCACTTTTTTTTTTTTTTTTTTCTCGTGGAAAAAGAAAAGCGGGGGAAAGGGGAGAACTCCTTGCGTGTTGTGTACAGCTATCAAGCTGCTTTCAACTGTACGAATGGTGTCTAGCATGTGTTTTTTCTAGAGTAAACGTCAAGGGTCGTCTTTTAGTATTTTTTTATACGCAAACGCTCTCGAGAGGTGGCCGACCGGTAATCGTCCAAAACGACCACGCCGGCACCGCGCTGCCTCCTAGCGAGTGCGCGCTGGAGCTTGCAGTGCAGGGGCGTTTGCTAAACCTGTCCGCTACTTGTTCCAATCAGATCTCTACAGCACGCAGTTCCGGAAAACCGTCATCACCTCGACAATCGTACTCTTGAGGGTTGGCCGTATACAGCGAACAGGTGGCTATCGTACAGGTGGGAGTGCGCACGGCCTGGCCTCTCTCTCACGGTGCTTGCGGCCAGTAGACCGGCCTCCCCCCTTTTACGGCTACCCGAAATTGGACGCAAAACTGCAGGCCTTCGATGTAATAAGCAGTGTGGCGGTTCTGAGCATCGTGTGTTTTGTTATGTTGGTGCTGCGAAGAAACAAAAAAACGTTTATATGAAAACTGCGTTAGTGCGAATAGGAAGCAAAGAAAAAAACAAAAAAAGGGCCGTAGCAGGCACAGATGAACAAAGTATGCGTTGCAACGACGTGTTTTCTGTCGGAATCCTGCGGCTCCATTTTACAGTCAGTTGTTAAAGCAGAGTGGCACCTCCTAAAAAAAAATGTTTTCCGGACATGTTAGCGCTCCTGGTTGGGCCTTCGGTTGGTGTTGTCATTCACTGAGCGTTAATACTTTTCACCACCTGGCATTTCTAAGATGGAAAAGAGTGAAGAAAAAGGTCGATTCTTTAAGCCTAATTTCGGCGTGTTGTAGCGTAGTCACCCGCGAGTTCCTGCCCAGTGCTGGCCGATGGACGCAAGTGTTTTTGGGTGCCTTCCTCGCGCCACGCTGAGAGGTGTACACAAAATGTGGCGTAGGCGCCAAGTTTCGGAAATATATCTTGCATGCTTCGTTTGGCCGTTGGCAGGAAGCACTGTGAGCTGCCTCCAGTAATAATCGCTACTGGATTCCGACTCAAGTTCTTTTTTTCCGTGATTTTTTTTTGGTACAAGGTTCAATACGATTCTCACGGGCCTTGACTTTCTCACGTGTGTGTGATGTAACTAACTTATTAGACCAACATTGTTTGTACTTTTTTATGTCTACTCCCTTTTTTGTTGAGATTTAGTGTATGGGTAACGCGTCAACAATAAAATATTTTTGTTTTGGTGACTACCTGGCTCTCTCATTTTTCCTGTACACGTCTGTGATTCTTTGCACAAGCTGTGAGCAGCATTGCTGAAGCTACATTGCTTACCGGGGCAGATCCACCTGCGCTGCAGGTTGAAAAAATGTCCTTCCATATCCCAAGCACCAATTGTTGCTTTTCTTCAGCTGCCCTCCGTAGAATGTCTCGGCGAGTCGGATACGTTCACCGGGCAGTTCCGACTCCTGTAGCATCCACCACACTTTGATGGCGGTGAGATGTTTGACATCAGCTTAGGAACTCTCGCTGCTGCTACACTCGCGCCGCTGTCGTCCGATTGTGAGGAGCAGCAGTGCCTGTACTGGAAATCGCCCTTTTTGATGCATTAGTGCTATAAAAAAGGGTATTTCCCGTAATTCAGTCATTTTGCCAGCATCCGACACCTGAATAATTTTGAGCTGTTGCGCAAGTTTGCAACACGCAAGGAGAGGAGACCAACATTTTTCAGAGCATCGTTTAGATGGTGTGTAGCTCGTCCTTTCTAGCTTATTTGCGAGGTTAAGTATTAAGATTTAAGTATTAAGTATTAAGAATGCATAGGCTTCACTAAAGTATTTTTGAGCTCCTGTGATGACTCGACAGTCTAATGCTGCGCATCAAGCAGCAGGCCCCTACAAGTGCATTGCGCAGCAGGAAATAAAATGGCTATCTTCTATTTCTTCTGTTGTCGACTTATATCAGATGGATGTTTTTTCTGTGCCCAACACAGTAACTTTTCTGAGCGTCCACAAATGCCTTATTGGGAGGTTTGGGGATGCCCCGCGAAACGGCGGAGACAACGCTGGCCAGAGTACTTCAAAGTGGCGTTTGTGCCCACAATTTCCATTGTAACCGTTGTTATCGTAAGGAACTACATCTCAACCGCAACAGTCGTGCCATGATTACTGTGTTGAAGTCTTGATATAGTCGTTAGCAAACGCAATAAATAGTACATGTGCCTGTTTTCAGTATAACGAGAATTTAAACCGATGAATATGCCCAAGCAGCTTTTTGTTTTCCAACCCCTTCAGGCGTAAAGAACACATACTGGCCTTTTTGGGATGGCTATTCATGAATTGAAGAAAATAACTCTTACTCTCCTGTCCTGGACTGAGGAGCCCACCCACCAACCAGGTACATTTTACTGTAGTTTTCTGCTCCTCCTCCTCCTCCTGCTCTAGTATTACTATAACGCATATCTGAATATTCGAATAACCGAAGCATGCCGTTGAGCGCTGTACCATTATGAGCAAGAGAACGAACAAATGGCAGCTACGCTGTTACAGTGCGATGCCAACAGCCAAACGGTACAAGAGAAAATGGTCCGCAAAGGCAACGGGTAAGTGATTCATCACAATAAAACCAGCTGTATACAAGCGCAGGATTTTCTCCGCCCTGGTGGACACTCATTTCGCAACAGCTTCAACTGAACACCAGCACCGCCGCCCAAATGAAAGATAAAAATAAAAAAAATTTGTGCCCTTCCACTCAGTGAAGAAAGATGGCCTGCGAAGCTGCACACCCTCCACTGAGTGCACGGAACGAAACGTGTAATTTATGACTGAGTAGAATTCCTAGCCAACTACGTATACCTGAATGAAATTTCAAAAGACCCGAGCGTTATCCTAGCGGTGTTATGATCGGGTGCGGAACCGGCACACCCAAGCTCGGACATCTGCGCTAATTAGCGCGTTTTCTTCGCCAGTCCCATCATCGCCCTAGGCTTCGTCGGTATCGGCTCGTGCCACGTACGAATCCGCTTTAATACTGCGGTTCATCATTGCAATCCTGCGTCATCCGCACACCTCCAACTCTCTGAGTGGCAACAGCGGCAACAAAGGAGGCGATTTCTGCAGCGCGGATCCCGTGCGACCCCTGTTTGAGGACGGTTCGTCAATCCCGCGCCATCCCCGCACGTGCAACTCTGATTGACGGAAGACAACGAAGGAGACGACTTCGGCCGCGCGGACCACGAGTCAAGCATGTGCGCCTCGCGCTTGGACAAAAGGTGGGTGGTGGTGGTGATTTATTAAAAAGCAGGGAAGAGAAAGGAACTGGGGATATTGCTGAACTCAACGGGGAGTTCACCCTCATACAACCCAGTCCAGGGAAGGGGAGTGAGTGAGTGAGTGAAGACTTTATTAAAATCGCCTGCAACCGGCCTCCGTTACCGAAGCGCCGTGACGCGCGCCTCTACGTCTTCCCGGCTGGGCTCTTTACTAGGCCGCTCCCTCGCTACTCGTGTCGAGGTCCTCCGGCCTGCCCGCGCTGGGCGGCCAGGCCCTCTAGGCTTTCTCTCGGCCGCTGCTGTTCAAGTGCCGCCAGGATCTGCTGGACGGCGGAAGGGGAGTGGAGTTTCAAAGGATAACAGGATAGAGAGAGAGGGAGAAGAGCGGTAGGAGATTGGGGAACAGTCTATGTCGCGTTCGTTTCGTCCATGACGACGGCTACAAACGCAGTGCTAGTCCTGTCATAACCAGTAAGTTGAGTGGGGGCTGGAAGACCTCCTAGCTGTCGGATGGCGTAAGGTCCCGTGGGGAACAGGAAGTCTTCCAGCTTGTGGCTTGGTGCACCGAGTCGCTGGAGTGCGGCCCGGAGTTCCTCCCTCGCGGTTTCATGCTGGCGGCAAGAGCACGGTAAGTGCTCGAGCGCCTCGGGCTCTGGGCAGTCGGCGCAAGGGGGGGGGGGGGGGGGGGGGGGGGAAGGCACGCCCGGCGGCCTTGGTGGTGCAGGCGGGCTCCCACGTTGCAGCAATTATTAAGCCGCAGGCGAAGCAGGAGCGACCGGGCCTCTCTGCTGAAGCGTCCGGGCAGGACCCGTGGGGCCTGGCCATTGACTACTGGGGCATCTGGATGCATGGCCTCCACCACTCGTGCAAGGATAGTCCTTAAAGCGTCAAATGACACCACATCCCGCAGATGGGGGAGGGCAGATCGTAAGACAGTCAGAATGATGGCCACCCGGACCTGGGTACCCTGCTCTAGAAGAAGATCCGCGGCCAGGTGGAGTCCAACCAGCTCTGCGTGGGTGGATGAGGCAGGGAAGGGCAGGCTGCACACCTGGCTGGTGCCGAGTTCCAAGGGCCGTGCAGGCGGCTCCGGCTCTGCCCGTCAACTGTGGCACGGAGCCTTCCGTGTACACCTGCAGAAGTCCGGCAGCGTCGTCCTGCAGCAGGGCGGCCACCTCTTGGTGGACTCGACCTCTTGCTACGTACCCCCGGCAATGTCGTGGCGATGTGTAGAGCCTGCCCCGTGCCTGGGGGTGGTGGATCCAGACGGGGCCGCTGCAGCAACGCGATGTGGCTCTCCTAGGTACTGTGCAGCATGCCCATCCGAAAGTTGGGCCGACTGTGGCAAAGCCCCACCTGCAGGGCCCGCATCTGAATAGGTCAGGTGCCTGCCTCCGTGTACGTCGCCGCCACCAGAAATGTGCTCGAAAGGCCCAAGCAAAGACGGGTAGCTCGGCGCTGATCCACCTCCAGCTCCTCCTATCGGCGCGGCTTGAGTTGCACTAGAGGCACAGCATAGAGCACAGCGGACGACGCCATACCGTGGAACAACCGCAGGGCCACGGTGTGTGTGCAGCCCCGTCCACGCGCCAGCAACCTCCGCAGCCCTGGTGGACCGTCGTTGTGCGTTGCCAGAGTGCCTTCATCGCAGGTAGCATGTGCAGCTTTCCCGCTCATGGCAGTCCTTTCAACAGTGATTGCTCTGTAGTTATTTAGCGAAATGTAAATTTCTTTTGCGCAGCTAAAATTGGGGGTGAAAACTTGCTTTGTGCATAGTTTCAAGACTCGCACGTTGCGCGACTAGGTTCCTGAGCCATGGAAACTGTCCCATAGAAATGCATGGGGAGTTGGATTTGACAGCAAATTACGCACAAAATATTCAGGATCACGGAAAATTCTTTTAGTGTTTTCATCTTCACGTTGACTTCTTGCTTTATGCCAAATATCGCTTTCGTGAAGTGGTTTTTGTAGGTTCCTGAGAGGTCGGAATTTTGTGCGAGAAAGCTGGGTATGCCAGGACAACTGGCAGTCGACCAGTAGCCCCAGATACTTGGCGCTGGTGCACCACGGAAGAGACCGGCCGTTCAAGGTGAGCGGCGGTGTCGCCTTAAGTGCCCTGTATACCCCCTCGGGTGGAAGATCAAGGCCTGCGTTTTTGTCTCGGACAGCTGCAGGCCGCGGCTTGTCAGGAAGGCGGTGACTGCCCACAGCACCCCCTGGAGGCACACCTTCACCTTGGAGAGTAGTCTCGTGAGTCCATGTGCCCAGATGGCGATGTCGTCGGCGGCATAGACTGCCATTTCCACTGCAAATGCAAGCCAACTAGGATGCACTCCTGGAGTGGAGCCAGGATGAGGTTGAAGAGGAATGGGCTGAGCACACTCACCTGGGGAACCCCAGAGCTGACGTCTCGTGGGCTGATCGTTGCTCGGCCCACCCTGACTCGTAGGGTCCGGTTAGTCAGGAACGCCCTCACGTAACTCCGGAGGTGCCCCAAAACGCCCATGCTGTCCAGGGCCTCCAGGATGGCCGTGTGGGGGATGGAGTTGAAGGCCGACCTCATGTCCAGCAGGAGCAAGAAGGCCACCTCCTTGTCATGGCGGGTCTACTTCAGCATAGACACCACATCTCCCAGGGAGTCAGTCGTGCAGTGGTGGCGCCTGAAGCCGCTTTGCTGCTCCTTGAAGACGCCCCGACGATCAGCAATCCACTGGCGGCGGGCCAGGATCGTGTTCTCTATCAGCTTCCCCGCTGCGGACGTCGGGGAAACCGGCCGGTACGATGCAGGCTCGGTGGCGGCTTACCGACCTTCAGCGTCGGCCTTCCTAGTGCCACCCGCCAAGTAGCTGGAAGGCTGCCCTCCCACACTCCGTTGAGGAGCTGCAGAAGCGGCTGCAGCTGTGTGACGTCCAGGTTCTGAAGCATCTGGTGGGTCACCCCGTCAATGCCAGGGGCGCTCCGCCGCTTGGGGGATCGATCAAAGGTGGCCCGCAGCTCTCGGAGTGTGATGTCGCCACTGAAAATGGCCACCACTTGCGGGCCCTATGGGGGACGCCGGCAACACGTGCAGCTGGGCCGCAACGGCAGGTGGAGCCGGGGTGAACTGGTCGGCTAGCCGCTCTGCCAAGGCCTCCTGAGTGATGCCCAAGGAAATGGCGGAGGCGAGCACAGGGCGCCGGTTGGTGACGGCAGGCTGGATCAGGGCCCGGAAGACTCACCAGGCTTTTGCCGGATCCCTGCGCGAGTCCATAGAGGAGCACACCGACTCCCAGCTCTGCCTCCGCCGCTGCTTGGCTCTCCTCCTGCGCTGTGCATCCACCTGCCGGTACGCCGTCCAGTCTTCCTGACGCCTGCTCCGGATGGCCCGCCGTTGCAGCTGGTTGGGCCTATCCCGGAGTGTCAGGAGCTCCAGGTCCGGCAGTGTCGTGCAGAGGGGTACGTACCTCCCCCCGTACTGTGGCCTTGTTGGCGCTCTGCACAACAGCTGCCGGGAAATCAGGCTCTGGGTCCTCCAGACACTCTGCAATCTCCTTGCGGTAGGTGTTCCAGTTGGTAACGGCGTAGAGCCTGGTGTCTGCTCGCCTGTGATCGCCCCTGGGGGTGACCAGGACGGGGTAGTGGTCCGACCCCCAGGTGCTGGTGGCGGTTTAAAAGGTGTACGTAGGCACTTCTGGGACACCAGTATGACGTCAGGACAGCTGGACCGCGCCTAAGGGACCAGGGCGGGTGAAGGTGGGGCTGGCTGTGTTGGCCACTAGCAGTCTGCATGCTGTGGTAGCATCCAGCAGCTCTCGTCCCCTGCGGGTAGTGCGGGGGCTGCCCCAGACTGGGTTGTGCGCGTTAAAATCTCCGCACACGACCCGCAGCCGCCCCACTGCTGTCATCCCAGGGCCGCGTTGGGCGGACGTAGACGCTCGCCAAAGTGGTGTCCGTGGACCCCATGCGCACCGTGACGGCGGCGCATTCCATGGGGCCATCCACGACCGAGGCCAGGTTCACTTGAGCACTGTTAAGCGCAGCCCTCACGTAGACAGCTGCCCGGGACTTGCCTTGGGTGTGGCTGGCGTCTTGGCACGGATGGCTGGTGCAGGAGCGCACACTGCAGCTTGTTGCGCTGGCGTGGCACACGTACCCCGGCAGGCGCAGGGTGCTGCCACAGACGCTGGTCTCCTGCAGCGCCAGCACATCGAAGTGCTCTCGCAGCAGCTGCTCTTCACGACTATCGTCACGACTGGTTGATGTACTTCTTTCGCCACAGCTGCCTATAAAGTGCTCACGAACGGTCTGTTTCTTTATGCGTCGGAAATCGCACCGCGTTTGCACCATCCTTGTAGATGATAAGGCGTCCTTTGCTAGGATGTCAGCATGTCAGGATGTCAGCTAGGATTTCCGCTACACCGACCTGCGACAGGATCCACGGTGAAGCCTTCATGCTTGAGCCGCTTCAGTAGAACTAGGGATCGCTGGCAGGTTTTTTTTTCCCCACGGGTATATCCCGCTGCAACAGGTGAAGGGCTGACTTTGAATAGCTGACTATTGCGACTTTGTGAACTCCAAACGATGACAGTTCGCGCAACGCAGCTTCTATATGGCAACACACTCGCTCCCTGTAGATGATACCAAATGCTCCACCCTGGCAGCCCACGAAACATTCAAACTGGGTATGAAAAAAGACGCCGCACACACCCCACTTTTTGTGTCAACCGATCCATCAGTGTATATGTGCAAAGAGTACCCGTAGTCCCGTTCCAAATGCTCCAGCACCAGTGATCGTGCTGCAGCAATAGGTATACAACGCTTCGAGCGCATCTGAGGGATGGTCCATGCACAATCCACGCTCTCGCGGGACCAAGTCGGGTCCAAAGTAGCCCTTTTTCCAGTCCATTTGGGACACAGCACTCCAAGAGTATTTAGGGTTGCATGGCTATGAGACTCTACCCTTAATAGTAAATGCCGCAGCAATGCTAATCCAGCCCTTGTTTGTCTGAGGCGCAACACTTGCATAAGCTAACTTTGAGACGACTGAAGGCGGAGAGGTGTTGACTGTGCCTCATGGAGGATCTTGTTTCCAGCTGCTTGAGGAACGCCAAGAGACAGCCTAAGAAACCCTTTCCTGGACAAGGATTCCAACCGCTCGTATTACGTCTCTGATGGAGGTATGAGAGGCAGCTGATAGAGCATGTGGTTCAAGATCAAGGCTTCGTGCAACTTGGCCTTTCGCCAATTCAATCTATGGTCGAGGAAGATTCCTAGAAATCGTACGTGAGTAGCTTGGCGGATGGGAATGCCATTCAGGTCTATCCTGAGACGTTCAGACCAGTGTCGCACACCTGGAAATAGAACAAAGCACGATTTCGCCTTTGATAGTGTCAGCCCTACTGTTGAAGGGTACGCCTGAACAGACGAAACAACACGTTGTGCTATTATACGCAAGCGCTTTGTCTGGTACCCGGTGAGACAGAGGCAGATGTCGTCCGCATATATTGACATACGAGCTTTTGAACGATGATTCGTCAGCGTAAAAGGCAGGGCAGCCATGGCTACATTGAAGAGAATGGGCGACCAAACACTGCCCTGGGGTACGCCTCGTACTTCTTTTTGAACTAAACACATTCTCTATCCGCACCTGCAAGAAGCGGTCGGTCAAGAAGACTCGAATGAAGCGGAGTAGGTGACCTGTCACCTCCATTTCTTGCAGATGACTCAAAATAGCACTTTGCAAGACACAGTCGTATGCCTTAGCCACATTAAGAAACCGGGCAACCGTGGACAAGTCATATGTTCTATTATGTTCTAAGTGGCTGACCAAATCCAGTACACTATTTTGGGGGCTCAGCCGCTGGTGGAAGCTGGTCATGCAGGCGGAAAGTCAATCCCTTAGATTGCCAATTAGCTCCGCGCCTTGTCTTCAAAGGGCGGGAGGCCAAGATGATCATTGAGGTGTTGAACTCTATTCTGTAACCTCAATCGAAATCATTTCGAAAAGCACGCACCTCACTACAGTTCATGCGAAAAGTTTGGCCTGTGGAAGGGTGATAGCAGGCATTTATGAAAACGTTTCACATTCTCTGCTTATGCACGAGCACTCATTTGTTGCTTCCATAAACTAGTCTGGATAGCAAGCTGTGTGGGGCCTTCATTTTTCTCTGGTGCTTGCCCCGATGCCGTTTCACCATCCTGTGCATATTTTCAGACCGTTTGTAAAATGTGTGCGATGGTGCGAGCGGTAGAAGTTGATTACAAACAGCAGGAATTCGGGTGTTCCAGTGTTCTTTACTTGTATTGTTGGTGTATAACATCTACTATTTTATTATTACTCGTGTGATTACTGTGTAATTGTCCAAGCAAACAAACGTCACAGAAATTGGTGTAGTGTACATTACGTATGTGGTCCTCGACTGTGCAGTGGCTGGTTATTATTTGAAGAGCTCTTTAACAGGTGGTCTTGAATTGGTTTCGGTTTGTGCTGGCGCAGCAAGCCAGCGCGACGGCTCAGCTAACATCACCGTTTTCCGTTAAAGTTGTTCTCTCTCTCTCTCGGTTTATGCAAAAAAATGACTGCACTTTAGGAAAGAGTGTGGCCTACAAGAGGGCCGGGAAATGCTCAGTCTGAAAAGCTGCGCCCTATTTAAAGCGAAGCTTTTTTTGCGTCATTGATGGCGACGTTGCTCCAAAACGCACCGCAGGGACGCCTACTTTCTCTGACGATGATGATGATGATCGCGGGCGAAGTGAAAGATGGTTGAAACGCGAAGCTTTCTCTGATCGAAAGCCAACGTCTTCGCAGTCGAAAAAGTCCAAAATCCAAATCGTTACGCCCACAACGCGCCGCAGAAATGCGAACTTACGCAATGGGTTTCCGCAAAGACACATCAAGCGCCTCAAAAAAGAACCCTTCCCGTGGTCAGAATCGAACCTGGGTCATTCGCGTTATGAAGCCGACGTCTATCTGATTGCACCGCTTCGATATGGTCGAAGCAGTTTGGATTTTGGACTTTGACTTTCACTCAGGTTGCATGGGATAATAAAGCTTCGCGTTTTAACCATATCTCTGCTTTAAAGTGGCTTTGATTTTTTAATTAACTTCAAGAAGAGTGCCCTAGCTGGAACGAAATGTCCAGTGTAATGAATTCGTTGCGCATCTTAGAGCGGCGATTAAGCAGAGTTTATTTGGAGTTATAGAGCTACTTGCACCTTTTACTGCAGACGAGGACCTGTTAAAACTGCCCTTTTTTCCCTGTACTGGTGGTACGTGGTACAGTTGTGGTTTTTGAGCATTAACAATGCAGGATTATTTTGTTCGATTTCATGTGATGGTAAGTTCCTCTGATTAACTGGAATCTCGAACCAATGCAGGTTCTACTGTATGTGTGTTATAGCTGGCACTATTGTTGTGTCCATTACTTCTGTTTGGAGGTAAGTGAATAAATACGTTTTTGTCATGGTTACCAAGGGGTCTGTTTCCTTATTTGGTGTGTGCTAGCTCTTCTGTCTTGTGGAACATGCCAAAAAAGGGCGCAGGCAAAATGGCGACCGATGCGCTGAAGCCCACTTTAAGCTTTAAAGGAGCCATGAAGAGAAAATACAACTTCGTTAAATTTGAAAGAACTAGGATTCAGTATCTCACTCAGCTCAATTACAACCACAAAAGACGTTTTTTTAACGAAAAAAAGCAAGAAGTATTTAAAAACTTTCAAATTGCGCGCCACAGTGACGTGTTATGAGCAAGAATGACGTCATACGGGCCAACAATAAAACATGATTTTCAGTGCGTTAACGGCACGTTAGCATTCAACTGATGTGGTCAAATGGAACTAGAGGCCCCATTACAGGCGTCCAGACATGTGTCGTCGTGACAGGTCAGTTAGGCGGCCGCCAATCGCAGAAACAAGGTTCCGTGACGGCATAGAAAAGTTGCGGGAAATTGGCTAGGGGGTCGCGACTGCTTCACACGTTTTCTTTAATATCTCCGTTATTTGTTCGAAGATTGCGATGATAATGGTATCATTGTTATCGGGACTAAGCAGTCTTTCTAATAAACACAACTTGTATTTTGTCTTCATGGCTCCTTTAAGTACGACTTCTGCCGCAGGTAAGTGCAGACACCCGTTTTATTCGTCGACTGTCTGCTCTAGGCTGCAAAAGACAAGCTATTCTCTCGCACACTGACTGCTTGAGGAAACAATACCATGTGCCTAAGCTAAGGGGGATCCTATCTGCACCTAGTTTTAGGGTAGTTTAACCAGCCTGCGGGGCACTCGACACTCACTACCATTCCCTCTGCGAATGCTCCGCAGACCCGTAACCCCCCAGTTCCCTCCCCTCACCACTGGGAGCAGATGTTGCGTGACCCGGGGGAGTCAGGCCATGTCCTGACCACCTCCCGGGCCCTGGCGGTCGCGGTGGCCCTGTCGGCCTCCTCCACCCCCAATACCTGATCCCGATGGACGAAAAAACGTGTTCCTTCCTTCCTTCCTTCCTTCCTTCCTTCCTTCCTTCCTTCCTTCCTTCCTTCCTTCCTTCCTTCCTTCCTTCCTTCCTTCCTTCCACTAGCCTTTTAACCTTCTTTAAACGTGCATGTACCGTCTCTTCAGAGAGCCAAGGGTAGGGATAAGTCATGGGCGTTGCCATGGGGGGGGGGGGGTGCAAAAGAACCCCCCCCCCTTCAAAAAAAAAAGCCATAGCAGCACTTGACCCTCGCCTCGCCATGCAACGGGTTTGTCCCCCTCAAGATAAAATCCTGCCGATGCCCATGAATGCAACTATGGTTCTTTTTTTTTTAATTTCATCTTAGGTGTTATGGGCTTTGTCGACGTCGGCGTCGCAAGCAGCTCATTCGGGTTCTGTCGTCTGCTTGTATTAGAGAAGTGGCGCTTTCTACAATGTTTTAACATGCATTCCCGCACAACTGGTATGAGGAATATATTGAAATAACAACTGTGAATGCAAGAAAACGCAGTGATGTCTTGTATACTAATTTCCCCGTTCGCATTGTAATTGAGCCCCGTAGCAATCTGCTATATATGTTTATTATTTTCTTATCTGGAAAGAACGCCACCGCTGCTACCAGGTGGAGCCACGTGTTTACTTATAACTGCAGTGCACGAGGCCCGCAGTCATTCTGGAGGACAACGTTAAGTTATCCTCTTCAATCTGATGATTCCTTGCGATTAACAAACCCAAGGCCCAATCTACTCAGTTTGGTGTTGGAACGTGTAAAATGGGCGCATGGTACATTGTATGGCAGATGCATTGCTACGCGTTGGTTGCGCTGAAGTCTGTGCACACCAGGTATCTACTTGCTAAGACCAATTCTGCCTGTGCGTCAGGGTGCACGGATGATTGGTCGGCAGAGTTGGTAGCGAGAGCAAGGCTCAGTGTATTCCCTGTGCGTTTTCTGCCTCGTCAAAAATAAGTTGTCATGTAAAAAAAAAGGGACCTGGTTTTATAATTCTTCGTTCGTATGCAATTTAGTGGTGAGAAGTGGTGGAGGCAAGCTTTGGTTGATTGGAGCCGCTCGAGTTGCGCTAGGCCTAGGCCATACAGCAGCCGTTGTGATGACTCGCCCTGCCATGGGGCTGGTGGAGGCAGCGTCTACTTCAGCGCACGCTTTCGTCGATGCGGGAGCACGTTGTCATTAAGTTATGTTTTCATACGGTTGGTGCAATCTGACGCACCATTTCAACATGTATTGCAAAGTAATTGCCTGCTAGGGAGTAGGCCTTTAACTATCGAGAATTGGTCAACTGAATTTTCTCTGAGAGCGTGCGCATGATGAGCATTCCTATAGTTTTGCATGCTGAGTGGACCTTTTTATCTGACCAATTGTAATTCTGTATGATATCAACAGAGTAATTACACCATCGAAATAATTTTATTTGAATTGATGCAATGGAGCACTTAATTTAGAAGTTCATGAAAACAATCGTACTCTTGTTGAGAGCATCAGCATTAAGTCAAACCCGTTTATAGCGAACTGCAATATGCACCGCGATTAGTTCGATATATCCAATAGTTCGATATAGCCGAACCCGCCTATAACGAGCCCATTGTTACGAGTTCGCAATCCGCGGGAGTCCCCACCCCCCCTCCCGACTCCGCCATTCGCGTATGCAGAAACGAACACAGTACAGTAGCCATTACCATACCAAAATAATGCATTTATTGCAAGTAATAAAGCTACTTTCCGCCTTAACTACCCACGTTGCAAAAAAAAGCGGTGATTTTTGTTTTCACTTTCGTTTTGGCGGCTTCAACTAGCATAGCATTCTCCACACGAAATATTGTTTGCACCAGTTCGAGTCCGCGTCCTCAAAAATCTAGGAAGCATTGGCGGAGCATATCGACTGCCGGAAGCGCTTCATTAGATAGTTTTAGCAGTCCGTCCGTTCCGGCGCGTACGTTGCTTGCGTGTCGACCGGGACCCGTCTGGGCACTTGGGCATTCGTTACGGTAGATGGATCAGTTCCGCCAGCCTGCCTTCGCCATGTCCACGCCTTCTCGCCCTTCCGCGCGCGCAGGCGCAGACCGGTCCCGGTAAACCCGGTAACAACGTAACGAACGGAATGGACGGACTGCTAAAACTCTCTATTATAAGCGTCGGATTGATTTCACTCGCGACATCATCGGGAACGTTGGCGAGCTCTTCCCGCGATTCACCGATGCTGCTATCTTGGTCCGAACTCGCTTACTGGTCGGGTTCCGTCCTGAGTCCCGCGCGTCGGAAACAGTTACGGAAAGTATTGGGCGTCACGTCGCTCCGTGCGAGGCGCAATGTCTCAGTCGCGGCTCTTGCTCCGTGGTCGCGGCCGATCTACATCTCAATAGCGGCTCCGAGATCATGCATTTCGGTGGCCATTCTAGGCGCCCAGAGTTCGATATATCGGATGTGAACTTCGTTGTAAGGAACATGTTTCCCATGTATTTCCGTAACTGAAATATTTTTGTTCGATATATAGCATAATTCGCTTTATCCGGGTTCGTTATAGCCGGGTTTGACTGTAGTGGTCTGTTTCAGATCAGATAGAGAGCGGGGCATTGTGTGTAAGAAGCACTAGCCCACAATCTATCCAAAGCTTTTGCCATCTCGTTGCCTCGCTAAATCATGCAGCTTACGGGACCACCCTTTGCCGACAGAGATCAAGCACAGTTGTATTCGTGGGCAGCAGCCGTTACTTCTGTTTACCCGTACAATTGGTCTTGCACTGGTTTTACACGGTGAACCATCTGCCCTTTTTATCATCGGCCACTTTTGCTGTTAAAAAGGTCCTGAGTTGTGTGTTGCTACTAAATGGAATGAAAACGGAGTGCATAGTACAGTGAAGCAGTAGTTTAAAGCAGTTCATCCAAAGAAACTTTCTGTTTGGAGCATTGGAATAACTGGACTCGTGTGGAATGAAGGAGAAAGTTGTGGTTTTTCAATGATTTTATTTGAATGGGAACGAAGTATGCGTTGCGGCGAAGCATTCATTTACAACAGACTTTAAAACAGACCATAACTCTGAAATGAGGGATGTCATCAATGCTGTGAGCAAGAGCCAGTGCACGATAGGAAAAAGTACTCGATACGTACACACTGAGTACCCACGAGCGGTGAATCCGGCACCGCTGGTACCTTATTCTGGAATGTACAAAAACAGACCACTGCGTAGCAGTTCTCTCGGGCAGAACGATTTGAGGACATGTACCGGGACCCACGTGTTGACGAATGTGAGCCTGTAGCCGTGCGCGCGGTGCCTGTCCCAAACACTGTGAACAGCGCGCACTTGTCATGGCCCCACCTTGCAAATCACGAAACCCGTGTTCAGTATCGATGGTTGGCAAACTGGTCGTAGTTTCTCTTCTGCGTGAAGCCATTGTAGTGTCCTCGCGGCATGCCGTGCGTCTGTCCGGAATGCCAGACTGCGGAGCGAGGCCTGAACGATTCATTTGAATTGTGTTGCCAGTTCCTGGACTGTGGTGGCTGGGCCCAAACCATGGCGTTCACTGGCTCTCGCCAGTTTTTGTTCATCGTGTCTCCTAGTGCATGCTGCTGTTGTTGTTGTTGTTGTTGTTGCTGCTGCTGCTGGTGATGGTTGTGGTGGTGGTGGTGGTGGTGGTGCGGCTGCTGCTGCGGTGGCAATGCCGAGGATGATTTTTCATTCCCTCGCCACTGCGCGGGTGCCGGTTCGCCTTGTTGAGCCGGCTCCCAGTTCTTCGTGCCTCCAACGGCGCTATTCTCGTGAACGAGCAGCAGCAGAAGTTTGGCTTCGTTGCCCCCGCCCTGGTGATCTTCGCCTCGCACCTTGGGGGGTGCTGCCGCCACTACGTTGTTGCCAGAACGGTCCGCCGAGGTCGGCTTCCACGGGCTCTGCTGCTCCTTGCTCCAAAGCGCTCGGCGGTCCAGGTTTCTGCTCCAGCGCGTCCACTGGCGCTGTGCGGGAGGCGAGTTCTGCTGCCTCCGGGGGTAGATGATGGGCCGCCACTCCTTGCTGTTGCCCAGGGTGCGGTCCTCCTTTGAAGCCCCGGGCCTCTGCAGCGGTTCCTTCCATGCGGCCACCGACTGCACCTTGGCGTGCGAAGCGAGCGGCTTGTCCAGCGCGATCAAAATGATGGGGAGCTTCTGGTCCACCTGGATGTTGTAACCGGTTTTATCCGCCTCTGGCTGCTGCTTTATTTCCTGGGGTGGTGGTGGCGGCGGAGGTAGCAGTGCTGCCGGCTGCTCTTGGGGTATCCTTACCAGGATGACCAGCTTCTTGAGTTCTTCTGCCTGGGAGGCCTGGAGTGGCTCGCGACCAGCTGCCGACAAGGCAAAGAGGGTGACCGAGAGGAATCATTTGCTACTGGGATATCACACTTCCGCTCACTGCTCCTGAAAACATTTTTGGGGGTTTTGTGCTGTGAAGCGCTATGCCCAGGCTATGAGGTGGACCGTACTGTGGCACTGCGGATTCGCTTAGACCACATTCATGGGGATCTTTAACATGCGTCTACATCTCGACACAGAGGCGTTTCTGTTTTTTGTCTCTGCCAGAAAAACAGCTGCCACGGCCGTGATTGGCACCCCGTCTTTGGGTTCAAAAGCACAACCCGCTCAGAGCCACCGTTGCGGGTTTGAGTGCGATGTGATGGGTCGGCGTTATCTCTTCTCAGTTACGCATGACAAGGTCTGCCCAGTGATGGATCTAGAAAGGAGGGGGGGGGGGGGGGGGGGTCAAAAGAATCCGAGCCCAGCACTACCCTGCCTGGTATGTGTACACCCTCCCTGGCTGGATGAGGTCGGCCGGGATCCGCCTCAGCGTGTGCACAGGCAGTCCGTACACTATTCTCGTTACACTAGCAACAGTAGTGATCTCAACCCCCCTTGCCACGCCACTATCCCAATCTTTTGTTGGTGCTCTGATATGCAGTCGTGAAAGACTCAAATTTTCCCCACACTTCGTACTCTTTATTTGAAATTGGTCGGTAACCAACGAACACTTGTAACGCCTCAGTCCTGGCCACCGTTCGAACAGAAGGAAAAAAAAATACCTTTACCGGGTTTTCCTCCGCAATGGCGGTGACAGCTGTATCGCATTCCCGCAATGCGAGCGCGATTAGAGGTGCCATCGTACGTGGCCAGGATCGTCCGTAAGAGTGCGCAGAACTTGCATTATGATTTCCGGATACTTTTTGGGCTCTCAAGTATACGTGTGTGACTGCCATGGTTTCGTGGTTTCGTGGGGGTGGTTGGTGAACATGCATCACCCTGAGTGAGGAGAAAGGCCCTGGGCATATTGCTGTGCGAATTGTTGTCACCGGCCGCTTAAGGTGGCTGTTTTTATGCTGGCGTGTCACTGTTGTTTTTAACATCGGAGTTGTTTAAGCTTGAGCTTGGTCCGGTGGTATTAGCAACAAAAATACCAAGAAAAAAAACTGCACCGCCTGTAAAGCGTGCATTACCGCAGATAGAGTATTATAACAGTGAAGCCAGCCACCCCTTAGTTTTAAAGGTGATAGTCTTTCTTTGTCTAATAGAACGCAAAACAAATGGCTCCCTAGTGGTGCAAAGATGGAGAAACGGCGGAGCTGGGGGTCGACCTCGCTTGTTCCACCCTGGGATCAGTGGGTGTGACGGACCGGAACAGGCTTGTGAAATCCGGCTAAACTTGGCCTCATCCCTCAACACTTAGCCTACCGAGCAAGAACGTCGCAGAACCTAACAAACCTTAGCAAAGCCTAGCAAAGCCTGGCGAAACTTACCAAAACTGGACAAAGCGAGGTCAATCCCCAGCTCTGCTGTTTCTTTAGCCTTGCAGTAGTGCAAGCTGCGCCAATTTTTTAGCTATTTTTCGTAACATAGGTGTCCAGCCACCTTCGTCTGAATGGTAAGTGAGCTTGTTTTGCAAAAGCATTTGGGCAATCGGCTTCTTTGAAAGGGAAATCTTGTTGAGCTAAGTGCAATTGTAGGACTACCCAGCTTCGGCGTCGCATAGAAAACGGTAGGCTAGATGGAGATTCGACTGACGGCGATTTGGTCCTGTACTGTTAAAATACAGCCCAGCTGCACGATAAGTCGACGGCATTGCGTCGTTGCGGCAATTACCACATAAGAATCTTATGGCTGTATTGTGTTAATATTCTGATGATAAAACGTTACCGTTGAGACGGCATAGCTTTTCATTGCAAATTCGCCATATATATATATATATATATATATCACGTGATTACAGCCACATATTTCACTCAACACTCCAGCTTTCCGGTGTAACTCGCTCCTGTTTGTAGCTTTTACGGCCGCAGCCATTAGTGGAACTGCTCCCTTTGCGATGTATTTTTCTTCCTATATATTTGTTCAATTTTTCAGACCACTTGAAAGCTCGATAGCCCGTTGGTAACCTGGCTGCTTGTTTTAAGTGCGAATGCACTTTATAAGCGACCCCAAACCTTCCACCGCCGCCGGCGGCGGCGGCGGCGGCGTCCGCAGTCCTCCTCTCTATATAAAAAAAAACAGCATCCGGCGCCAGGTTTCCATCCGAGGACTTTGCGGGCGCAGCGCGATGCTCTACCGACTAAGCCACGGACGCGACGCTGATATCAGTGTTAGTAACGCGCCTTATATCTTTAACGCATTCAAACTACGTCGTCAGCGGCGTGCGTTGGCGACTCAGCGGCGTTATAGCGGCTTGATAACTGCGTGGTGTACACGTGATACTACAAACCCGATGGAAGAGATGGAAGAGAAGGCGGCGAGGCGGTGGGCTGCGGGGGCCGAGCGCAAGTGCCGCAAGCGGGCCGACAACCGTGCATTCGCACTTTCACATTCTCCCCCTCGGGGAAATGCGGGGGAATTTTTTACTGTTTACCCACCTGCAAGTCCGCCTACTCCTCTTCAGAGGAGGCTTCTAAATAAATAAAATGTCTTCCGGTGACCTGCTATATTCTCTCTTGGTGCGCCTAAGAGCGCGGTGGGGGGGGAGGGGGGTTCACGCAACAGTGACGTAGTCAGGAATTTGTTTCGGAAGATGGGGCTTCGGGTGGCTTCTTCTCGGTTTAAAATTGTGATCGTAAAGCAATAGGGGCTGGGCACTTCTTCTTGCGTGTACGTCACTGCTGCGTGGCAAAATAAATATAAGGATTTGATTGATTGTAGGGTGTAACGCGCCGACGCAATTTAGGCGATGAGACGCGCTGTAGTGGAGGGCTCCGGATTAATTTTAACCACCTAGGGATCTTTAACGTGGGCCGAAATCTCGTGCACACAGGCGTTTTTGCTTTTTGCCTCCATCAGAAAGGCGGCCGCCGCGGGCGGGAATCGAACCCGCGTCTTCGTGCAAATAAATATAAGGAAGTTAGTACGGAGCATAGAGGCCCGCATAAATGTTTTTCGGAGGTTTAGGATGTGGGGTGAAGGTGTATCTGGGGTATCCAAGTAGGGGAGAAGGGGGAGGAGGAGGGGGCGATCAAAACGGTTGTTTTTGTAAAGAAAAACGCAAAACAATGCTAGAAAGTCTGCATTATCTCAAGGCCTTTCTAGTCAGTAAGGACAATCGATTATCTCCATACCCGCTGATCGTGAACTGATAAACTGAGATTGTTTACAGCCTAGACCTCATATTCAGCGGAGCCCCTTTTCCTCCCCCCTACCCCCCCTTTATGCTGACGCCAATCTTTAAGACTAAAAAAAAAAACTTTACAATTGTATTCAACTTGATCGCAGCGTACGAACTGACAAGTAAGACTGAAACGATGATTCGGAATGCATGATTCAGAATGACATTGAATTCGCAGATCTTTTTATTTGGCCTTGATCATATTCTGTCACAAGGATTACAGGCAAAGAAACAACTATAGCTACACTCGCACGCCGTGATTACGTACAATATACGTACGTATAGCTGGTTGTCACAGCAGTGCGCATACGCTGCAGGTAGCTTGATTTTAGCGTTTGGTTCAGTTACAATGCAGAAAATAACTGCACATTCTTTCTGCCTGGAAAACCTTTTCAAAGTCCAGGTTTCGCAATCTTCGGGTATTTATTTCATTTTCGAATAATTAAAATGTTGTCCCCCCGCCGCCATTCCCCTTCCTTCCCCAAACCTCCACCCTACCAAACTTCACGTCAAAAACGTCCTATCAGTGCCCGCGCACCGTAACCTTGAAAGCTTGAAATGAACTAAAACGCGCATGGTGATTCATGTAGCTATATGGGTGTCTTTGGGAATATCAACTTTCGTGCAGATCATGCTAGTCTTGCGCTCATCTTAATCTGTGATGTACCGTAAATTTAATGCTCGCTAGAGTTTGAATATTGTTTTTGTAGACGGGAAATGGCGGGAGTTTGGCTGCGAGGGTATCACCCAATCTAAAACAAGACGTCAGCCAGGTACGCGTAGAAAAACCTAGTCGCCAGCTCTCCATGCTACCGGCCTCTCATATTCAGAGTGCATTTGCGGCGCACGAAAGCTCAGATTAGAACGCGGATGATTTTCCTTCACGAAACATCTTTATAAAAAAAATGTCCTTGCATTTCCTGGAATCTCCTTCTCGGAGCACAGGATGGAGAATACGGGGAAAAGAAGGACAAGAGAAAGAAGAAGAGACCGTCATACTGGGAAAAATTGGGAGGAGGAAGGGGGAAAGAAACAATAACAATCGTTGCATGCGCGGTTATTGTGCCTTATACTGCCCGCCTGAGTCTTCGTACTTTCGTTTCCACCTGGACGCCTATTTTGCATCGCGATGATGGAGGAATGCTTCCTCATCGCTGCTTCTGAAGCGCACCAATTCGTCTTATCTGGCAGCTGCGGTTCCTTTTGCCACACTGTTCAACCGCGACCGCTCAGGTGCGCGCATTCACGCCATTCGCGCCATTGCTCCCTCCAGCAGACGACGTAGCGTCGCAGCTTTGGCTGTGCCTCAAGTGTGGCAGAGCCACGGGCTCTCTTATCTTTCGACTCTCTTATCTTTCGCACTCGCACGCGCTTCCCACGCGGAGCCCGAGGAGGCTCCATCCCCGACGGCGCTACCGGGCCCCGCTGCGTCCGGTATCTCCTCCGCCTGCGTCGGCGCCAACGCTTCTTCAACGAACCCTGGGGTTGCTGGTCCTGCGGGTGACCGTGGTGCTGGTCGTGCGGCTGCTGGTGATAGCTGGTGGCGGTGGACGCTGTGACTGCCTCGTTCGGCGGCGGTCGCTGCTCTTCGGTGGGCTCCATCTGTGCCGCGTGGATGGGCAGGTGAACGACGAACGCCTTGGCCATCTTGTGCTCGGCGGGAAGCTCGCCGGGCGCCAGCACCTGCCACGACGTGGATCCGGGGTAGCCGTTGCAGCCACCGGCCAGCAGCGCTAGCAACAGGAACGCTCGCAGCGCCTTGCTGACTGCGTGCTGCGGCAGATAGGAACAGGAAAAGTAAAAACAAAACCAAAACCAGGGCAGTGAACAGTTGCATACTTGATGCATTCGTCCAATCACATTTAAGTCTCAAGTCTCTGAGCCCGCGCCACACATAGTACATGTACGCAGCGAGCCCGCTCTAAAGACACACACACAGCCCGAGCACGAAAGGAAAAAAAAAATGGCTGCGGCTTAGCTCAGCTAACCTTGGATATGCAACGCAAAAGATTGGCTTAGTCTGGTTGAGTTTTGGTTTCGCTTGGTTAAACCTTTGATTTAGCTGTATTGCCGACCACGGCTCAAAGCCGTTCGGTCCCGTGCAACGCTCACAGTAGGCCCGGCGAACGCGCCGTTCCTCTTCGCCGGGCGCGAGACGAGTCACGTAGCCCGGACGACCGCGCGGAGCATGCATGGGAGGCTGCGGGGGTGGTCGGCTTCCGATCAGCTGATCTGCCGCTACCGCGGCGGCGGCCGCCGCTCATATGAGCAGAACGACTGAAAACGAGGCCTTGTGCGCAGCGCCGAAAGCGGTCCCGGCGAATCACGCGATGCGCTTCGAGGGGTGTGTCTCCGGTCAAAAGGTCACCTTGCGCATCCTCCGGGAAACCGATGGACGAAAGTAGTCAAGCTTTGCTTTAAAAATTAAAGCCGTGCCAATCAACGTGAAAGCTGTCTTAAATGCAGAGCAGTGTTTCGCCTAGGGGCTGTGGCGCCGTTCTCCGCTCTTGGGTACCACCCCACACGCTCTTCCCTCCCTGTCTCGCTCCTCTCTTGATGAATTGAACGGAAGTGGGTTCAGTGCAATTCAACTGGTGGCCGATTGTTTCTGCCTCCTGTACCTGCCGCTGTATGGAATGGGGAAGTGAACTGGGTGAGGAAAGGGCATTTTTAAATGTTTTTCGACCGCGTCCATGTCAAGAAGCGTCTACGCTATGCAAGAGGGTTTGTAGGCTGGGTGAGCTGGTACATGTCTTGGCGGGAAAATGAAAGAACGGGACAAAATGCGACAAACACAGCGCCTGCGTTTGTTGCCCTTTTGCTTGTAGAGTATAACAGTCCTTTGTAATAAAGTTTGCAAGGCGTGAAGACGAAAGGCAAAGGACGCGATTTGATAGCGTCATGAAATTACTTGCGATCTAGCCTAAGTGGGAATTGTCGAATAAATGCTTAAGCCGCACCGCTAAACACCAACAACGTTAATGTTGGCTGGACTACTAAACACCAATGCATTGCCAAGAAGACGCTTTTTTTGGTGCCTCGGGGTTGTTCAATAAATAGCTTCATTAGACGCCGTGTATCCCTTTAAAGGGCATACGCAGAACCTAACCGCTTTAAAGTCGGCATCGCTACTATACACCAACGCTTTGCTGGCAAGACATTGTTTTTAGGGGCAAAAGTTTTGTGTAAAAGTATGGTGTAAAAGTATGATAACCAAGGACATTCTAATAAATATCTCGATAGGACCCCATGCATCCTTGCGGAGAGATTTACACTGAACCGATCCCTTTTATTTTTTGCAGTCTGTTTCGCTACGATGCACAAATGAATTGCTTGGAAGGCAACTTTAGGTGGGAAATTACGGGTATTGATATCAAACTGTGAAGATCCCGCCTTCACAAAACTACATCTTTCTCTAGGCAGCGTTGCACACCAACAAAAACACCTAGCCTATTCAAGTCAGCTTTACTACAATACAAAATACATTGCTTGAAAGATATTTTTTTTCAGGAGCAGTTTAAGCGTTTCACATGAAATTTTTTGTATGTGGCGAAAACATGACACATTAAAGGGACTCTGCAAATTATAGCATAAATGTTTTACTCTTTCCTTCGGCTCTGGAAGCACTATGAAAGCTTTAGTTATCGCCGGCACAAAGCGGCCCCACGTGATTAGCTCGCCGCATCAGATCCGCCTTCCGTTCCTGCTTTGCTTTTGTAGCGTTTTTTTTTAAGTGTGGCTACCAAACGCGTTTATTGCTGCAACTGATATAAAGCCGGCCAACAGCCGCTACATCGCTGTAATGACGTAATTTCAGTGGTAGAAGAATGCCAAGACCGGGAAAGAGAGAAAAATCTTTTGAGCAAGTTCTATCTGATGGGCACAGATCAGTAATTTTTGTCTGAGGTACTTCGTGACGTACATGGATGTGTTTGTTGACTACAGTCTAAAAGCCTTTAAGATTTAGAGAAAAGTTGAGAAAAGTGTTGCAGGGTCCCTTTTAGCATTACAGGGGAACAGACGGGTTTAATTATTAATCGAGTCCACATTGGAAACGCTTCAGCATTTTACAAGTGCGGCTTGTAAAATGCTGCAGTACTAGAAGAAATGCAGCAGTACTAGGAGTGTACTTCGGGTGGCCCCGAAGTGTACTTCGTGTGGCCCCGTGTACTTCGGGTGGCCCCGTAGTGAGAAGAAATAACAACCGGTGGACCACCGGATGGCGTTAAAGTGGCTACCAAAATACGGGGCTAAAATTAGGGGAAAACCGTTAGCTACGTGGAGGTATGAATTAAGAAAATTCGGAGGTAAATAATTCACTCGCTCAGCGCAGGACAGGAGTGGTTGGAGGTCAATGGGAGGGGCCTTAGTTCTGCAGTGGACGTTAATAGGCTGTTGTAGTTGAGGATGTTGTAGCACGCACCCCTTGGGGTCCGTGCACCCGTGTGTAAAAACACAAAATTATGTAATCATATACATGATTTTTTTCTGCTGTTAATTCATTCTATCAAGTTAAAATATCCTTACTCGATGTTTTGTTCTACTCACATCAAATTTGCCCCACTGCATGGACATGGATATTGTGAGGCAAAGTGAAAAGAACATAAAAAATAGGCTGCCCATCCTTGGCGGATATACACGTACGTGCTTCTCCTTCTCTGCAACTTGACAGTGTTGAAGGTGCAGTCAGAAATCTTCGCCGCATCGTCGGTTCGTCAGGTCCAGTTCATGCCGGCTGGACACCGCTACTCTTATTGTTGATTGATGAATTGTAGGGTTTAACGTGCCGGCGCAACGCAGGTGATGAGGCGCGCCGTAGTGGAGGGCTCCGGATTAATTTTGACCACCTGGGGATCTTTAACGTGCGCCGAACTCTCGTACACACGGGCGTTTTCGCTTTTCGCTTCCATCAGAAAAGCTGCCGCTGCGGCCGGGAATCGAACCCGCGACCTCGTGCTCAGTAGCGCAACGCCTTAGCCCCTGAGCCACCGCAGCGGGTGCTACTCTTATTTTTCACAGAGGGAAAGAGAAAATGATGGGCGAAAAAAAAAAAAAGGCGCTATCGTAACTCATTAGCCCTAATGACGACGCTAGAAGGCCGGACGCCCACCTCACGGCGGCTGAAGCGCAAGAAAAGTCACGTTCGCTGCAACAGGAGCTCACGCCTTGTTCGCATCCCCCATACGCGGAAGAACAAAACGTTGCTTTTTTTTTTTTTTTTTTTTTTTTGCAAAACCTCCGTGGTCACCGGCGGGGCCCCCCGTGGCGTCGTGACCTGCCTGGAAGGCGCCCGCTCGAGATGCCGCGGCCACCCCGAGTCAGAGGTGAAGGTCAGCCGGACTCCGCCTCTTGGGGCCCCAAATTTGCTTCCATATATAGCCTCCCCTGTCGACGCTGATTGGATCGCAGTATTGTTATGGGGAACGGCCCGGACGGCTGCCGGGCACGCGGACTGTTGAAGAGTGGACTCCTAGCAGCGGCTCCGCGGCTTGGCTTTAACACAGCGCGCCGCGGAAAAAGATCCGAGGCACTGTTGCAGTTTGGGCGGCTCCGTTGCTCACACGCACTCATTTTCCCGGGTGCATCTTGGAGGAGGAGTCACTAGCGCATAAACACATATATGCCGGCCGCGTTCTGAATAATACGTCAAAGCGTTAACTTTTGAGTCGCAATGGACCGGTCCGTAAAGTCTTGCAATAAGTGCATAGTTCCACTTTGATTGGGGCGCAAAATAACCGATGAAGCGAGTTTGGTGTAAACGGCCTCGAACGCCATGGACGCATGCCTGTCCGTGATTCTGACGCGGCCTGTTAGGGCTCGAGTATCTTTACGTAAAGCCACGAGCTTGTAACACTGCCGTGGACATCACTAGTGCGTTACTTGTGAGAGTGCATGTCGACATGCCCATCCCGGCGCTGATGAGGACCGAGGTGATTTCCTGCTTTTCCTGCAGTGAGGATGCCGCGGAGCAGCAAGAGCGGAAAAAGCGTAAGAAGAGGGATGAGGAGGAAGGAGAGGGAGCGTGATGATCGAGAGCCGACGTTTTTTAACCCCTGCATCCTGGTTGCGTGTTGCTGCATGCAATTGGGAAGGGGGGGAGAAGGAGGGACAGATGGAGCGATAGGGGGCTACCCCTGTAGTTATCAAGTCACTGGGGACGGCGGATTATTTCTTTAAATTCGGAAATTATTTCGTGAAATCGCGAAAGCCTTAAGCACATCTAACACATGGTTCACCAGAACCCTTCGTCGACTAAGAAAAAAAAAAGAAACATACAAAAAAGGTACAAGTGCGTCTAGAATAGACGAATTCAAACAGCGTGGAAAACGTGGAAGACAAGTGCGGGAGGAGCAATTGCTCTGCGACTAAAAACGCGGAAGAGCAACTTTTCTCCCGCGATACCCCCTGGCTTTTGGCCAATATCATCACCAGACCGCGACCGCTATAATATCTCGTTTCATTGCGGTGGCCATGGACCCCTCGCAGATAGTGAATGCTCATTACCCTCTAATTGGTTCTTTTCATCGGCATAAGTTAGCAAAGATTAGACCAACAAACCATACATTGCATTTCATGACTAGGCAAGCCTATAGTCATGTCTGTCAAAAGTATTGCATGTGTCATGGACAAATTCAAACCACTAAACACATATTCAGCTAAGTTTTGCGTCTAATCTCTCAGAAGTGTTTGCTTTCTGGTCAACGTCGTAGTGATTGACCTGCAATTAAAATAATTCCTCTTTAGCAGGGATAACAAACAGTCGAAGTTATAACTGTCAACTCATCGCGCTAACATGCATCTGCTGTAAATTATTGGAGCGCATACACATAGGTACCGTATTTTCGCGCGTATAATTCGCCCCTGCATATAATCCGCACCTCCAGTTTCAGCCTGCCGGAAAAGAAAAAAAAATCCTCGCGAATTGCCCACACATTTGATACACGAAAGATTGCATCAAAGCTACTGCTCAAGCAACCCATCACATACTATGTAGACAGAAAAAGCGTATATTTAGCCAGTAGAATACACTGACTGCAAGGTGAAAGTCACGATTCACTCAGTGTCACCGCTCTCGCTAGATCTATATCACTTGAGCCGCAGTCCTCACTGTTGTACACAAGGTCATCTTCACGGCATAAACGCGAATTGCCGCGAAGCTGCACTAAAGGAAAAACCCCCGCGTATTATTCGCACCCCTACTTTGCCACTGAAATTTCCGCATTTTTGGTGCGGGTTATACGCGCAATAATACGGTACCATTCTCGCCATAACCTCGTGTCAAGTTAACTTTTTTTTCCTTATTTAAATGGTTTAAGAGAGTATTTTTTGTGTGATACGCAATTGCTTGCATTAACAACTGACTTGCATTTTCATACGGATAAAAGCAAACCGGTTGCGTCTTCCTTAATTTCCGACTAATATCCAAATGATCTGTTATTATACTTAATTAATTTTTACAATTGTGGATCGGAACATTTATTACGCCAATTGGCCTGATTCACTTACGTGCATCCTTACCTGGCATTCGCATCTTTAGTGTGTTCCCGATTCCTGTATTCGTAACTGAACTGACCTAATCAGTATAAAATAGAGCAGCCTGGTTCATGTTCCGTAATTTAACCGCTAATACAGCGTAACAAAATATAATCTTTAACATTCGATTCCGCCAACATGTGTTCGCCGCTCATTCGCGTCGCTGTGTTAATTATACAAGTATTTTCATAGCCCAAGGTTTTCACCATTACACCTAACAATGCATTTGCTCATGTCCGCACGACAACACAATCACCTTAGCTTTTCATGCACTTACAGCAGAACGCGGGGGTTCAGCTCATCGACGCTTCCATACCATTGTGTACAAATAGTACCGCTTTTATCCCATATTCCACTTTATTTCGCAAACATGTTCCCCACCATATTTTGCCACACTAATATTGTTTACACTTTTGATAATATGCGTCCCTAAATTCTTTCTTTCTTGTATCTTTGTTTTTTATTTTTCTTGCTCTGCCAACTTCGACCTCCTAGTTTGTTTCCGTCCGCGCGAGCTTTCGTCTGCGCCGTGAATATTTTTTGAGGGTACACGTGTGCGTGTATGTTTTACATCGATGCCTCTTTGAATTGTTGTCTTTATTATGTTTTGCTACTCGATTACTTACGCCCAGTTTTTTTTATTCAACTTTTTTCGCATTAGAGTTCCGCACTTAAATGGCTGCATAACCTCTCATAAACGGTGGGTTCAGATGGTGGAGTTAGAACGCCCGAAAGCTGGTCTAAGTTTAACGTTAACTTAGAAACTCAGCTTTAATTTAAGGACCAAGAGTGTTCCGCGTGGTCGAAAAGAAAAAAACATAACTGACGTTAGTTGAAAAAAAAAAAAGGTGGCAACGTTGTAAGAGCTGGCAAAAGCGTTACAGTTCCTCCCTAAATAAAGCTGAGACAGGCGCGAAAGCTTTCTGGCATAAAAACTGCGTCAAAAGTGCGCCAAAACCTTCGCTAGAAGTGCGTCCACCCTTCGCTGAAAGTGCGTACAATCGATCATCAAATCTCCAAAGACTCAAACCGCAAACTAGCCCAGGACTAACCCATGTGACGATTTTTCGCGCACCAAGTAAACGGACCTCCGAACGATCCAAATGTATACCGATACGTGATTTAAGAGATTACGGTATAGTATTGTACCCCTTCTTCATGATGGATGTGTGCACTGTTCTTATCTAGCTAGACCCGTTCCATTTTCGTGATTTTCAAGTAAGCATTTTGACACAATTGCAGCCCGGTGTCACGCGCGCAGCGTGTGTCCTGATATCTTAACAGAGCTTTTCAGTGGAGCAGCCGGTCGAGGGGGAAATGCACTAGTTTTTGATAGGACGCCGCCGGTCCCACTAAGAAAGTTTTCGCTTTAAAAAAGACAAAATGAGAGCCGATTGCAGGAGATTACGCAGTGCTTCCTCCCTTCCTTCTTTGGCCGTAATCCAAACTCGTTATCCTAATAACCACCACGACGTTCGACATATCGAAGTACCCGGAACACACGGCATGCCTTATTTCCGGCAGCTCTTGCTCGTGCCCGGAAGTTTGCACATTCATGTCCGGCCGGACGCATCTGCCCGAAAAAAAAAAATAAATAAATGAGCCACAATCGAAACGACTTACGTAGACGCACTCCATTTTAGCGGTTTCCCACTAAGAGCGCCGCTCCATATCGCCAGCGACCGAACGAACTCGCCCCTTATGACCCCCTATACTAGCGCCCTTAAATAGCAAACCCCGCACGGTGTCAGAAACGTTTATTTCGCGCAAGCTTACGGGCGAACTTCCGCGCAACGCAGGGAGGTGTCGGGTTCGGCCGACGTTATGCACGGACGGGGTCACCCACAACTGTGACCTTCCCTCTCCGTAGGCGGCATCACGGCGGGAGGAGAGAGCGTTGCCGGACCGCGGGGGTTAACTTCCTGCTTGTCTCGCGCGGCACACGTGAGGTGGACGCTCCTATTTATAACTTGCAAGCGCAGGTGCGCGCACGTACGAAGCGCTCGCTGCGCGCTGTCTCGGAAAGGAGAGAGTCCGGGACGCGAGACAAAAAGACCCGGCGACGAACGACCATTCCCGACGACGACGGACGGACGAACGGACGCGGTGGCGGGAGACACCAGAAAAGTTTTAATAACGTTGGACACGAGCGCCGTTCATCACAGCCGAGGAAATGAGCCAAGAGCAAAATGCGAGCGAGTTTTCGGGAGAGAGCGAGCGAGAGTGAGGGCGTAAGAGCTTGGCCGGTTATTTTTCGTCCTGTAATTTCGAATGTCCCGAGGACACTCGTTGAAGTTGATTGCTCTGTAGGAAATTGTAAACTGCGAGCTCTGTGAAAGGAACAGCGCACGCGTAGGGGCCGACATGAGGAAGTGAGGTCTCTCGAAGTCGCAGCGGACGTGCCTCTCACTTCACCGATGAAGTGACTCGGGAGCCGCCTTTGACGGCTGTTGGAAGGAAGCTGGAGCAGGAAAGCGAGGACGCTGCCGCTGGGCAAATTGTTCGGCCTATTGTAATGGCTGCAACGTAAAAAAAGTTTCGTCATTGTTTTCACCTGCTTAATTTTTTTTCATGAAAGTCGCTGATGTTGAGGTATCTTCAAGGACTGTCTCACTTTTGCAACATTTTTAAACGGACAGGCACGCATGAGTGTAAGACTCAGAGGAGAAGCAAAACATAACAAGTGCCATAATGAGTGCAATTAAAATACAAGTGAAAAAATTCCCCGCATTTCCCCGAGGGGAAGAATGTGAAAGTGCGAATGCAGGAGTTGAATTTGCGCGGTTCGGTAATGTTCGCGAAAGAGAGATCACACACACACACACAACTACAAAGAAAGAAAGATGCATTTATTCACAGACACCTATTTGTGTTGTCGTTGTACTTGATTGCTAGAGCGGATCTCAGCTTTGAAATTTCGTGTCAGTACTCCTTTAAGCGGGTGCATTAGCTCTTCTCACGCCCGATTCTTGGCCAATCCCCCACGTGGGTATGTGCCATGTCAGCGGCCAGGCAGCGCGCGCCCATCTCCCCCCGTTGCCAAGGAAGACGAGGAGATTCCTGGCCAATCCCCCACGTGGGTATGTGCCATGTCAGCGGCCAGGCAGCGCGCGCCCATCTCCCCCCGTTGCCAAGGAAGACGAGGAGCGCGCGCACCCGCAGCTGTTGCTATGCGGACGGCGGCGGACGCTTCAGGCTCGCTTAAGAAGTGCATTCGCACTTAAAAGATGTGGCAAAGCTCGCAAGAGGTACTATAGGCGTCAAATGAAACGCGAACACGAAAATATGAACCTGAACGCACAAATAGCGCGATTTCTTTCCATGCAAGCCAAAATGACGCGTGGCTTATTTACACAAACAAAGTTGGGAAAAGTGAATTTACAAATATACCAATAGCGTGCCATTACATGAACTCTATGAATAGTATTTTTCAATTTTGCACGTTTTGGTTCATATTTTCGTGTTCGCGTTTCATTTGACGCCGATAGTACATGCCAAGCGCTGCATTGATATTGCATCGTTTTGGCGCAGTTATATTTCGTGTTTTTTCTCAATGAAAAAGAATTAAGAATGCGATCAAGAATCAGGGTACGAACGTCAATGTCGGTGTGTGTTAATAACGACGCACGCTGTATGGATAGACGAATAAAAAGAACTACACGTTTTAGTCTTTTCAATCTCGCTTTGATACGAAAAAAAAAAAGAGACGTGTGAGAAATTCCGAACGTGGGAAGGATAATAATGAGCCCCCCTGCCCCCTCTTCCCAGGGGGCTAGGCCACGTGACGCTGTGGCGCCAGATTTTATCCGCTTTGTGATTCTTGGATGTCCCGCTGGTGCCCGAGCTCGATACACGCAGCGTTCAGTTGAGCGGGGCGTAATAATCAAACATGTATTGTCTCGTCTTCGCTTTGTCTGCGCGAAAGGCTTGTGAAACGTGGATCCAGCTGCTACCAGCAAATGCACTGAGAATCGAACATCTAGGATCGATTTCGGATGGTTCCGGAGATAGAAAAAGGGAACTGCGTTCAGACGCTGGTTGGCTTGCGAGCCACTTGGCCGCATGGCGCCATGCGGCATGTCTACCTTATTTTCTTCTTTTTTGCATGCATGAGTGCCTGTCCCGTCCTCTTTTGGCCTGCATGGCAGCTGCTCCTACTGTCAAAGAGAACAAATAAAGGGATGTCCCAAACAACTTGCTACATGTATTGGCACGTGCGTAAACTAGTGTCTGGAATTTCTGTTCGCTGTGGTGGTGTGATTGTCACCCTCCACGGCTCAAAATTTAGCTGCAGACCTGTGTACAAAAGATTGTGCAAGTAAGCTTCATACTTTCCGACCTTAGCACTAAAATCCGAGTCCGCCATCACCAAAATCGCGAAAAAATGAAATAAAGAGGAAGAAAGAATAAATGAACAAAGACCATTTTTACGCTTTTGTACCTTCCGTGCAATGAATCGTATTGTAACGCAAAGAAATACAAATATCCTAAAATATGTAAACACCAATAGACATACAACGACGTCTTGCAAAAAAAAAAAAACACATCAAAACACGGATACGTTGCAAACACAAATGAAAAGTAACGGTCTAAAAGCTAGCACTGGGAGATGGGGTGTGCAGTATTTTACCGGGGCATCTTTCACATAACTTTACAGCGCCCTCGTTACCGTGTCTAGTCGTAAAAAAGCGCAAAAGTCAGTTTTCACGCCAGGAGGCCGCACTACGCGTTTCTTGACGTTAGTCGTACGATATAACGCGGCAGAAGGAGACCACCGACGACGATCGGGCCGCGTCGTCAAGCGAATGCATGATGCCCACCGTGTGGACCCCGAATACGCAAGGCGGGAAAACGCAAGACGTCGGCGGGGCTACAGTCGGGCCGAACGAATCGCGCCGAACGCTTTGTGGCCAACAATTCGGGGTGCGTGTGATGTTTTTGGGTTTCTCGGGGACTTTAGGCGGGTTACAACGATAATACACAAACAGCCACGCTGGTCATCCACCTTCACAGGGTGGAATTGACCTTAAGTTTTCCTTATGAGCAGGCTTCACTGTGCGACACGAAATCTGGGAAATCGATGTCATGATTTGAAGCGCAACAAAAAGTAAAAAATGATCAGAAGTATTTCTTCTTCCTCCTCCTCCTTCTCCTTATCCTCTTCCTCTGCCTCTGCCGCAAATCTCATCGCCTCCGTCCGCGGCGCAGAGACGGAGAAGTCAGATCGTCTAACACTGGGCTGGAGCTTACTTTAATTTTATAAATCTACTGTTCTGCAATGACTGAAGCTAAACGTACCTCCAGAGTAGCACATACTCGCAGTGGGGGATTGGCCGACCAAACATCCCCCTCGCGAGGGGCACGATCAAATGCAGAGCATTTCCGGGGGCGCACGACGTTAAGTAGTTTGCGTTACGTTAATGTTGTTGCACTTGTTGCTGTTGGTTGTTGTATTGTAATTAAATGAGAAGACGTAATTACGTGGTCACGTGACATCATTTATTAGCAGGTGGGTATGATTATTGTGGCGCAGTGGGAAGAGCACCATGTACCTCGCGTTACGCCCACAGGGTCGTGGGATCGAAACCAGGCGCCGGTAAGTATTATTTTTTTTTATATAGTGTAGGGGGAGGGGTGCGGACTACTACGGACAACTAGAACGGGTGACATCGTGAGTTAAAGAAATGCTCTGCATTTAAAACACACGGACGAAGAACAGAGTAGACGAGACAGGCACTCGCCAACTAGCCCAGCAAGAAGTTCTTCTCAGCAACATCTCTTCTACTGTGGGCCCGACCTTTTGTAACCCTGCCTCGTACAGCACAAACCAGGAAAAAATAGCGCCTGTCTCGTCTACTCTGTTCTTCGTCCGTGCGTTTTTGTTGCGCTTCAAATCTTGCCATCTATTCACCAACTAGCCCAGCAAGAAGTTCTTCTCAAATGTGGGAGGCAAGGGAGAAAGTGTGCATACAGCGCGAGAGTAAAACACGTCCAGTCGGCCGCGGCACGTGCAAGGAACACCGCCCGGGAGCTGAGAAAACAAAACGGAGGGCTTTTGTCGTTCTACGGACGTGAAAAGAACCCCCCCACCCCCACTGGGGGGGGGGGGGGGGTAGTTAGCCTATAAGAGCTCAGAGGTGAAAATTTACAAAGGTGTGGCAGTACCAACCACAGAACTTCACTGTGCAGGCGAGCGCCGGCACAAGGACTAACGTTCGCCACGCCGCCATGTGACGCTATCTTTTTGCACAAGGCACGCATCTATTCTGCGGCCCGCGCTCCGGCGCATATCCCGACAAACAGATCCGGCGGGCTTGATGATTCCCTCGAGAGGAACGAAGCGGCTCACACCGCGTCCCGCGTCCACACCCACTCCATGGTAGTTCTCCAGCAGGTTGACTGAGCGGACCACACAGACTGTATTCCCTGCCGCCCCGTTACATCGATCTTGGCACACTATCGCCACGAACGCAGGCAGTTCCCTCTTCCACACCCCTCCTTCACCCGGTCCGAGGCGACAACTTTTGGCCGGTTCCAAACTCTTGCCCTCATGGAACGCTACTTTACGCCACCTAACTTCCTACACCTCCACCTGCAAACGTTGCCTTCTGCCCTGCACTTTCTACCGCATGCTATGGGAGTGCCTACCCGTAATCGACCCCCTTCCTTGTCCCCCATCCAACCTACAAGCAGTGGGTGGGCCAGCTGGCCAGCTCCGACCTCTCATCTCAGTGCCGGCTGGTGCTAAGGATCGGGACGGCCACAGGAGCCCAGGGCTACTGAGGACCTCCTCCGAACGGGCGCCCCAACATAAGCGCTTGATTAAATCTCTCTCTCTCTCTCTCTCTCTCTCTCTCTCTCTCTCTCTCTCTCTCTCTCTCTTGCTTCCGCATAAAAACAAAAGAATCAGAACTGCGTTATTGGGAAATTCGTAACAGCCCAGAAAAGCAAATCCAAGGGCCCTTTTGTGTACTGACTGGCCAAATGTGCACCAGCCGCCGCATCTGACTACCTACTGTATAACAGGTGTTCTGTGGTGTTTCGATTCCTGGTTGAGATCAATTGAAAGCAGTATTCGTAGAGCTAGGCATAGGAGCAGTAGCAGTCTTCCGTCAGTTGAATTTCCACCACGCTGAGTTTTTTTACGGGAGGAACTATGTATTAGCTCTCTTGGTATTTGCGCGAGTAACCTCCAGCCACAGGAAGCAAATTCTGGCTCTTTAGGGAACTAAGAGATCTCAAAGGCTTTATGAAAATACGTTCAACAGCATTTTGTACCCTTGGTGATGAAAGTAAAAAAAAGCGCGTCTTTTTATATCATGGAAGGAATGTATTTAGAAAATTCCAAATCTGGAACCAGCAGTTTGGGCTGCGGTATGATTCCCTGAAACTGGGTGTAAGCCATTCCACCTCATTACGGTAAATATTTAACTAAATGATTCATATTTGCACATTTTTTACTTTCGGTCTTTTTCGGCGTGCTTGATTAGAGAGATGTGTAAAAACACCCTTAACCATTTTGCATTTTAAAGACGAAATTTCTTACCATCCTAAAATCTTTCGTATCATATTCTAGGAAGATGAAGTTAATGTTAATGAGAAATGTTAAAACGACAAATGAGAAATGATACATCGGTTAGCGTTAGTCGAAAATCTTGAAAGCTTCCAAATTTCCCGCTGCACGTCACCAGCAGTGACGCAATAGCGGGAAAACTAAAAGCAAAGTTATCAACTTGTTAGCTGCATATTAGCGTTCAAGTAATACAGCATGTCGCAACTACAGGCACAATAGCGTAGGCATGTCTCTTGGCGTTGGCTTTGGTCGGGAGCCGCCAACTGCACAGACAAAATCCTGTGACGTCACAAAGACTCGGCCAGAAAGTGACTCGTGAGTCGCCCCTGATTCATCTGTTTTTCTTAGTGTCTAGCTTAGTTGCTGGAAGTCTACGATAAAAATGATATTGTTGTTGGGTCAAAGTAGTTTTTTAATCAACCCATCTTGCTTTTTGTCTTCGAGGCCCTATTAAAAACACGCGTGTCTCCTTGACTGTTTTAATCTCATTAGAGCTGAAGTTTCTTAGTGTACTGAGATTTGCTTTCTGACATTTTTATGGATAATTTTTAAGCACAAAATGTAAATAGACATATTTACGTAACTGAGATTGAGAGATCGGTAAAAACAACCTTAGGCCTTTTTTTGCATCCCTAACATCACAATTTTGAGAACTCCAGCCTTTCACTGGTTTGGTTTGGATGATGGTCAGTCAGTCAGTCAGTCAGTCAGTCAGTCAGTCAGTCAGTCAGTCAGTCAGTCAGTCAGTCAGTCAGTCAGTCAGTCAGTCAGTCAGTCAGTCAGTCAGTCAGTGATTAAAAATACGTTACCGCTGAACAAACACTACACACGAGAGACGGGACTACTGGCGTTATGAAGCCCGTCCGTCCCTCGTGTGGGCTCTTTGTTAAGCGCTATAAGGACTCTGGCGCCATTTAAGAGAAAGCGTTATACGGCTCATCGCGAGGCGGCCTTGAATAACCCTGGCGTTTACACGAATGGTGCAAAAACGGAAGGAAGGCCAGAAGGCCGTCTATAACAGAGGATTAATGATTACTGCAGTAATGATTTCATAGTGGTTGATTAGTGAGGTAGATTCAAAAGGGCCAAGGTGCGTTCATCATTGATTAGTTATTGATAGTAATGATTAGTAAGGTGGGATTAAGGTGGATTAAGATGGATTATGGTAGACCAAGTTGTCTCATCAGAAGGTGCACCTTGAATGACCCCGGCGTCGATGCGAATGGTACAAACACCCAAGGCCATACGCGAGCAAAAGCATGCCATTGTGCATAAGATATGTACAATGATAATTGAGGCTAATTAATGCTAATGATGGTGATTGTTTAGTAAAGCGGATTATGATATAACGTGGATTTAAACAAATTAGTATGAATAATATGAAAACAAGAAGGATTAATGATTGATTAATGATGGATAACAGTTATTAGCAAGGTGGGATTAGGGTATATTAAGGTTGATTAAGGTATATTAGCTGGATTGAGGACGGTAAATTAACGCGGCTGCTGTGTAGACGGGTGGACGTTATATGAAAACGTACCCGTCACAATAGTACACCATGGTTTCGCCTTCAATTAAATGCCACGAATATGTTTGTTGCTAAGAACCAACTAAGCCAGTAGCAAGTTAATAAGTCAGTTAGTAAGTCAGTGAGTCAGTCTGTCAGTTAAGTGAGTGACCAAAGAAAAAGTTTGTGCTCAATAAACAGTACACACGAGAGGCTGGAGGGACCGGCGCTATGAAGTCCGTAACCCTCGTGTGTACTGTTGAGCGCTAACTTTTTTAATCGAAAGCGTTAGATTTATCATTGAAAGGTGACCTTAAATGACCCCGGCATCGACACGAACGGTACAAAAAACCAAGAAACGCCAGAAGAGAACCAAAGCGTGCCAGTCTTGCATGAGAGAACACTAATGACTATCAATGTTAATAAATGGTTTATTAGTAATTATAAGGTGGACTGAGCGAATGAAGATAGTTTAAGAGGGATTAATATGAATAAAAAGATAAATTAGTGACCGGTAGCGTAGTGGTTATCGCACCAGACCGGTATTCTGGAGGTCGTGGGTTCGGATCCCACCTGGCGGGCATTTTTTCTTCACTTTCTTTCTTTCTTTCCAAATTCTTAATCTGTTTCTATGATCTACCACATCCTCCCCTTTGCTTTCCGAGGTTTTCTCGACTGCCAACCCTTATTTCTGTGTTATTTTCAACGAGCCCCTCATTTCCTATTCTGATTCGCTACATAAATTAGTGACATGTAGTTATGATTAGTAAGTGGCATTAAGGTGGGTTAAGCTGAGTTAGGATAGATTAAAAACGGTATGTCGACAGGTGGACGAGTATATACAGGGTACCCGTCACAGTAGTGCGCCAGGCTCTCGGCTTCAAAGCACGTAGGCATGCTTTAGTGCCCCAGCAATTTTTTCTCATTACTATGAACCAACTATGCCAACAGAAAGTTTCATAAGTCAGTCAGTCAGTCAGTCAGTCAGTCAGTCAGTCAGTCAGTCAGTCAGTCAGTCAGTCAGTCAGTCAGTCAGTCAGTCAGTCAGTCAGTCAGTCAGTCAGTCAGTCAGTCAGTCAGTCAGTCAGTCAGTCAGTCAGTCAGTCAGTCAAGTCAAGTCATTTCAAGTCACTTTCACCAACTTGTCTTTACTAGTGGAGATAACTGTAGGCGTTTTTTTACACAAAAGTGCTGACAGAAAAAAAAATGCAGTCCTAAATTAGCGACCATTGTTTATCAGAAACATTGAAGTTTAACCTGTAGACCCTACGATGAAAATAACGTAAAGTTTAGAGCATGAAATACAACAGTGAATTAAGTGTAGAAGCGATTACGTAGCGTGCAAAAAGAAGGGCAGAAGTAGAAGGCAAGCTTGGCGAGTAGTGCGTATACCCAATTACAGCGCATCACACGGCGTTCGCGCTTAATGCTGTGCCCTGTGAGGCGGCCCAAATGGCTCTCTGAATTGAGATCACTTTGAGAGAAAAATCATTAGAGAATATCAGAGTTGTTTGCGTGGATGCGTGGACTTAAACACCCATGCTACTCTTCTGGAGGCGTGGAGTGTGCGTGCGTGTGGGGCGGGGGAGGGGGGGGGGGGGAGGGTTAAGCGATGACAGGATGCTAGGAAGATGCAGTTACAGGAGAGGGAAAATGGGAGAAAAGGGAAAAGTGGATATTTCAGTCAAGGCAGTCAGCCCCTTAATCAAGGTCCAAACTCCGCAACCAACGGCAGCTGTGTCACCAACCATATGCGGGATATCTTCTGGACAGCGTTTCAAGAGAATTGACTGTTGGGCTAGTTGGTTCTTGTACATAGTGAAATAGCGCTAAACACGAGGACGAAAAGAGAGGAGCGCCGTCCTATGTCTCCTTCCCTTTCGTCTTTGTCTGTAGCACTATTTTCACTATGTAGCGTATCAAGGCACACCAGTCGCATGTGCGTTCAGCACAGTGCGGAAAAAAGCACAGCACAGTACCTTTAAAAAAAATGTTGATATAGTTTCTTGAGGGCAACGACTGTGCGGATGAGTTTCGTCGCATTATTAAATGAACATTTACACAACATGTGACCAGGTGTCTTCGTTGGTCCGGTGAGCTCGTTAGCGCCGGACATGCAACGGGGAATTAGTAGTATGCGTTTAGTAGTATGCGTTAGTAGTATAGAGAAGCGAAGGCCAAAGAGTACCGCCACAGTTGTTTAGTAGATTTAGGTGTGATGTTCTCTGTAAAACGATGTTATGGATGTGATGGGCTTAGAACTGATTATTGTGCGGGTGCATTGAATAGAGCTTTTCGTTTAAAACACAAGTATTGAAGTTAGTGAAATGACCATAAGGGTGGTGGGGTGTAAAGGATGAAGCTGTCCTCTTTTCTGAGGGCTCTGAGGCCATATGCGGTATGAAATGAGTTTTGAAAATCTCACATTTCTCCAAGTTATAGTTCATATCACAAGCTAACTGCAGCACTGCGGAGGCTACATTGTTGTCCCCCTCAGGGCGCCTAACTCACCGCGAAGGAAGCGACAAAAGGCGCCGGGCCCATGCGGTGCCACTTGCCGAGAGGGGAGAAGGGAGTTTCCTTTCAGGACCCCCTTCACGGCGGATTAGGCGCCCTCAGTGGGCGCACAATTGATAACAATGTAGCCTCCACAGTGCTGCAGCTAGCTTGTGATATGAACTATAGGCTAAAAGACGTTTACTTGTAATCACGGCTGGTAGTATATTTTACGCTCACATTAGCGTGGTCTATCTGCAGCCAAGCCCCAGAATAAGGGTTGGTGCGAGGGGAAGCACCAAGAGCTGCGCGTCGCATTTGCCAGAAAACGATTCTCTTCTTCCTTTTTTCTCATTTTCATTCTTATCCTTGATGTTCAGTTCGGTTTTCGGTGCTATCAATGATGCTTTTCACCGTAGTGATGGCCGCTGCTGCCGAGCTCCGCCGCACAAGTTCATCTGTCGGCTTCGGCGGGCCCATTTTCTCTACCTTTGTACGTACTCCATGACAATAAAATTATAAATTATTGGCAGCGTGGCGCAGTTGCCACCATGCTTTGCTCGATGAACAGAGAGAGAGAGAGAGAGAGAGAGAGAGAGAGAGAGAGAGAGAGAGAGAGAGAGAGAGAGAGAGAGAGAGAGAGAGAGAGAGAGAGAGAGAGAGAATTGAATACTGCAGAGGTTAGCGCCACGAACGGCGGGCCCGCTACTTCAGATTGGGGTGGGGTATAGGAGGCGAAAAAAGAAAAAGAAGGGAAAAAAAAAAACTCAGTAGATTCATTTGATTGATTGTAGGATTTAACGCACCGATGCAACGCAGGCGATCAGGCGCTCCGTAGTGGAGGTCTCCGGATTAATTTTGACCACCTGGGCATCTTTAATGTGCGCGAAAATTTCGAACACAATGACGTTTTCGCTTTTCGCCTCCATCAGAAAAGCGGCCGCCGCGTCCGGGATTCGCTTGATTGATTGATTGTAGGGTTGAACGCGCCGACGCAATGCAGGCGATGAGGTGCGCTGTAGTGGAGGGCTCCGGAATAATTTTAACCACCTGGGGATCTTTAACGTGCGCCGAAATCTCGTATACACGGGCGTTTTCGCTTTTAGACTCCATCACAAAAGCGGCTGCCATGGCCGGGAATCGAACCCGCGACCTCGGGATCAGCAGCGCTAAGCCTTAGGCACTGAGCTACCACGGTGGGTACGCGGCCGGGAATCGAACCGACGTCCTCGTGCTAGAAACTAAGTAGAACTGATGAATAGAAGTCCTTTGAACTACAATTCGGCGGTGGTTCGTTTGGAACCGTATGTGGGGCAAACGGCCGACCGAATGGGGTTTCAAAGTGACGAGCCGATAGTCAATACGAAACACTGTTTTTTCACTTACAGCATAATTAATTATGCGGCGCTCTCAGCTGCAATAGCCCTTGTCTCCCAGACTTTTAGTAAAAAAAAAAAAGAAAAGAAAAGAGAACAAATGACAGCATCTCCACTCTGTGGATGATGGCGAGGGTGCGGAGTACGGGGACTCGAAATGATATCCAAGTTGAGCCCTGCAGACTGACATCAGATTTCCGCCCCGACCGTCATTCGATTTGAGCCGTGAGTTGCACCTTGATTATTCCCTAAATGAAACTGCAACTCAGGGCTCAAATCCAATTTAGCTTGATTTTCGCTTGATGGTGGTGTGTGCACGGATGGACGCGGAGGGACATAGGGAGGTCCTAAGGTACTCCGAACCGTTACGGGTGAGGGAGTAAGCCGTTTGACTATCCAGTACCTACTCACGGTCGTAGCACAATGGGTAAGACGACTGACACTAACTCTGTCTGGTCTACCAGACACAGGCTCGAATCCTGCGGGTGCCTGTGTGATTTTTGCGATTGTAAATGCTATGCGCACGGACGCGGACGGAAATCGTGCGTTCCTAAGGTACTGCGTACCTAAAACCGTCTGTCTTTAATGTCTGGGCTTCAGCAAAGCGCCATCTCGTTTTCAACGGCGAGATTCGAGGTGATCTTGGTCAATCTTTAAAGCTCCGTTCTAAGGGATCACTTGACACATGGTGTGTGGGCTGCATGCAGTCCACAAGTCGACGTTACGGTGACGAGTAAACTTATCCTGTATGCTACTATGCCCTGTCTCTTGTGTGGATGAGAGCGGTAGGCAAAGGATGAAGAAATTGCATACGAAACTTGAAGAATCGTAAACTTCACTCAGAAGTACCAGAATTCTGATCCCATTACACATGGCTTCTGTTCTTTTTTTGCAAATACAAACCATTGCAGCTTTTTATTCCTAACTTTTTGTTCCACTGTGTATCTTCTTTTTTCATGTTTTTTTTTCTTTTTCTTTTACTTTTCCGTAGTAGGTTGTAACAAGGCTAGAAATGTTATCCCAGTGTTCCTGTGTATTGGTGTTGTGTACATTTGGTTGTATTTTCTTTTTCTCATCTTGATCCTTGCTGTTCGCCAAGTTAGGGGTCAGCAGCTTCAGTCAAGCTGTTTTTTTGGAGCGTTTACTGGAGCTTTCTTTTGAGCTTTTGCAGCTTTTACTGCGGGCCCCTGTCATCATGTAATGATGATGAAATAAACGTATTGTATTGTATTGTATATCAGAGCGTTAGTTGGTAGCATGTGAAATGGCTGGCATCACTCTCTTGGGAGCACGCGCAGCCGGTTTTGAACGTTGTTTGCTTCACCTCTGTGGCGTATCAGTCTGCACCTGATACTTGGATAACGTATCCTTAGTAAGGTCACGTTGCTTACTTGAGGAAAACTAAACAATATTTGCGATCGTCTATGAAAGAATGGGGATGAAAGATGAAATAGTGACACGACACCAGCCTCTTCCGCGCACTACCCTGTGACAGACCAATCCACGTCACAGGGTTTGGTCCGTCTGATTGGCGGCCACCAACAACGACTATCGCCAATAACTGTGAGATTGAGCCAGTGCCTCCGATTCCGTTTGGTCGCTCTGCTTTATTACTAGCGTTGAGGTAACACGCTGATAACTGTTTTCGGCACCCCCACAATGACGTCACCACCAATGTTGCCTAGCGGGAAATCTGAATGTTTGTCAATATCATTCTCTTGCGAAAGCAATGTTCTTCGAAAGCCTAATCAAGTCGAGCGAGTTATAAAAGGCTGTAGTGGTCGCACACGAAACAAGGATGCGCAGTAAACCCCCGTGACGACGAAATTGATGTACTCAAAATCTAGCTTTCATTCAAAGTGTTTCGTTGATGTCACTGTAGTCTATAGAGAGCATATGGTAACGAAGTGTAGCTTATAAACTAGCCAGGTTTTTGCCCCGATGCCTTTCTATAACGATGGTTATCTTGCCTTTATGGTCTTTTTGTGTGCAGCCAGTTTCGGTCGCTCACAACTAGCAACTAGCAACAGCGTCTTCCTCGGAAAAGGGCGCGTGTCTCTACTACAGTCCTCGGCGGGTGCACCCACACAGCAACATCAACGTCCCATTCGTCTCCCTCTCGCCGAGTTTTCTAACTTTCGGAGTGGACCGACGCAAAAATCGCCTAAACCCGGAGGTCATTCCAAGCTATTACACGATGTAAATAGCCGCTTCCCAGGGGAAAAAAAAAAAAAAGCGGGCTGAGAGGCAACCCTTCAGTGTTGGCCCGTTTTTCGCTGGACGTTCTGGTTTCTTCCTCATCTCGCCACAAGACGCGCGCTTTGTAAATGCTCGTTTCCTTCGAGACGTTCGCCTTGGCGCGTTTAGCAAGAAAGCGACAGGTGGGCTGACAGGGAGGGGGTCAGTGCGTTGCCCCCTTCGGCCCGACGTCTTCCTCCAAACGCCTCCGTGGTGAATCCGCGAAACGCCTCCGGAACGCGCCTGTTTGTTTAACACACGCCAGAAGAGAGGCTGACAGGGAGCGAGGCTTCATTATGAATCGACAGCTGCCTCCTAAGAGAGTCGAGCCACCACTCGTGTTGTCCCGGCGGCGAAAGTATATCGCAAAGCGAGGCAGCCTCTGCCCTACGGGAGCTGAGGGCGCGAAGCCATATTGGGAGGCTACATTTAGGTCTTGGTGCTGTCGACTTGACGGCTCCTTTAGTGCAAACAAGGCGCGTTCTCCTTATCGACCCGCTGTGACTTTTGACGTGAAGTAGTCACCAAATAAGAAATTGATGATCGCACATTCTCGCGGAGAGCCCTCCTTTGACAGCTTCTTTCGTTCTTGCGCAGTCTTTCCTACTTCCGTTTTTCTCTATTCTAGCCGCGCTGCGCTCGGAGTCTTCTCGGATTGTTCTTGTTGTCGGGGCTTTCCTTCTTGATTGGTCGTAGCGCCCCGAAAGTGTGAGGGGGAGGAGGGGGAGAGAAGATTTTATATCAGGTGTTGTTTTTGTATTTATTGAAGTTGGGAATTCTCGTGTCAAACATATTGCGCCCGGTGAAAGGATAAATTTTCGAGACTGAAGCCTTAATCTATTACTGGAGGGTTTCTTCAATCCGAGCTGCGTTCGCTCCTGAAGTTTTGTTTTTGACGTTTCCTGCTCCTTTCATGTTCTCCGTTTGATATTTTTTTCGCGCCATATGTTACTGGGAAGCAAGCGTTGAGAGTGCAAAAAGATAAATAAAATGTAGTGTTCTGACTTCGTTGTAGGCATGCGCCAGGAACTGCATCACTGGTCACAGAGGCTCCAAAACTCGGTGTTTGTATGTGGCAGCGATGGCTGTCGGAGCGAGCCATTTTAGCGCTTAAAAAGTCAGGTAGCAGTAAAATGCACGTACAGTCGAACCTTGTTGTAACGATGTAGTATCGGGACAGCAAATTGGTTCGTTATAACTGATATTCTTTGTAACAGTAGAGGTAAAAATCGGCTCTAAGAAATCGACAATCTGGCTCGCGCAAAAGTACTTGATGCAAAAATGCATTTTTTAGGCATCGAAATCATTATAAACAAGGTAACTCTTGCCTTTCTCCTTGCTGGATTTCAAGCTCAATGAACTGGAACGTGAGTACGGGAAATTACAACACAACCAAGTTCAATTTGACGAAACAGGCCTGCGTCTTTATTTTATTTGAATGGATGTGATCTTCACTTAATTGGTGGATACTCACAGCACTGAGCAGGATGGAGTTTCTCACAGAATCCACGAACAAAAGGGCCTTTATACTTCTGCAGTTTCGGAAGCCGGAGGGTTTTTCCAAGTAGCTTCTCAACCTCCTGGTCAAAATTTTTTCGTTATATCCGATATTTCGCGCGGTTCTTACGGTTTCAGTTTCGTCATAAAAGAATAAGTCTCATTGAAATAAAGCGTGACCAACCAAAGTTCCTATTTAGTTCGCTATAGCTGATAATTCGCTATATCAGTGTTCGTTATAACGAGGTTAAACTGTATAATTAACGGGCGTTCTCTGAACGTATACACCACGCAGCCAGAAAAGCAATCTGCGATAAGCGACCTAACATGCTAACCAATTCACCGCGTAAATGGAAAAATTATGTTAAGAAAGTGGCCCCTAATTAAATTAACCTGCATCAGAAACTGTAGGCGAATAGCATATTTCACGGCGAAGTTGGAGTGGAGTATCGAAATAACGTCGGCTAAGAAAGGACCAAAAAGTTGTAACTTAATTGGCACTTTTCGAAAACTTCCAACTTCAATCCCTCCTGTTAACAAATAACAGCGGTCAGGGATCCAGAGCTTAGCGCCTTTACGGGGTCCTTTTCAAGTTCACACAAGCAAACAAAAGTTCTCCGTTCCCCTACGTAGCGTCGAAAACGGGCACGCGTCAGTGCGGATGACATAAAACGACGGCTTTCTTTACCGTAACACGAAGGCGTTTGGTGCCGTTTGGTTGAATTGAGGAAATAGGAAAGTCAGTGCACATATTGGCAACACTGCGGCTGAACGCTTCAATACCTAAACCGAAGTTCCCGCTCCTGTTACGAGCTAAGCGTTGAATAAACATTGCCGAGTCATCAGCTTACCATACGGTTCTCGCTTGATCAGTCATTACGAAGTTTGTTGACATGATCACGCGTATGATAATTTAGTTTATTTAGCCCCCCCCCCCCACCTCCTCCCCTCCCCCCCATGGTTACTCAATAGCTAATGCAATCCGTTGCTAAGTTAAGCGCAGCATGTTTGTTGGCTGGAGGCAAAGCACAAAACACCTGCATGAACGACGTTTCGCAAGGTTTAAAAAACAACAGAGTGTTGAAATTAATCTAAAGGAAGCCCACATTAGTCATTGTGACGCGAGGCAAGTCGCCTCAGCAGGTCAAGCCACAAATTTTGATTTTGCGTATTTTTTCCCCGCCTGAGTATCGAGTTATCTTATTTAGACCACAGCAAGGGTCCTAACGTAGATAGCGTGAATAAAAGTAATTTCCTGGCCATGTGTTTCCCGCAATTTTTTTTCACACGAAAAATTACCACCCTTTCCAAAAAAAAAAGAGAGAAGCCCGAAAGCTAGAAGTGCGTCCAATTTAAACTTTCAAAAACCCAAATTGCAAACGAGGAACGATCCTATGCGACGATTTTCCGCGCACTAAGTAAACACATTTACGAGCTATTTAAATGTATACCGATACGTTGTTTGTGAGATAAAGATATGCTATTATACTCCTTCTTCATTACCGATGCGTGTATTGTCTTATCATGACGCGTTCATTTTTCGCGATTTTCAAGTATACCGTTTCGCGACAATGGCAGCCCGCTTTCACACACGCGCCGTGTGTCCGGAGATCTTATCAGAGCTTCTCGGTCGACCAACCGGTCTACGGGGAAATTCACTAGTCTTTTGACAGAACGCCATCGGTCCCCCTAAGAAAGTTCTCGCTTTAAAATTTGTGAGGTGAACGGGGTGTGTAAAAACTGGCGTACGACAGTAACTGTCGCTGAAAGGGATTCATTCGACGAAGGCATAGAAGAGTCGTTCATCTGTTAAGATCGCGGCAAGAGTTGTGTCCGATAGAGGTGATAGCCAGGATTTAACCTTTTTGACCATAAATTTAACTCGAGTGTTTCTAGCAAGAAAAGAGGGAAAGAAACGGAGAAAGAGGGGTATGAAAACTGGTATAGTCGGCGGCAGCTGTGAAGAGGAGTGATTTTTTTTCCCCGGTGAGCCGGAGACATTGACGCCATACGCGTTATAATTGCGCTGTATGAAGCTGTAAAAATGGCTATATACATATATACATAAATAACCGCGCCTCCACTATCAGCAACTTAGCATGACTCCTTCTGAGCTTTGAAATCTTTTTTATAATATATCACTCGCAAAATATTTACTTTTGCCTTTTTTAATAGTAATTTTCAAATCGTATCCCGAATAGCCCGAAGGAAACCCTAGTTTGTAGCTTTTCACTACGTCCTTACTACAGCTACTTCCGGAATTGCAGCCCACTAAATATAATTTATAATTTTAATTGAACCGTAGGTTAATCCCTGCAACTCTCCTTGATAAGTCCATGCTTATTTTATTGCTTCTGTTTCTTACGAGGCATAGTTTTGTTATACGCCCATACCAGAACAGCGCGTAGCACCCACGCACGTTTTGAATGCATTGTTGTGGCGCTCTGTTAATCGCCGTAACTGCGTCATCGTTAAAACCCCTCAGGCTACCTACCATCGTACAAGGACTCGTTGGATGTCATTTGCTCTCGATATGTTGCTCAAAACAGGATAGAAAGAAGCGACTGGGCGAGATAGCCGCCTGCACATTACTCACGTGCTCGCCGACTCCAGCCATTTGTGTAGATAGATCCCTTGGCGCACGTCTTTCACTGTCCCCCAGCTCGCAACGTTCTGCGGGCACTTTCACGGCCGCGCCGAGCTCTTATAGGGAGCCGCCGCGATTCGGGTCAGGTTATCCTAGCGGTAGCCGGAACCCCCTCGGCCTCCCTCTCCCCGCATCTTTTCTCTCGCATCGGACGAGGAAGCCACAGAATGGGAAGAGGACTCCTGAGATGGAAGGGCGAGAGGCGAGGGGTGAACCGAGCAACCGCAAGGAGGTGGTGGCCCGGCGAAAGTCGCTCGTCGGAGATGACCTGCTCCGAGATCAGCGCGGGACCTTTAATTTGGTCGGGGCACCCCCCAAGCGCGGTTCGTACGCGTGGGTCCGGCGTATACATAGGCTGGTGATTGCATATTCCGTGTACACGGAAGGAGAACTCTGACCCTTCCACGCCTGCCGCTGCCGCTCGAATCACCGGGGGCTTGTTTTGGTCCGCCGTACAGCGGTACAAATGTTGCGGAGGGAGGGGCCGGCAATTGAGTGGAATGAGCGTGTTCGCGCGGATCGTTCCCGATGTAAACGGGCTCAGAGATCACCACCATCGAGATCGAGTGAGCGGCAATGAAGCGCAACGTATACGTACAAATGGGGTCTGGGTGGAATGAAAGGGGGCAGAAGGCGCATGGCTAGATTGCAGGGCAGAGATGTGAGGGGCAAGGTTAAGGGCGACACGGGACGAATGGGGAGGACGAGGCGGAGGAGGAGGGCGGGACGATTCCGCGTGTGTGCAACGTGTTCGGAGCTTTAACCTTGCCCTTCTGTTGGGAATGACGCGAACCATTTAATTTGTCACGCTTATTTTCACGGCAGATTTTCGGATTAGGTTGGAGCTTTGTCTTAATGGAGAATCAACTTCATAGCGAAAGTTCTGTACTTTAAATTATGTACACACTCATGAAAAAAATGGTAGGGAGAGCTGTTGACGATTGGGAATTTCTGTGCGCTGTCAATCAATGGGCGTCTACGGGAGGAATATTGTTACAAAAAACTGTTGTAACTCGCGTTCTGCAATAGACATCTATAAACAAGATACGAAACGTTTGTTTGACAGTATGATACCACAAGAAGGGGAAGTTTTATCTCAGTTGGTACTTAGATAAGTCTAGCAAAAACAGTTCTAATACAGATAACACGACACCGCAGCTCCCAAGATTTTTTTTGTTGTTGTTGGAGACTTCACCACGCTTGGTAAAGCAGCTGCACAACGGGTTTTGATATCCCCATGGAAGCAACCGTAATTAAGTTTTTCGCAGGCGTCTGGTCAGGCACAAGGGCGCAGCGTCCCGGAAAGGAATGAATGAATGAATGAATGAACGATATGCTTTGGGTGATCGCTCTTCTTGTGAGAGAACCTCTCTAGTCCAGGGAGTCTTGGTCTGCGGCAGATGCCGGGGCCCAGCTGCGCATCAGGAGGCTGGAGCTGGTCAAACAGGCGGTAAGGGGAGTGTCGGGTATGTCGGACTTCATCTTCGGTGGTACTCCGGGGCTTGGTAATGGTCGTCTGTCGTAACTTCGAAGCCGACGAAAAGCAGTCGGTGTTGCGGCGCAACGAACGCCTTAAAGTTTTCTGCTTTTCTTGCTATGCAACGCAGAACTCACGCCGCAAAATGAGTTGCCTCGCGAGGGTTGTCAGATTCCGGCTGAAAGTCAACAGGAGCAATCACGTCACCTGCTTCCCTAATTTCTTCGAGGAATGCGGCCGATGCACCTTTGTTTAAATGCTGCTTTTTTTTCAGCGAAATTCGGGACTAGAACTTGCGATTTTCCTCGCTTCAAGCTCGGAATGCCTCTTTCGACGGCAACACTGCTGTTAAAAAGCAAGTTATAGCCGTTTCTTTACAGCGAAAATACTCCCTCTGGCATAAATCAACACATTTGTCGGTACAGGTTGGCTCCCGTCTCGGTGAAACGTGCAATAATGTGATGGTGGGGTCTTCAGAGCCACAGCTGGAGGTCGGGAGGACGGTGAGTCGAAGGTGTCGAGTACTCGCTGCTTTCAGTTAAGCTAGGTGATTCGCGTCAGCTTCTTCGGCAGGAGCTGTGCTAAAGTGGCAGTTGTCACTGAGCGGGGCATGGTAGCGTGGTGGCCACGCCCGGGTCACAGCAGGAGAGACAGTGCTACTCCAACCCGAAGACTGAGCGGCGAGACCTTCTCCCAGCGAGTGTGTCTATGGTAGGTGAGATGGGCCCCCGTGTGGCGCGACGCACACCTTTATTTTGTGAAGAGATTGTTCATATGGGCTTGTTCTTGGCCGCGGCCGCGCCCATGGAATAAATGTAGGGTGGCAGGCTCTATCCGCACCAGTGTGGGTGGAGAGCGAATGTCGGCTACTCTTCCTCCAGGATCCCACATCACCAGTCGTCGTTGACCGGCTTCGCGGAGATGCGCAGGAGACGACGCCTACTACTCCGAGCGATCAAAGTATTGCCTCCAGGCTGCTGACACAACAAGAGACGGCATAATTATGTCTTCCAACATTACCTTCCTTACAACTCCCCCTACCAACTTTACGCTTATTCATAGGAGCGCCCAAGCGCAACAAAATAGAATAAACGTGTTTTCCCTCGCTCATTCACTCGCGGAATCCAGAACTCCTGTAGAGGGTAGTGTGTCCAGCATGGTGCGGATGTCTGTTGAAACAGTGGAGATGTAGGCTACGCAGCGTATAAATCCCCCATTGCCACCGCAAAGTTCGTGAAGTTGCAGACAGGAAGTTAAGGTTGCTTATAGACAGCGTCGACGCCATGAACATCAAATCGACAACGGGGAAGAACTGACGTAAACTCTCGCAAGCTGTTGAGGGGTACGTTGTTGTTGGTTTGTTTTGACTTCCTTGGAGGAGAAAATAATTGACTTTGTCCGCAAATACATTGTAGCATCGTTGTCAGCCAAAATACCCGTTCATAGGACTACGTCGGGGAGAAGTTGGGGAATATGACGAACGCCTATACGCGTGGTGCCGTTTATAATGACACGCAGTGTACATGTTCCATTTGGCGTGATGACGTGACCTCCTTATGTGCGTATGTGCGGACCTCCCGACTTGTAACTTTTTTAGCTACGACGCGTATGATATGCTCATCACAGAATAGTCGATACCCGTGTTGACCAGCGCCACTTCGTCATTGCCGTTGATCGATAGCTGTACGTCTGGCCTAGCTGTCTTCGAGTTCCGGCAGCGTCGCGGCGGCGTACCTCAGCCGGTTCGTGTTGACGGTCGATTGTAGGGTGTCGTCGTCTTGTTCACGGCAGACGTAGTCACGTCAGGTCTACTTCGCTGCGTGGAGTGATCGTCGAGTAGAGACGTCGCGCCAGGGCCTCGTGCTGTGAGCGCAACCTGGTGTCTGGTCTCCGGTGCATCGTTGCGTCATTGGAGGGCAATCGATTTTCGGCCATAGAGAAACTTCCCCTCCAGAAGCTGCTGCTTTCGGTTTCCCTGGTGCCATAGTGGACGACGGCTGAAGTATGGTAGCTTGTAACAGTGTGAGGGTATCATGGCAAAATGTGTCTTCCTCCACAAGGATCGAGTCCGAGAACCAGGAGTGCGGCGAATTTGGGAGGTGGGTCGGGAGGAGGGCGGGCCTCGAGTGCGAACGCAAAGAACGGGGAATGATAATTTCTTAGAAGCAAATGTGAGGCATCTATGGTAATGAGGCATGATGGAGCACCTTGCACCCGTAGCTTGTTTGAAGTGCGTCTTGCCGGTGGCAAGCAAATTTCGTGTTGGTCCACTCTTACGTCGTCAGCACAGAAGGCATGATCAAGTCGGGCAGTCGGTTCGAGAAGCGGGGAAAGGTCGAGAAGAGAGCTATTGAAAAGGAGGGGTAAGATTACTAAGCTTTGAGGGGTTCCTTTTCGGAAATGTAAATCCCAGTCCGGAAGTGGCGGTGTCATTTACGAGGAAGTGACGGACGTAATCGCATGAGAGCGACCCGCAGTTGGTGCATTGAATGGCATAAAGGATGATGGTCTTAGTCAGACGTCATCAAATGCCGTTTTGACATCGAGGTCAGGGATAGTGCTTGTGGTAGTCTTGCTGAGTCTGTAAAGGACATCTTGGGTAGACAGATGCGTTCGAAAGCCAAACATGTCCTGATATTCGAGGTAGTGAGTGAAGAGGGCATGGGCGAGTTGTTCATTGAGTATTCCAGTACTGGAAGTAACGGAAATGGGGTGAAGGTCGCCGATGGTTTTATGGGTTTTCCGAATCAACGAGATACCGTCATGTTTGCAGTGAGCAGGGCGGGCGTCTTGCACGACGTGGCTATGATGCAGTCGTAGAGCGTCGAGGTTGCAAATCCTTATGACTGTATATCTTGGGCAAATCGATAGTGTTGATTCATATCAGGAAAAACAAGTTGGCATTATTAGACGGAACGTGATTAGCTGGGCTACATTCGGTAAGTATTCGGGAATATTGAGCAGTAAGCTATTTTTGCCACTAACAAGGCTGGTATACAACCAATCTGTACTTCCTGAGGTCTCATTAAGCACCTTGAAATAAAATGCCATGAAAAAAAAGCAGTGATCGGAGTAACGCTTATCTTACTATGCGCCAAAGATAACGGGATATTTATATATTGTTCTGTTAATACCTAACAAGGCGTTTCTCTTCTAACCTTTTTCTCATACCGTTCGTGAAAGTAATCTAATATCAACGTTAGCGTGTGACTTGGAATTGTGAAGTTAAAATTTAATCCGTTGTAAGAAGCTTCGTATCATAACGAGACTCCGCTGAACATGGTCGGCAAGCTCCTTGCCCCACATAAAAACTGTTGTGCTAAGACTTATAGGAAGAGCGTGCCAATGTTCCCTCATTTCTTAATTAACCTGAACAAAGTTAAAAGTTCAATATTCAATGTAGTGTGTCTATCGTAGCAGTATAACACTTTTCTTTCAGTTGTTCGAACTATCCGGATACCAATCCTTTTACCCAATTTGAGCCCAGTCCCCCCTATTGCCCCGGACGCCTCGAAAAAAGTCCGACAGGCCGAATCACTCGCAAGGACTGGCAGGCATGTCCATTCGCCCCTGAAATTTAGATTGATCGCTCGCACCGTACGCGCGCAATTTCAACAGGAGCAGCAGGGAAAGTGCATGACTCCGAACTGCTCATCCAATGAAAACAGGCTTTGCACGCTTCGCCACATACAAAACAATGTAGCTCAGCTGCCGCCTCCCCCAGTTGTTACGGGCCGCCGCAGATCGCCGCTTGCACAAATATAACAAGCAAATGAACATTCGCGTCTCTGAGAAGCTGACCCTTTCCACATTTCTCCCTCACGGTCGCTCTCCGTGCTCGATTTTCACAGCAGCGGGTGCCGGCCGATGTCGTTCCTCCCGGCCAGTTGTGTTTTTCATTGTGTACAATGTCGAGTCCGCGTGGCTGATGCCTTTTGGATCTGCTTGGAGATAAACAGCTGCGGGTGCCCTGGCGCGTGCGGCCACGCAAAAACGGACTGGAGAAACAGGACCGAGTCGCCGCGGCAACTGGAAAAAGAGCGCGCCGGCTCAGCTCCGTCCTGAGTCGGCGTCCGCGGCGGGACCAGAGGGCGTACTGCGGAGAAGCGGTAATAACGCGAAAGGAGCGCGGCGTAATGACACCCGCTATTGATCTTCGGGACGTGAATGCGCGCAGAAGGCTGTTATTCTTCGGCGGGGAGCAAGAAGCCGCGGCTTACTTACTGCCTGCTTTCTTGCTTCGAGAATCCCTTTTGTCTTTGTTTTTGGCTCGGCAAAGGTCGCGCGCATGTTTCTATTCTCTTTTTTTGCGCTCGGTCTTCTCGAATGAAGAATGGGCAAATGGGGCCGCTCGTTCTCGCGTGTTTTTTTAGGGGGGAGCCAGCTGAGCCTAATTGTATGTCGCCGCGTGCTGCACGACCGATACTTGACGACAACCGAGAGATAGAGACAAGACCTCTAAGTGACGTCATCGTAGTGGGATGAATTACACAATGTAGCCCTTCTCAGCTCGGGATTAAAGGAAAAGAGAGCCTTGCTTGGATGGAGACGTGAGTTATCCAATTTATATCTTTGAAAACGGAGTAAAGGCGGAGAAATGGTGGGGACAGGAAGAAAGAAAAAAGAAAATTACTCCCACCTCCCCTCGCGGGAACCCCTGTGTAGATGCGACGCATAGGGGGTTCCGTTGTTGTTTCCGTTAGGTTGATTCTCCCATCTCGTGAAACGTGCCGTGAACCCCCTGCCGCGGCTATGACGCAACGTGGCGCGGCTATGACGCAACACAATCCAACACAATCCACTTTAATCCAATTCAATCCAAATCCAATCCAAGCCAAGCCAAGCCAAGCCAAGCCAAGCCAAGCCAATCAAATCGAATCCAATCCAATCCAATCCAATGCCCCTCGCGAGAGTGTGTTCGCTATCGGAGAGGAGAGGGGGTGAGCGGCGGAGAGCGCAGCTCGCGTGGCGAGGAGAATGGGGGAGGGGCGTGGACGGACAACAACGCCATATGGAGGGACAAGGCGAGTGAATGAGATGCAGTCGCATCTAAAACCTTCGGGGCCTTATTAAGGAGTACAGGTTACATTTTCCCACGTGCGAGTCACCGTTAGTTTCACTCTTATGGTCCAGAAAGGGTATAAAGAGAGTGATACCATCCACCAGTTTCATATTTTCAAATCACTCCTGCTCTGCCTTTGTCTAACATTGTGGAATGTGTGCGGCGCCTTATAGTGTTTTGATGTTGGCGAAAAGCATCGATAACCATCGACAGCCATCAATAACCATCGATTGGGCGGCCGCAATAAAAGGCAACACACACAATCCCGGGCCATCTCCACTAACGTGAAACCTGGGGAGGGGCGAAGAATGCAGTGTATAAGGGTATTCTTGGCGCCTTAGCGTTTTTGCCAGCGGAGATGAAACCATTGGTGGGTGCAGGTATACAGCTTTGCTGTAAAAGGTATCTTGTTTTTGAAGCATGAAGCTCTCTAGCACGAGGCGTAAACGATTTTCCATTGTTTTTTAAGTACGGGTTACGAAGCGCTCCTACGCGAGGCGTAAACGAGTTTCCCGGTGGTTTTAGTACAGTGACCACATGAGACGACGATTACGACGACGACGACGACGACAGGAGACGCCAAAAGCCCCAGCCACCAAGGGGCTTCGCCTTTAAAACTTTGGTGTCAGTACTCCTTTAATGATTCCCGGGTGGTCGAAATTAATCGGGAGCCAAGATGTAGCTTCCGCGCGTAAATCCCCCGAATCTGAATTTTTTTGCAAGTAAGAAAAAAATGACGTCCCCAAGTTAAAGGCCTGTGAGTTTAACGTTTGCTTTATCCCGTGATGTTCTTCAGCCACGAACGGGTTGACAATGCCCATGGGGAATAAATAACACACCACTCAAGACATAGTCACTGGTTATGCGCTGAAAGGCACGCATTGACCAAACGCGACCATTAAAAGTCGGAAAATACTTGAAAGAAATCTTCACACGGCTTGTTATAACGATGCAAGAAATTTCTTGGCTCAATCGTGTAAAGGGAAGTCTTAAATTTCTCTGTTTTTAGTAAAGTTAGCCTCCACAAAGAGAAAACTGTAGCTTGTTTCCGTGAAATTCCCTTGCGTAACTAAATATACTCGGCGTGCGTTTGTAGAGCGACCGTTAGCGTTCGGCAGAAAACACTTCCAACTTGCGACCAAAGGCATTTCAAACGGGAGAAGCTTCTGGGGATGTCGAGTGGTCACCGAGCATTTCTCTGCTGCCCTCCACTTGCGCAAAAAAAAAAAAAAAAAAAAAGAGCGACATAGACTGCAGCGAAAGGACACGACGTCCAGCACATTTTCAACACACTTTATTACTGAGCATTTCTCGCCACAAGTCGTAACGTCGCAGTTTCAAAGACGGTACTCTTTCTTGGGCTGCTTAAACGTGAGAATTTTGATCTGTATGTCTGTGTCTGTCTGTCCCCCGATTCAGACACTCGTCCAAAAGTAGTAGTAGTGGTAGCACCTTTATTGGTAAGGAGGGCCAAAGGCCGGTTTAGAGAAGAGGAAGGGGAGTAGGGAAGGGGAATGCAGCGTCTTTTACAGGGATGTGGCAGCTTGCAGCGACCGGAGTCGACCCCAGCTACACTGCCCGTGCTAGGCCACTTTTGATGGCAAACAGCCCTATTTTGTGCAGTAGCGGTTTCTCCATAGTATGATGCATAATATAACTGCGCAGTAACACGAGGACACAGAAAGAGGCATAAATAATTCAGGACGTGGCGCACTGCATTTCATGGTATAATAGTATTCTGGGGCGCTTGTGGGCGCGTGGAAAGATGTGATGATGTCTGAGCAATGTGGCGAGAAGAAGGAGCAACACCGAAGGAGGTGGTTGAGGCCTGCATATGTGAGAGTAGTGCAGAATGTACATTTGAGAGGCAGATTGGATGCGAGCCATTTTCGGATTATGTGCGGGGTGTAGGCGGCATTTACTAGGAGCTTGTTGAGAAATACCTCACCGGCTCGTGGCAGGGGAGGAATGTCGGTTAAGTATCCTCGAGGGGTGGCAGAGATGTAGCGGTGCCTCTTGTCGCGTTTATGTCGCAGTAACTGCAGGTAAGGAGGTAGCGGTGACGGAGTCGGCGTGCTGGGAACCAGCAGAGGTGTAATGATACTGCTCTTCTGTGCCGCAGAATGGGCGGCCTGGTTACCCGTGCAAGCTGTCTCGTGGCCGGGAACCCAATCAATCCTCCGCCCATTCCGACGGAGTAGGGCAACACGGGTCAGGATTTGTTGTGTGAGGGGGTTGAGAGATGAAGGGCGTCTGAGTTTTTTTAACTACGCCGAAAGAGTCCGGGAGGATGCGAATGTGGGATGGGGGCATCTGCGAGGCGTCAAAGCTTGTGTGATTGGGGGTACCGATGACGGCGTGGAGCTCAGCCTCCAACGGCGTGATGTGGACGAGGTTGAGGCTAGCTGTGCCGCTGAGATCTGAATTCTCCGAGCAGTGCCAAGCAAGATCGACGGTGGGGTCCCTGACGCTGGCATCCGTATATATGTCAATCTCACGGGGCAAACGGGACCGGTTTAGCTTTTCTAGGCGCTGTTTCCGCAGTGTGGAGTGACCGCGCGCGACTGGTTTCGAAGGTGCATTAGGGGTGACGTCCGGGAGAGCCCATGGAGCCATTGGGCTTAGCAGATTGTGCACCTGGATTAAACTAATTTTTGAACGAGACGTTTGGCAAAACATTTCCAAACTACCAAACCTGGTACCATGCTTCATACCTGTCGACAGTGTTGAGCAAAAAGAAAATGTCAGACATAGTTGAGGCAAAACATCAATACATGAGTAATATTTAGTGTTCTCTTAATTAAAAATACATGGCTGCTGGATTTTTGCGATGGCATATAAAAACTACGCCTTGGAAAAAATGCTTCGATTAATAAACACAAAAAGCTCTTGCGAGTGGCACTAGCACTCCAGGGGGCATTCCGAGAAGTTCAAAGGTTCCGGTATATGGCGCGCGAGCAGCGGAATCGGCGGTAACACTGATTTGACTGGAACAAACCTCCTCCGTTTTTATTGTGGAAGGAGATAGACAGAAGGGGAATAGCATGAGAGGTGAGCGGGAAGGAGAAGGTAGTGGAAGGGACGGCAGACGACTATTGTCTTTCGCCGACCTTTACAACGAAGCCAGCAGATACGGTTTTTCGGAGTAGCTGCACTGTAATGAGAATTCGATCTTTTTTTTCCCACCAATACGCAGCCCCACCTACTGTTTATGACGCTAGCCGTAAATTCCGGAGTTCATCGTTTCTCGTCTTGTTTTTCGGTCTACAAGATGATGTTGTCGGCGTATGCGTTGTTATGCGGGTGCCGCTCCCTTCATGGATTTCCGGCAGCCTTAGGGGCTTTACACTGTAGGACCTCACCCAGCACAGCGGGCCTCCCCTTCAGTCAATAAATGTTTTTCGCCACCATCACCGCGTGTGAATGTGGGGAATGGAATTTTCTTTAAAAAGATCATTGCAACGTGAATTTTCATTAACATCCTTCCCTAACCTGTGTTTACACTCACAATTTTCCTGAAATGACCCAAGGTTTCTCTGGCATTAAAAAATTTAACATGTATGAACTTCCTAACTGATGTTTGGGCGTACGAGAATTTTGTACGGTTGTTATGTTCTGTTTGGTATGCTACTGCTTTCGCGACGATACAGTGCTCCGCAAATACAGTACAGCGGCAATTAGGCTTCACAGAGCACTTCTTCGGGACTGACGAACGGACGGACGGACGGACATACATATAGACAGACAGACAGACAGACAGACAGACAGACAGACATAATTTTAGGAAAACTATAAACCTCAATTTTGAATACCTGTGTACGTGGCCAGGTGGACACAAAGGGAGATGATAATTATCGCTGTCAGCAGCCCAATTAACTAAAATTGAATAATTAACTTTCCGTTCACTGCAGTATAGCGGATGTGCTTGTATTGAAAAGTTAGAGGCAGTCGGGTTTTTATACCCGGCATCACTTGGAAGAACTCTTCTAGTGCGTGTGTGCTCCGAGATATCCTCCTCCAAATTTTAATTGTCGTTCGCATGATCACGCATGGAAGAGGGTTAGGATCGGCGCAAAACTCTTCCCTCATGTGACGCGGCTGTTGCGTGTGGCGTTTAGTCTGACAACGGAGCGGAGGAATTGCAAAGGTGATACATAGAGACCGGAACTTTAGGCAAAATGCCTATGTTTCCCTTGAGCCCGTATCAAGCCTATTTAACCTATAAGCATGATCTAAGGGAAGAAGAGTATTTTAAGAAATACTTTAAGCGCTTATTTCCACCACATGGCCTATTTCGACTATATGTGTCTATATTGGATTTTTTTAGCCTGAAAATGCCTTTTTTGTGTTATTTTTGGGGTTTTTGAGTCGACAGTCTGCAAAGACTGTTCTTGCTTCAGAAGTCCGCAACTGGGTGTTTGTCGCACGCCGTTTGCGAGAAAAATCCGCGAGCCGTGCCAAACACGCCGAGAAACGCAAACCGTGCTACAGCCTCGACCTCGCCACATCGGCCGACAGGCCAGAGGCCCTTACGCAGTGACACCGCAGCCAACTTCACCTACGCCACCCCTGTCTGCACGAGCTGCTGTGATTCATGTCCTTCTGACGCGCTGTGTCTGCATACCAACGGCGATGACTTTTGTCGATGTGCCCTATTCGTTGCTGACGCAATTAAACAAGCAACAAAGCAAATGAACGTGACAGCACATGCCACTCATGACAAGGTCCAAGACCCCTCCTAGAGGGAAACCAGATGGAAATCTGACACTCCAAAATTTTAAAGGGACGGCATGAGCACGAGCACAGTCATCCGCAGATCACGGTAACACCACTGGCCGGTAAGATGCATCACGAGTAGAACGAAGAATGAACGAGAAACGGAGCTTATATGAATGGGCATCTGGGAACTTTTCGACTTGTCTAGTCGTGACAGCCGCCATTCGCCGTGCCGGGAAACCTTCAAGGGCCCTGGAAAACCTAGCAATAAGGGAATTACTTGCACATAATCTCGTGTGCTGTGTAAGAATAACAACCAATTAGTAAATTATGTTATTCCCGCAGCTTCGCTATTCTGAAGAACAGAATAGCTAAGTGATTTGTACGGAATTATCGCACTTCCCTCTACTATCCATGATATTCGGTGTTGTGAAGAGTTGAGAAGGCCATTCTGCCCTGTCAACGAATAAATACCTGGAGTTAGTAGCTAGCTTTTTTTTCGAGCCGCAGTTGTGTCTTCAAGCAGCAGTTACCAATTGTGCCTCTTCTACCGGAGCCCGTTGTTACCCCTTAAAAACTCGGCTAAGGGCGCAAAACTACTACAAAACACGCGCCGGGGGTATTAACACCTTTGCAGTCGACAAAAGTGTCGGAGCCCAAATTATTTATATCACGCTACACTTGAACGTGACTTGGCACATTCGTGGGCTTATTTAATAATCCCAGCAGAAAGCATTTCCGCAGCTGAGAGCCTGGTTGCCACTGTGATTAAGAATGCTAAGTTAATGTTGAAGGTCTGGGACAGATCCGCTACCACCCCCGAAGGACCCGTTGCTGGTAGAGCCATCCCTGTCTGACATTCTGCCATTCTACCTGACAGAAAATTATTGGATTACGTGTGCTAAAAGAACTGCCGAAGGTTCGAAGCGGCGAACATTGGGATATTCCAGATAGAATCAGATGATGGAGCGTCCCGAAGTCCAAGCCTGTTCCCCTAACCTCAGTGGACGTTGGTTGGTTTTTTTTTTTTTTTTTTTTTTTTGCAGACAATTATCGACAAGCAGAAAATCGTTGATATGACTCTGGTTTGTCATGGCTTTTAAGCCTTTTTGTGGTCAAATGCCCCTGCATTTCACATAAATCTGTTAGAATAGCAACTCCTGTGTGGCTTTTTTTCATGAAGAAAAAAAATTACGTTCCCACAGCACAATAATTGCCCGCTGTATTTTACTGTACATGAAAATTTGTTGCAAAATACGCTGAAGTAAATACGAGTTGAGCCTATATGTGCCTAAACGACAGTATTTGGTGCCTAAATTTGCTTAAATGGCACATTTTAGTGCCTATTATAGCGGCCTAAAACCTTTATTTTTCGTGCCTCAAGTTCCGGTCTCTAGTGATAACAGCCGCCTTTCCCCTCTCGGCTGGAAAAAATCGAGATGTGAAAGCGCAACAGCTGCAACAGCGCGGCAGCGACCGAGCAGACGCTTCGCGGCGGACACAGCATATGGTGACGCTAACTCCTCATTATGGTGTCGAATATACCCGCAGGCAACCCTATTCACTCATCATTAGCGACCTTCTTGGACGTCAACCCTGAAATGACGTGACGAAGGGCCGTATCCCAGTCTGGCTTCTGTCTGGCAGTGGCAACCAATGGGAAACTCCGTCGCCCTGGCGGTGCTCACCCGGCATATTAAGCTGCAGCAATGAGACACGTTTCCTTTTCGGTTCGCGTCGACCTGACGTTGCTTGCAGAGATCGATCGGGTATTGCAGACAGCAACGAGCTGTGCTGCTACTGAAAAAAAAAAAAAAAATCCTGGGCCATCTCCTCTAACGTGAAACCTCGGGAAGGGCGAAGCATGCAGTATATGTATTCTTGGTGCCTTGGCGTTTTTGCCAACGGAGATGAAATCGTTGGGGGGTAGAGGTATACAGCTTTGCTGTAAAAGTCTGGTGTCTTTGAAGTGTGAAGCGTTCTAGCGCGAGGTGTAAACGAGTTTCCAGGTGTTTTGTACCGTAACTGCGTGACACGACGATTACGATGACGACAGGAGACGCCAACAGACTCAGCCCCTAAAAAAGTGTAGCGGAGAAAAGTAGCGCCATGGAAAGGGGTTTCATGAGGGAAATAATGTGGAGCCTAACGTCTGTGGAGCGTCAGGCGAATCGTTTTTTTTATGTCGTTGCATACTCACACGCGCTAGCACTTCGGAACTGGCCGCACGGTGACGTCGCGTGCTCACGGATTGCATGTATTCATGCACGGTTCTCCGATAGGCGCTCGCTTCTTGAGCATGCACAACATTCCCTCACCGCGATCGTATACAAACACGGGCGCAACCGATAAGTTGGCCGTAGTGAGAAATACCACGCCGCGAGCCGGGCAGACTCCAACGCGGGTGGCCTCAAGGAGTGACGTCTGAAATGCAGCGTGGACTTCTTTCGCGCACGCTGCTGGACTTCCATAAATGGGAATCGAAAGTGAGAAAATCATGAGCCATTCCAGTTTGTCAAGGCGGACAACCAGCAAAGTTTTTCAGCGCATGGCATAGAGGTGACACCGCACTTAGGTGAGAAGCACGGGCAAACTTTTACTTCTCTCTAGCGTTGACAGCGATCATCCCTGAGAAAGACACATACAGATACACACACACTTTTATTTTGGCTCCACTGTTTTCCGAAAATGGCGCGTATTGCAACTAATCAACTACCCGAGTGATAAGACGTACATTTTTTGGGTCTAAATCATGTTTTGATCTTGAAAATGGTGCCTGTTATTAACTTATATACTCGAGTTGCACATCCAAGTGATGAAACGTATAAGCTTGATGTAAAAATCATGTTTTGAACGGTGCGCGACTTTGCTGGTGACCGCTTGCTAATAGCACACACACGCACACGCAACAGGGCGTTCGTTTTACAACGCCTCGCCTCGGTCGTCGCTGGGAAATTTATACCAAGGACCACCAACTTCTTACACCGAAGACAAGTTCATTTCAATAAAATGTATTCTCTCTGTCGCGCACGCCCTGTAGAACGCCTTGCGCTCAATGACAAGTGGAGCGTTCGCAGACTAGAAAAATACGCGAACCCCTAGCAATATGGGCTTCACCTAAAAAATCACAGAAGACGTGTGCGCCCTTGCAGCGTCACAATCCTGCTTCGAGGAAAGCTGTTACACTGACAATTGCCTGTCCTATCTCTGGTAAACTGTCCTAACCGACTCTTCCGAGCACGTCCAAGTGATGTGCCCTGCACATAATCCGTATCATGGCCGCCATTACCCGAGAACTATAACCTGGTGCCGCGTGAATCTCTATACCGACACCGGGAAAAATTTCAAACACCCCTTCGTCTCACGACAAAGATGGTTGTAACGGGAAGCTTTCTTCCAAACGCAACCTGAGTCAAAGCGAAGTCCGAGAGCTCAACAATAAAAGTCCAAACCTCAATGTTTGACGTCCAAACTGCTAACGATCAAAGTGAAAACTACCAGTGAAAGTAAAAAATTCCAACCGCTTCGACCGTTTCGGAATGGCGCAATTAGATAGACGTATATAGGCTTGATAACGTGAGGCACCCAGGTTCTTTTCCGACCACGGGAAGCGTTTTTTTTACAGCAAATATTTCTGCCCCCCAACGGTTTCATCTCCATGGACAAGAACGCCAACGTGCCAAGGCCTAAAGAGGGGAACATGTCCATCCGAGCAATCCGGTTTCCGACGCGGCGCGTCAACGTATCTAGCAGGTTGGATGCGCGCGGGAGCGGTGGTGCGGCAGGGCATCCGGCAGCCAAACCGGTTCTCGGTGCGGAGCCGCGTGCGGGGAGGAGTCCCTTTCCGCTGATGTGTTCGGTGCGCATGCGTCAGGCTAATGAGGCTTACAGCATAGAGCTCAGAATTTGTTTAAGGAAACCACAAAGCAAGCATCTAAACCGCATTATGGATTATAAGGCGCCTGTGAACAATGAGGACGTGATAAAGATTATGTTTGCAGATCATCTCCGAAGGCTAGTCAGGACTAGTGTCACTAAATACAGCGGTTCTTGCCCAAAACGCTGAGCGCGTGCGTCAGGCTAGGCAGGACCCAGAATTTGCCGCCAGAGAAACCGAGTGTAGTGTGAGTAGATAAGGTAGTAGACTACCGCCACTGAGGCACGTAAGTCAGCAACGGCGGCCATTTTGGCCTTTATCAGTGTTGCGAGATTGCCGCATCTACGGCCTCGCCGTCAACTTCGATCGGGTCTATTGTTAACAACACTATCGAAGATACAGCAAAACGGCATCTTTGGACACACTTCTGGTGCTGAAATGATGTTACGCGCAGTAACTGATTCGCATTCGGAACGACGTCAGTCGCGCGCAATCGCAGAGCAGGGAGGACAAGGTATGCCTATTAGAATCGACCGACTAAAACGAATAAACAGTAAAATGGCGGCGCGCATGAACCCCAGCAGTGTAAACAAATGTCCCGTAATGCGAACTGGTCGATGATCATGGCGGTGGTATACGGAACAATAGGCGAAGAGAGTGTCGATACTCTGTACCCTTATCTAATGATACTAACCCAGCGCAAGCGACAAGCCCGCCGAGAGACGAGAAACATTTCATACCCTCCTCCATCACCATTTGTAGTGGTTTACCACAGCTTTGCTGGACACCCACTTTCGCAGGGCGGGATGGCGACCAATTTATTTTAGTGGTTTCATGTGCCTTTGTGGCAATATGTCGTGATTATGTGCCCTCCCATTGTACAAAGTTGACTTTCCTGCAGTGCGTTTTCGTTCACGTATGGCCGCCATCAGTGAGGCAAAAAAAAAAAAAGCTTCGCTCTAAAATCAACGTGCTTTATATAACATGCGTTACAACTCTTTGAAACGCTTACGTTAGGATTTTCTTCCAATGAAATCTCAAACTCTCCCGGATTAGTGATAATAAGCCCCACATTCCGTGTAACTTTGAAATGGCCGAATTTACCCTTCACCACAAAGTTGGAAACGTTGTCCACGCTTACGCTTCAAAATAGAGCCGCGACGTGCATGTGGTAATCTTTCCCTAAAACCTTAATTTCACTGCATGTTAGAGACTTAATTTAGCCGCTCATCAGCCCTGACATTGCCTCTTTTTCCTCTAAATTTAAACTCAGCACAGCAGTTTGCTTTACCAGTGAACCGGAAAATACGCGTATAAAGCGTTCAAACACCTACACCAGAACTGTTTCCCCGAATACCCGTAATTAATCCGCGCACTTTACGTTACTCTTTCGTCACCAATAGCGTGTCCTAAAGTCCATAAAAAAATAAAAGCTAGGCCACACTTAGTTAACATTGTACGGAATTCGTGCACGACGTCCAAAAATAGGGCGAAAACGCGCATTTCGTGCCTTCGTACTTTTACGTAGAGAGGCTATATAACATGAAAAGCAGCAACCCAGTTATTTGCGGCAATAAGTACGCCGGAAATACCCGCACGTTGTGTTGTGTAAAACGAGGTGCGAAAACGTAGCCATGAAAACAACTATAAGATCGTCGCTCCACAGATATTTGTTCCAGGTCTGCGTTAGAGCGTGGCGTCTCTGTGCTTCACCACGATGCATCCCCTTCAAGCGTTTAAGTGCGAAGCACTTTAGGCTTGTCGTCGTAGCTCGCCCGGGGTAACGGTGTATCTAGCCACCGTGGTCATGTGTCACGTACCCGAGGCTTCGAAAAGACCACCGCTTCCCCTGGTCGGGATAGTACCTTCCCCCCCCCCCCTCCCTTCGCCCCCCCCCCCCCCTTCGCGTTACGAAGCCGATGTCAATGCCCTTGCGCCACAGAGGCACACAATGCCCATATGCGAAGTGTTGGTGGTGATCTTTGCGCTCCGCCGTTGCCACGGAGGCGGCCGTTGCCAGGCAGCTTTCAACAGACAGCTGTCACGTCGGGTGGAACTGCTTCAATTTTTTAGGCGGTGATTTGATGTTGTCACAGAGGAAGAATTACACGTGCAGTGCGGAGGAATCCGGGAGAACATGCAATTATTTTAAGGAAGGAAGCAGTCAAGGGGATATGCGAAAGGGGCAGTTAATGCGCAGTTAAGGACCTGCCTCACCAACGCATGCGGGACTTAGTCCGTAGCAGTAGCTCAGGGATTATGTAACCGAGTCAACAGCTTCGATGGGCTGTAAAGACCTATGGGAGTGCAGTAGGGCGGCATACCATAATGCCTCCAGAGTAAAAATATTGATTTTTGAAAGGCTGGAGTGCACATATGTCCCTTTTCAACGCTCGCTGCAAGGCAAGTCAACGCTATGTATACTTACGCTCAAGAAAACAGGGATAAACTATTTCTGTCGCGGCCAGATGTAGCAGTTTACAAAAAAATAGCGTCAAAACGACGCCCCCCCCCCCCCCTTCCCCTCCCCCCTCCCCTTTATATCTAAGGGTCTGTTTAAACTCATCCGGCTCTCTTTATAGAGGTAATCCAGGTTTCGAATATGGGCGTAGCGCAAGCGATTATAGAGGGACAGGAAAGAGCGAAAAACAGGCGGCATCTAAACGGAAAGTGCAAGGAGGCGGCAAATGCCGACTTCCTGTTTAAGAAAATAGCAAAACATTTCGGCAGACGTATTTGGCACAATTATGTCACGGGGAAAAAATATGCGAGAATAGGTCGCAATATAGCCACCATCCAAGCACCCGAACGAGAAGAATTAGCTGGCTCGAAGGCGCTTCAGCCTGCTCTGCATAAAAGGCGCTTGCAATTTATTAGGGCGACAAGAATGTTCGCTTCGCCAAAGATAACCAAATAATACTGCTAGCGTGTATTACGCCTCGTTGTTGGGATCGTTAATCCCTTCTCAGACACTTATAAATATCAACTCCTCCATTATCTCGAGCTGTCCACCGGTCTGACCCACAGGAAACTGCCACTACGTAACTGACTGTAATGCCAGTGGTGTCTTACCGTCACCCGCTTATTAATCCCTCTTTCATTCGTGCAACTCCGCCCTAAAGCAGGAACCAAATGACAACGAAGCTGTGCAATGTCCGTACGATCTCCTTCCAGATACACACTGTAAATGAATTCCCACGAAAGATACAAGAAAAGAAATCCAGAAGGAGAAAGGCGAGGACATTGCAACAATCACACGGGCAGGTTCCCCGGTACACCACGACAGGAACCCAATTCTGTCCGCTCGGGCAGGCCGCCGTTCCATTGTTTTCAAGGCACGGAGCCGATGAAGATTTATTTACCCGCACACACAGGGGAAGACCGGCTGTCGGAGGAAGAAGAAACCGAGCGGGATGCGTAATCACAGTGATCTACGGTAATTTGGATGCAAGCCGCTCATCCGGCGACTCTACCGAATCCGGAGACCGCGGGAAGCAGAGAGAAGGCAGGAGGAGCTCGGCGTTCAGCCGCTCACTGGAGCGTTGTCAGACGCGGCTCGCGCGCTGTCAACTCCTCTCCGTCCGTATCCGTGGTTGCGTGTGCTCGCCAGCTCAGCCGTAGTATTTGCACGCGCGCGTAACGCGACAATGACAGGTATACGAGGAGCGGTGGGGGCGAGCTTGTCTAACGATCCGCGTCGTGTGCTCTCGAAAACGTCACCGGGCCCTTGCGTGGCCCCGTTTGTTTGCCCGCAGGAAGATCCCGCCGCCGAAACCAGACGGAAGGGAGCGTGGCCTCGCTGCCGTTTTCGCCTCTCTCTGATGCGGTAGACACAAGTAGTCCTCTTTCCTTATTGCGAACACTGCGCACGTAACTGATTGTTGGCTCTCCGGTGAAAGCCTGTCGGGTTCGCGTAAGACATCCACCCGCTTCGTTGTGGCGGAGGCTGTCGGTGGCGTAGGACACTGAAGACGGCGTACGCAATACTGAGAGCAGGGCTGCCGGAAAGTGCCATGGGTGCTTTTAGCGCAAAGTGGTGTTGCTTCATGGGGCCGCGTGTCATATTGGGTGTGTCGCGGTATCTGTAACGGAAGTGCTTTAGGTACAGGTGTTTCGAAATGCGGTTGTGAGTAAGAGCATCAAGCTACGGTCGTGCGTGGCTGCAGGTAGATGTATCGAAGAACGTCGGAATTGGCCATGGCGTGATGGCCAATTGACTTGAGGAGATCATCGTCGTGATTACCGTCGTTGTCGCTGTAGTGGTTGTTAAAAATGCGATAACTTCAACTGTACCAGTCACTAGCTGAGCCGGTTCTGTGGCTACGGAGTCGCGCTACTGATAACATAACGTTCTCTTGATGGAGACAGAAACTAAAGCACCGGTGGTTTGGTATTTTAATGCATGGTGAGGATAACCCGGGCTCTAAATTAACGATAGGGCGTTTTCAAAGACCAAATAAAGGGCGGCAGGTTGACCTCTTTAATTTGCTCGATCTTTTTTCAAGTTAGTTTCCGGATAAACTTAATGCCTTGATTCTCAAATAGCCTCCGCGACAAAGCTTTTTTTTTTCTGACTGTAAAAATCTTGGAACGCAACAAGGCGGACCCCGGCCGCTACCTGCCCCTGCGCCTTGGTTAACTTTAAAGACGTCTATCTATAAATATCAGGAGCGATTGGTAATTCTTACACTCAATATACGCATGATTTACATATTCTTAAAAATTGTGTGGCTAAAAATATATTTTTTTTTCTGTAATAAAATGCAAAATATTGCTCTTAGCGCAATTCTTTCCAAACTTTACGGGTAAATATTACAAAAAGTACCGATGTCCCAAATAGAACAGGCGCAGCTTCCGTTCGCAAACTAGTTGGTTTCAACCACCGCCGCATTTTCCCGCAAAAGTGGAATACAGCCCATCTTGGGTTACGACTGCTCTTTTAAGCATAGCGAGGAAAGTGGAGCACAGTTGTTTCAAATCTCAGAGTGGTTTGGGTAATGTCAAGGCCTTTATCTTCTCCGGTTACTTATTTGATTATGTAGCTGGAGCTAAATGACATCTATTTCTTACCGACTGTCTTGAGTCGCTAAAGGAAAAATGGGACTTGGGTATCTGGCTGTTGCTTTTGGTAAGAGATTGGAATCACATTTCAATTTTAGCTTCAGTTTATTGTTGCTGATGAAATGTTGCAGAGCATAAATAACTCTAGGAGGTCCCATAGTCATAGGCTAGGGAGGGACCTCCTATTTATTTATTTATTTATTTATTTATTTATTTATTTATTTATTTATTTATTTATTTATTTATTTATTTATTTATTTATTTATTTATTTATTTATTTATTTATTTATTTATTTATTTATTTATTTATTTATTTATTTATTTATTTATTTATTTATTTATTTATTTATTTATTTATTTATTTATTTATTACCCTAAGGGCCAAAGCAGGCAGTACATAGGGGGTGGGGGGTGGAGGGAGGGCATAGGTAAAACATCAAAAATACAATTTCATAGCCATCAAAAGAACAGAATTCAATAGAAATACAATAAACTACCCAGGACTTACACCAGGAGTTGCAACGTACAGCAGTAGACATTGTAAACAAATACAAGATTGCATAGTGACCAATATAAAGCTAGTAATATTGCACAGACAATCACTGCCGTTGTTACAGCCTTTAAAAGGAAGAGAAAAGAGAAAACATGATGCAAAGAAATTAAAGATTGTTTTGAGTCGTTAGAAAGACAAGGAGCGCCGTTTGACAGGGCGAAGCATCCGTTAACGTCACAATATGTGAAGGCAAAGAATTATATTCGTTTATTGCCAGTACACGAGAATACTGATTGTTTTTTCTTCGGGCGAAGGTAGAATTTACTTTGCAAGCATGGTCGATGCGTGCAGACGTATATGGTATTGGAAAGATAAATTTTCTAGTGAATTCCATGGCAGATGAATTATGGTAAAGCGAATGGAAAAATAAGATAACCTTGAAAATTGCCGGGACAGATTGAAAGGAGGAAGATTCAATTGATCATTTAGGGTGATACGCTTTGGTTTCGGGAAAATGAGGATATAATAAATCGAGCAGCTTTGTTTTGTACTGATTCAATTACGTAAATGAGACCAACTTGATGAGGATGCCATATTATTTGCACATATTCTAGAGAAGGGCGGATGACAGTATTGTACGCGTGAAGCCTTGTTTCAGAGTTAGCAAGGTGAAGGTGACGATTGAGCAAACCAAGTTTTTTAAACGCTTTCGATGTGATCTGCTCTATATAAGGAGCCCAGTTTAAGTCAGAGGTGAATGTGACTCCAAGGTATTTAAAGGAGGAAACTGTCTGAATTTCGGAATTACTTATTATATGACCAAAGGCGTTTGGGCTCGCTACCGAAGAAAATCGCAGGTGTATAGTTTTTTATGCGCTTATTTCCATTTGCCATTGTTTACATCATTAAGTTATGTTGATAAATGGAGATGGAAGCCAGCGATGTCATCTGCTGTAATTATTTCTCTGTAAATTACGCAGCCGTCGGCGAATAAGCGAATTGACGAGGAAATAGTACTAACTATATAATTGATATAAGTTAAAAACAGAAGAGGGCAAAGCTCAGACCCCCTGAGGGACGCCAGAGGAAACACCAACAGAGCTAGAGGCATAGTCATTTAATTTTACTGATTAATGATTGCCATCGGTTTGTTAACAAATTTCAATCGAAGTTGTTGTATTTACATCAAAATTAAGGTTTCTAATTTTAATCATTATTCATTTGGTTGTAGTATCCATAATATCCATTTGGATGCAGTAGGATACGTCCATAATTTACTGGCATAGCTTTACTGTCTATGGTGTTGCACGCTATTGTAATAATAAGAAAGTACTTAAACTTATAAGATTACAGAGACAATATGTGCTGCTTCGTAGTGCTTGAGACGCTTCAGAACTCCAGGAGCATTGCAAATGGCTGATTACAGCTAGTACACTGAGGCTATCGGAGAGTTCAAGGCACTGTGATATATTCGGCTATGTTGCGCGCGCTCTCTCAAAACAAAATAACAAAAAAGTAACAAGATTTGTCTTGTTCTTTCAAAACTAGATACGCTACCCTCGTGCCCGGCGCGCAAGAACATTCCCCGTGTCGTCGAACGATCCCGGTGGAAAGCTATTATTTTTCTGTGGCACCCGCTGTCCCGCGAAGCGAAAGATCCTTGCAGTTGGAAGTTGACTCCGGCGCGTCACCCCGACCCGACCGGCTGCTCGTGACAGGATCGCTCGGCCGTTTTCCTTTAAGCCATGCCGGAAAGGCGAACCTACCATCGCGGCTGTTGACTCCGACCGAAGTATTGAAGCCGTAGGAGTGGCGGAAAAAGTGGAGGGGGTCAGTTGTCTTTCAAGCTTCCCTGCGTTTTTTTCTTGCTTCTGCTTCGCTTTCTTTTCACTCGCACGAGTAATGCTTTGAGTAGAGCGCCAGCCAAGAAAAGTTTTCTGGCCGATGAAAACGAAGGAACAAACGAGCTTCAAGAGGAGAGAGAGAGATCGAGAGAGAGAAAAGGAGAGAGACAGAGATAGTTTGTTTGGGAAGGACTTTAGGTCAAGTGGGGGAAGGGGGCGTGACGTCACAAACGACAACAACCAAACTTGGAGGGTATTGTTCCATTTTTGTCGTCCACCGTGCACACAGTTTATTTTTACTTGCGCTGATTTTACGACGTGTTCAATCACCCGGGCTATTCTGAACAGGTCATGACGACACGGCTTTCCGCATTCTCTCGTTGTGGTCACGATTAACGCGAACGCGTTACGTGGCTAGGTTGGCGAAAGCGCGCCCCCCGTCGTCCCCGGAACTCCCATTCGCGGCAACGACTTCTAGAGCGCATGCATAAAAAATAAAGCTACACAAAGAGCGCTCCAAAGAATTCCTTTCGTGTTCTCGATCCCATAAGAATATGCTTAAGGGTCCATTTCAAATTTCTTTTACGTGCTTCTGCCATGCTTTTTTTTTTCATCAGTGGGCACACAAGATGGACTTTTCTACGAATGCGTGTTCGTTGTTGAGAGGGCACCTTTCCTTGGCGTTCTCTGGTCCATGCTAAAGTAGCGCTTGAGACAGGACGGAAGCAGAGGAGTCACACCCGGCGGCGCTACTCGGCTCTGCCTCCTCTGCTTTCGTCCTGTCTCAAGCGGTACTTTAGCATGTATCAACGCCGACTAGCCCAGCTGTCGATTTTGCTGTTCTCTGGTCGTTGGGGAACACCTGTAAAAATCCCTGACGAGTATAAAGCCCGCGGTAATTTTTTGCGGCAGAACCTAAATAGGCACAGCGAATGCCTAAATGCAAATTCGACTGATATCTCTCCCGGAGAATAACAACCAAAACCTTCTTCCCGATTGAACTACCCCCGTACCAAATCCCATGAGCGCCCGTACGGCAGTTGCTCTGACGTACTTTTACAGTGATGTGATAAGCTACACTGACAGCATTCGTTTCCCGGCCGTGCAAAAACGCCCGCCTGTTCGAGATTTTGGTACACGTTAGAGATCGCCAGGAGGTCAAAAATAATCCGAAGCCCTCCACAACGGCGCGCCTCATCGCCTATGTAGCGTCGGCGCGTCAAACATCATAATCATCATACACTGATAGCGAAACGATGGTTTGAGCTACAACACCCAGAAGCCATTTAATCGCATGCGCGTCCGTTCGGACGGCTTCCCCTCGGGACACCGAAGAACTCGCCATTGTCTTAACCCTAATTCTTCTTTCAGCAAGGTCATAATCGCTGATTTCGAAGTAGCCTTTCGAAATTTTCTGTTGAGAAGGGTGGCACGAATGACACTCCGGGTACTTCAACGCTGTTATACAATTTACGGAGTGGCGGTAGTGTGTGCACCGGCCCATATGCCTCTGTAACGGACTTCGTCCATCAACAAGCTCGTGGACTGACCCACCGATCCCCAGAGGTCGCTACAGCTCCTACACCACTTCTCAAATATCAGGAAATAAGACAGTTTTTCCGGGCCAATAAACAAAAACTTCCGTGTCGTCACACACACCGGCAGTTAAAAAGAGGCACGTTCGTAAACCCTGCCGGAATGCACTTATTATGCCCCCGCGCAGTAAGTTACTCAAGGTAGGAAGGAAGGAATAAAGGTAAAGAAAAGGCAGGAATGTTAACCAGGCTATGGCGTAGTATGCTATCCTATACGTGGGGGATGAGAGCAATGGAAAGAAAAAGAAAACAGAGTAACAAGGGAAATGGTAAGGACAGATAGTAAAGAGGCGTGCCCAGCGTTATGACAGTGTAGACAAAAGAGTTGAGTAAGTTCATATGAAGGTAGTCTTTTGTGCTACAGTGCAAGTCCGTCGTTTTAAGGAAGCACAGGAGCGCTTTTGTCTCCTTGTGCGTAGATGACGGAGAAGGCCAGCGGTACAGGATTTTCTCCTCAGACAACGGCCGCCGAGAACTGCTGAAGGTATGTTTTGCCAACAATTAGGTACTCTCCAACATGCAGGTACCTGCGAGCGTTTAGGTGCCCTCCAACAACTTCTGGATTGCGTACACAACCCAGGCCTACCACCCATCTCCCCCCGTTCCCCCCCTGAGCTGTGGGAGCTGTTCCCCCCTGACCCGCTGCACACTGGAGGACCAGTAGCTCTTGGTGACCTGGGCGAAGATGGCTACGGCAACACATGGTTACCCGGAAAAAGGTTCTCTCTCTCTCTCTCTCTCTCTCTCTCTCTCTCTCCTCTCTCTCTCTCTCTCTCTCTCTCTCTCTCTCTCTCTCTCTCTCTCTCTCTCTCTCTCTCTCTCTCTCTCTCTCTCTCTCTCTCTCTCGATGGCTTTTCCGTTGCATCTCAATCCTTCGAGAAGGCCTTCTCTCTTCTCATATTTTTATTTGGTTTCAATGCTGCCATAATTGTTTGTATGTACTTTTTATTGTTTATTAATTGTTCATACAACAATGTTCTTTGTCTGATGACCCCAGCCGTTCGAGCTGCAGCTGGCCGTATGACATCCCGGACTAGAGACGCCACCCACTATGGATGAATGAAACCATTCTCCCGCCCCTTTCTTCGCATTGTCTGGGAGCATTAAACATTTATACCTTTTCCTGTGCCCACTATTTTACTACGAAACGCAAGGCATCACCCCCTCCCTCTCCCTCCTCCCCCCCCCCTCCCCCCCAACTGGCTGCGGACTTTAGATGACATTTCTGGCGAGCATCTACTTTCTAAAGTCTGAAATACATGCCAAAACTGCAACAATGTGGAGGTGGAATCCTACAGACGCCTGAGTGTAGGCGCCGCGTACGGCAAGGGCAGGTTATCCACAAAATAGAATCGCATGTCAGTACCAGGCCTCTTTACTGAGTAGAGCTCTCCACAAATAAAGCCCCATTCGCCCTAGAAAGCGTCGTAGAACCGCTCTGTCACCATATCCGCTGCTGAAAGAAATGCATTTAGGAAGCGTTCATGCCTCCAGTGTTATGCCTGAACACTGCACTAGGTCTACCATATGCTGTTCTTGCGAGGAAACGCTTGCATTCATATGATGAATGGCACGCAACGGCATTGCTGTAGGACTTATTCGACTGAAACGTGATTACCTAGGTAGTGCATTACAACAGCTTATCCGAAACTAGAAAGCTAAGCAGCGAGTGCTGATTCATCAACGTGCCGTCCGCTTTTGCCCTCGCCGTAGCGTAAATATTTCAGCAAGACAATTTTAGAAGAGTGGCGACAGGTGACGACTGACAGCACGCCATTAGCGAACGAGTGTGCCGCGAGTGTTTCAGCACCCAATGTTCCGTCGGAATGCTTGTCTGCGGTACGCGTCAAAACGTGTGAGGCTTCGCTCAGATTTCGGGGGCAAGCTACGCGTTGGGCGCGGCACTCCTTCACGTTTCTGCAGTTTTTAGAGCCGGTGGTCCGAAGACGAAGATGTCTTTCATTCTCTCCCGGAATAACTTCAACGCTGTTATAGGTACCCCCGTCCATTTTATTCGGTCTGAAATGCTGCC